>NW_022631074.1:8604697-8936964 GCF_010015895.1 Lontra canadensis | reverse complement strand
TTTATTTATTTGACAGACAGAGATCACAAGTAGGCAGAGAGGCAGGCAGAGAGAGAGGAGGAAGCAGGCTCCCTGGTGAGCAGAAAGCCTGATGCGGGGCTCGATCCCAACACCCTGGGATCATGACCTGAGCTGAAGGCAGAGGCTTTAACCCACTGAGCCCCCCAGGGGCCCCTAAAACCAATTTTACTATAGTAAATGTATTGAATGCCTATTCTTTCTAAGTAGTAATATGGTTTATATTTAAAATTATTATTTAATTTATTCTTCATAATAGCTTATTTGGTTGTTATCATTGCTCTCAACAGATGAGGAAATTCAAGTTTAGGGAAATAATAATTGCTATGGTCATACAGGTAATTAGTGTCAAAGCCTGAATTCAAACATAGGTCTTCCAAAATCCACTATGATGATAGAGTATGATGTCCTTTGATTGCCAAACAGCTGAAAGGAAGTTTTAAAAGAATATCATAAGGCCATTTTGAAGTTGACTGAGGGAAATTAAGAAGTTTAAGGGCTTGTCCAAGGTCTACAACTACTTAGAGGCAGAGTTGGTAGTAGAACTACCCAGTTCAGTTTCATTTCAATTGCTTTATTTTTTTAAATTATAATACACTTTTGTTCTTATGGGTCAGATATTTTATTTCACAAATATCAGGGTGAATTGACCAAAGAGACACAAAAACTAAATAAGGAATAGAAGAAAAATGAACTAAATAATAGTCTAGTCACTTTTAATGTTTTATCAATATCTAAATATATTTTTATTACAGTTTCTTATTAAGTGGCCAGGTGGAGGCTAAAATCTAAGTGATACTCATGAAGTAGGTAGGTGTCTCTCTTTAGCTAGCAGCTAATTAACATGTCTTAAAACTAGTTAATATAGGAAGTGTATTCAATAAATGTCAGTATTATTTTTTTTCATAATCCAACTTAGTTATTAACACCAAGACTTTGTTGTCTACCTTCAGTCATGATTGAAAGTTTCAAGGGTCAGAAGTGTGCACATTTTAGCTTCCAACTCTTTTTTATTTTTCTAATTTATCTGACAGAAATCAAATGCTGGTCTTGCAGTAAATAAGGTCTGGTTTCCTAACTCTGGATACACTACAAATCTTGAATGTTAGACTTCCCCTCTGGCAGTAAAAAAATCTGCAAATCAAGTGAAGCAGCAGAGGCACAGAGCAGCTCACATATTTCTAACGGAAAATTTTTATAAAAAGTTAAATTTTCTTTATAATATGACAATATTTCGAAATCTACAGAGCTAATAAAAATGGTGCTTAAAATGTATAGTTTAAAAACATGTACACAATCTTCACAAAAGTATTTATTGAAGTGAGCTATTTCTGGGAGGAAAGCCCACCAAATTCCTGATTGGCTACCAAGACAAGTTGCTCTTCTGCCTTACCCTCTGTATGGTCCATATTTCCTCTGGGTGTATTCCCTGAATAAATCCCTCAAGGAAAATGAAACCAAACAATGCATTCTGTAAACTGCCATCCCATCTTTTAGGAAATAGCTCAAGATAACGTCACATGATCTTTCTTTCATATGATTACAGGTTTCTTATTAACTGCTAGATGAAAGTGAGTAGGAGTAGAATATCAGAAGAGAAAGGGTAAATTTATGAATCGGTAATTATGTTTGTACTTCTGGCCTCACACTGTAATTGTTTAAAGAACAAGCAAAAATATGGTTGTATTTTTAACTGCATTTAAAATAAGCAAATCTTGCATTCTTCCCCAGGGAATATGATTCAGTCAACATTTTAATAAGGCCAGTGATCAAGGAAAAACTTGCTAAGGGTTAGATAACACAATATAATTGCAGCTCTTAACTTGAAATTTATATTAGAAAAGCTGGCAAGATTTACCTACAGGCATTATATAGTAGTATTTACTCTTTCATCATTTTAGGATGGAAAGGTAGATGTCTGACTTATATATTTAATTTTCAAAAGTAGAAACGTTTATTTGCATTTTCCACTAATGTAAGAGTAGTTCTTTGAAGGCTGAATACAATATGAATTCAAGGAGACACTGCGTTAGAAAAATTGTTGTTTGTCAGTGAAATTTTTTGCCTGATTTTTACCAAACTAGATCAGAAATTTAGAGGAAGTCTGAATTTGTGTCCCAGAAGGGATTTTCTGAAGGAATGAAAATATAAAAGAAAAATACTATTTTTGCATGCTCTAAGACTACACTGATTTTTGGTGGGCATCAGTCCAAACATTTTACCCAGAATAGTTTCTAGCATTCCTTCCCACCACCTTATCCCCACCTCCAACTCAAAGGGACATTTGTGATCCTCTGATAATTTGATATTGTAGCAGGTTTTACAACCTCTACTCAAAGCTATATGTTATGCTGCATTATTTCTTCCCTCTTAAGAATAACTTTTAAGAGAAGGTGGAAATTCATGTCAGTAATTAATCATTTTTAAATGGTAATCTTTTTCTCTTTTCTTAGAAATGTAAAACTTGGTTGTAATAAATGGATTGTTGAAGAGATTGGATGATTCTTTCATCCTTAAGGTTTTTACATACTTTCCTATAATTTTTCAAATATTTCATATTTTCATTGGAAACATTAAATCCCTCATTTTTTCATTACTCTTACTTGATTATCTACTATATCCTTGCACAGCAAAGCAAGACACACTAAAAATAATAAGCTTATGTAATCATGGGACTTCAGAGTTGGAAAACACTTAGTTTACCCTAACCTCATCTAAAAAGAAAGACATGAAATTCATGAAAAGTGATGAGGAAACAGTTTAAGAAGGGGAGGGCCAGGAATATTACTGTACCTAAAGCAACTGACTCTGACTTTAGGATGTAAAATGGAATTAAAACATGGACCTCAGAGCTGATTGAACTATAACACATAAGTTTGGCAGAAGTGTGGTTAATGAATGTGCAACTTTACCTCGTACTACACAGAACATCAGGCTGTGACTGCTCTTCTGGTGACTGTATTTCACCGAAAGAAGCCCAGGCCCTTTGAGCAAGACGGAGGGAGTATTGTTTTATTGTTCTTGGAAAAAGAACATACATTTTTGACACTTATTTTGTTTATGATCCTCATTTCAGTCTATAGATTGAGGTATATGCTAAAGTTTTGAATGAAGTATATAGTTAGAGTACTTTGTTCTCCCCACTTAATTTTTTCCTTTTTTTTGGGAGGTACCAAAACTTCCACATACTAAGCCCAGCTTCTGTCATTTCAAATGAATCCATTTCTCAAAACAAACAGAAGACAAAGATAGTGGAACTCTTAGGAAGATGGAGATAATATAAAGCTAGAATAGTTAGTAGACACTTGGCAATTTTCATGTGCTTGCAGACTCTGTGCTTGATGGAATAGTGTAAATATATTTTAAATTTCTATTTTGATATGTGAAAACCATACAGATGCTGATTTTGATGTTGTACTGGCACCAGTCCCAGGCTTGCTTATCACAAGAATCTCTGCTCCAGGCACTGTGGGACTCCCTGGGCTCACTAAACTAGACAGGCTTCTATGCAGTGTGGTGTTGGCTGCGCAACACGGAAATTGGCTATGAAATCTCCATAATGAGTGTTTGTATCAGTAAATTCCCTTGTTGTCCATTTTCTATCAGGTAATGTTGTTTTAATTACTACCAAATGCTCATAACCAATTTCTCTGTGGTGGACATTGCAACAAATAAGGATTACGAAAAAGAAAGAAAGAAAAAAAAACCCCACAGAACTTTATTTAATAGCTCAGGAATTTGCTGATTTTCATTAGAAGTACTCGACTGTATCTGAAACTGACTTGGTCCTTTATTTACTGCATTTTGCTTCAAACTAATAGGTTCTAATATCATATGCATCATATAGCACCTGAAGAGGTCTTAGCCAGTTATAAAGATGGTGCATGTTTAAGTTCATGAGTATGTTTAAAGGGTTGTGATTATTTTTCTTCTCTACACACTTGATAAGTGAGATAACAGAAAATCGGCCTCTGAAGACTTAAAATTCAAAGCTTGGTTCTTGGAGCAGCACTGCTAGCATTCCCTGGGAAATTGTTCCTGATGTAAATCCTCATCTGTTCTGCTGTCAACCCACCTCCAGTCAACTGAGTCATCATCCACATTTCAAAAAGCTCCTAGTGTTCCAGGTGATCCTTGTGCCCTCCTCAATCCCACTTTCCTTAGTTCCCGTGTAATAACCACACTTAGGTTTACATGCAAATTTACATTTGGATTGCAAAATGTGCAAGTTAGATGCCCCTGGGTGGCTCAGTCAGTTAAGCACCTGCCTTCCACTCTGGTCATGATCCCAGTGTCCTGGGAATCAAGTCCTCCATCGGGCTCTCCACTCAGTGAGGAATCTGCTTCTCCCTCTGCCCCTCCTCCTGCTTGTGCTTCCTCTCTCTCTCACTCTGCACACACACTCTCTCTCAAATAAGTACATAAAGTCTTTTAAAAAAAAGTACAACTTTTAGATGACCACAGGGGAAAGAGGGTGCAAACAACAGAGGAGGTATGTTTCTGTACCCAAAGAGTAGATGAAGGTAAGAGTAGCATTCATGGAAGTGAAGAGAAAGTTCTCTTCTTTCCTTGGGGAAACACCAAAGTGAAGGAAATACAACAAAAGAAAATGAGGGATGTACATTGAGCATTTTTTTCTTAAAAAAAGAAAATTCTTTTTCTTTCTTCAGTTGATTATTTCTTCAGTAATTTCTTCATATATTTTTAATCAAATAAAGATGCACATTTACTGATTTTATAAGCCTAGGAAAAAAGAGCAATATTTATTGAATTATTGTCTGGGGAAAAACTATCTTGAAACAGTAGAATAAGACAGGAGGGGAGAAAGAAAGAGACTTGTATAAAGTTTGGTATTGAGAAGTATGTGACTTCATAAAGGACACCATGAATGCAAACTTCTCTCAAAAGAGTCTACCTAAAATTACCCCTGGGATATGAAAATATTTCCCATAATTAAAAAATTTCCTACAAATCTCCTCTCCCCATTTTTTAAAAACAATACACTGTTCTCATGACATGAAATTATAAAATTTTATACAAAACTAACAGATACTTTATTGGTAAACTAGGTGAAACAGTGGCAGATATGTTAATTATTTTATGTAGATAATATTGACCATGTAAACATAAGAAATGCTTCCTTTCTCATGATGAGTTCTCTTGAACAAAAATCTAAAAACTGCTGACTCTGGTAAAAATTAACAAGAGAACTTTTAAGGAAAAGACTTTACCAGTCACAGTGTCTTTAAATACTGGATGTAAGAATAATGAACTGTTATGGGGGATTCATGTTTGCAAAATGAGCTACCAGTTGGTAATTAGTGGAGTTGTACAGCACCCGGGTGGAATAGGTATGTTTTATGGCTGCCATTTTACAGATGCAAAATGGGCATTGGAGAGTAATGAAGTGTTTGGCCTCAGGGAACCCAGAAAATCAGCATCAGCAGAAAGCACTGACTTTTTTGAGACATCCAATTGTGATGCAAGTACCGAGGCCAGCATTAACAACTCCTTACTGGCTGTGTGATTTTGATAAAGTTACATACCTTTGTTGTGTGTTAGTTCCTTCATCTGTAAAATGGGAAGAGGAATAGTATTTATTATCTCAAAGTGTTGTTATTTGGACTGAATTATTCGATCCATGAAAAAACACTTTTAAAAGTACCTAGCATGTAATGAGCTAACTATTATTGTCCATGAATTATTAACTGTGCGCCTTTCTGGGTGCTGGGGATGTGAAAGTAGAGAGGAAATCCCTGGCCTCCTGGACTGACATTCTATTTACTAAAATAACATCTTTTTAGCTGATGGACACATGTGTATGGGTCTTTATTATGAAGAGGTAGAAATAGGGAGTTCTGGTGGTTTTCTCTGTTTTTTTGTTTGTTTTGTTTTTTGTTTTTGTTTTTGTTTTTCAATTGCTCCGGTAATTTCACAGTGGCTGGGTGACTTTTCTCAATTTCCTATGAATGAATTCTGAAGAAGGAGAAGATTTTTACTAATTTGTTTAGAATGACTGAAAGCAAATAGTGTTTCAGTGTTAGGCACTGACTGAGCATTGGGTGACAAAGACAAACAAGAAAACAGTCTTTCTTCAGAGACTCACACACTAGTGAGAGAGTAGGAAATATATATAAATGACTTTAATGAAGACTAACTTTAAGGAGTGCCTAGATGGTGCATCCAGTTAAGCATCTGACTCTTGATTTTGGCCCCATGTTTGGCTCACCACAGAGTCTGCTTGAGACTCTCTGCCCCTCCTGCTTGTGTGCTTTCTCTCTCTCTCTCTCAAATAAATCTTTAAAAGAAAAAGATTAACTTTGATAAATAAAATGAAAGAACAAAAAAGTAAGAGAAAGAAAAGTGCCTTGGGTAGAGGAAAAAAGGAGAGGAAAAATATTAAGAATGAGAACAAAAAGAGTAAAGAGAGAGGGAAGAGTAGAGATAAGGAAAGGGGGCATGTTGGATACTCAACGGACTTCTCAGTATTTTGTGACTACAAGAAGGTTTGTAGATTTTAGAGGCAGAGACTGAGGTGGTGGAAGCAAATAATGTTTTAGTTTTACTGAAATAACATTCTAGGCCCAAGATAGAGTTGCTCCTACCTGGGGTGCCACATCAGCAAACTGAATACGATTTTTGTATCCTTATAAATTCTGTTTGACCAAAACTGCAGTGTATCTAGTCAGCCAGTCCCCAAATGCCAAGCCTACTCTATACTTCTTTCCTCCTTCCTTCTCATCCCAAATAAGATTAAATATGTGGTCTCAGTCAATCAGATATTTTCAATTTTTCTTCTTTATTCTTATTCTTTAACCTATAAAAATATCCCATCTTCTGCCATTTTACAGTTCTCTGAGACTGTCCACTTCTCAAAGTGGTAAATAAAGCGTGTTTGTATCACCTAAATTGCCTTTTTTTTTTTTTAACAGTTCCCTCATTATGAGTAAACTCTTTGTTAGTAAGTAAATATGAAAGGATTTTTTTGGTAAATATCTGACTTTCTTCATTATTTGAAGTGTCTTTTCATGTTCAAATTTATTCACTTGAATGAATAAAAATGAAACACTTTGAGTATGAAAAATGTAACTAAGAATTGGGGGGTATAATTAACTGAACAGTTAATATCTAATTAGTTATAATCAATAAGCAATATGTTTTCTTCTCCATACCCTTCTTATCACACAGAGACAGAAGACAATTTAAGTTCTTAATTTTTATGTATAATTATAATGTGAAGAATACTATTCCCTGTGGTAAAGTATTTTTTAAATGTGTATGTGTGTGCATTAATTTCATAAATGCAAAACTATCGTTATTTGATTTATGGGATAATGTGTCTATAAATTGTATGGATGTACATTCTGAAACAGCTAGAACTAGAGATTATCTTTCTAAACACTTTTTTTTTTAAACAGATGAAAAAACTGGACTAAGAAAGTTAAGTTCTCAGCCAAAATCAAGTTTTTGAACACTCAGGCCAAGACTTTTTTCTAATATTACACATTCCCTGAGAAAAGGTCACTGATAACAATACTATGTTGTTTGACCTCAGATATTTGTAGACGTTCCACATTCTAAGCAGCTTAACTTCTTTCCTGATTTACAGAATAACACTCTTAAGCAGAACATAATAAAACAGCATGAATTCCTGAAAGAATGGTATAAATATTGATCGTTTGTGGATTATGAGTCAGCAATACTGAGTAACTTTGATCAAAAGGAAATGGAAGGTTTAGAATACCTTAAAGACTGATGCACCAATACTAAAGACTGAAGAGAAGATGAATATTAAAATGAGCCGAGGCTTAAAATTCTTTCACAGTTCGCTGAGCACAGAAGTACCTTAGTTAATAGTTGGTGTGCCACCAGACCCCCTTGGATCACATTTATGTGTTCCTGCTCCCACTCCCCCAGCATTTGCTTTTCTGACTGTAAAGGCTTCTATCTGGCACCTTCTTTACAGACCTCCATATGCATTACTAAAGCCACTACAGAGAACCAGAAGTGCCGATATATATATACATATATATATATATATACACACACACACACACATATATATATGCATATATATATACATATATATGTACTTTTTTCTGTATACACCATTAGCTCAGCTTCTTTCTCTTTACAGGATGAACTCTGAGATGTAATTTATACTCCCGAGCTAACCTTGGTCACTCTGAGTTTGACTGGCATTTTCTTCAGTCTTGTTCCCCCTTCTCTACCCGTTTTCCCAGGAGCTTCTCTCCCTCCGCCTTTTTTTTTTTTTTTTTTTGCTTTTTTTGCTTTAAGATTATATTTATTCATTTATTTTTGAGAGAGAGCGAGCATGAGAGGGGAGAGGGTCAGCGAGAGAAGGAGACTCCCTGCTGAACAGGGAGTCCAGTGCAGGACTTGATCCTGGGACTCCAGGATCATTACCTGAACCTAAGGCAATCACTTAACCAACTGAGCCACCCAGGCGTCCCTCCCTGGAGCCTTCTCAATTAATCACTTGCTTACAAAATCCTCTGTCAGGGTTTGCTTATGGGCAACTAGATACGAGAGAAAAAGCAAAGCTATTTTAGACCCATCCATCCATCCATCCATCCATGTTTATCTATGCTTGTTACTTCCCTCTCTCTTCCTTGCTTCCATCCATGTACTTGCTTCCCCATCCCACTCCAACTCAACAAGCAATATTGGAGACAGCATGGTGTACACTCTGTTCCATTCCATATTTCTCTGTATTTATATAATAATATATATATATATATATATATATATGCATACACACACACACAAATATAGCAGGATATTTGTATTCAAAAATTAGGATCATTTGTACATGTATTTCTTTCTATCTTGCTTTTCTTAATGAACAGTATTTTCATTCCTAATAAGGAAATTAGCACTTTAAGAGTTCTATTGTAAGGTGTTATAAATTTTACAAAAACATTTACTTGGAAGCAGAATTCATGTTATAGATGTATATAGAAAAAATGCACAGTTACAATATGAAGACATAGTTGGAAACAGTTTTAATCCTATCAATTATTTTATGCTCCCTTTGAAATGTTTGATATTCTAACAGCTTTGATTAGTTGCCTATACATTACGTATGAAAAGATATGATTTTTATTTAGTTGGTATATAATTTCCATGCTATTGTATACTTGTTCTATGTTGTATTATATGTCAAATATTTCCTTAATTCTTTCTTAAATGATTTCTAATACTGATTTAGTGTGCTTTTCGTCTTTAGGTCTGTTTATAAAATTAATCTTTATAACCCGTTAGAAGAGTTGATATCTTCATTTCCCTTTTGTAAATGTGAAGTGTGAAACATAGGGAGATTAATTGAGTTTCTTGGCCACAAGCATAATGAAAATCACAATCAGAGCATGAACTAGGAATCCCTGGCTTCCAACTCCATGTTTACTACATGTGTACTAACTCCATTAGCACTGGATCATTGCCATTTTCTTACAAAATAGACTCCTTCATAACATTATCTATTCTATCATTAAAACAAAGAAATTATGTCAATTACCATCTTCCAGAATATTATTGATTTCTAAAATTTTGATTGGATGAATATGGTTCCCTTTTTACAGAATCTGTATGATTTGTCCTTATTTGGAAATATTCAAGTTATCTTCATCTAAAACACATGAAGCATAAATGACTATAAAATGAGAATGATTTTCTATGTACAAAATACAGCCTTCATAAAACATAAAGGAGTATTCTCATTCTGAAAAGTTGCTTATATATGTGCCCATTGCTTTTTAAAATTATGATAATTTTTGCATACCTAAAGATCTATTTTTTAATAAATAAGTAGAAAATATGTATATTTTGTGACAGCATGTTAGAGGTTATAACATTTGAAAGGATAGCTCAACAGGATTTCTGGCACATGGTGGCCTGGCTAATGTGCAGAATCTGTAATCCAATTAAAACTCAATTTACCGTTTCTTAGACTGTGGAGTTATTCCCGTTGGTTCATGATAATGGCAGTTTTCATTGACTACATAATGCTGAAATTACCAGGGTGTCAAAATGGATACAGGCAGGCTACTGAGTTACCTCTCTTTTTCAAACTTATATTTGCTCAGAAGCAATAAAATAGAAAAAGACAGACTTCTATTTCTGTTCTTCTACTTCTTCAGAAGAAATAAAAATTCATTCGTGATGTTCCTTTGCTTCTAGTAAGTTATGGAAGTGCAAGACGTTCCTTCTCACTGTAGTACACACTAGAAATTATGTATGATTTTTACTTTATTTTTTAAAATTAAGTGTTCCCTTTATCAGTATTCCAGAGCACCAGTAGCACAATGAGACATAGCAGAATTGCTATGTGGTCTACTATAATGCCTATAGCCACAATACCATAACCATGAGAAATCAGGGGGAAAAAAAAAACATAAAGAAAAAAGTGGATACAACAAAGGTAAGGAAGTATATAATTTGGGAAAATACAGAGTTGAGAACAATTTTAAATGACAAAAATGAAAATTAAGATTAAGTTGAATTATTAACCAGATTTATCTTGCTAGCTTCTAGAAAAAAAATAAAAACAGCTGACCTAAATGTAAAGAAAAATTTTAATACATCAGCTATTTCCATGTATCCCTTAAGTCATCCTTCCCAAATATAGTGAACTGTAACTTTAAACTCATCAGCAAACAATATTGCCTACAAAAACTCTCTCTTGAGGTTATAGCAATTCCATTTTACCATGCCTTCCAAGTGAGTTGTAGAAACAATGTTATGTCAACTAAACTGTAAACTGAAGGAGTTACTACCTCTTGCTATATTGTAAAAATCCCTATAGTAAGTCATGATGGAAATGAACATCTTCTGTCTTCTACTTTATACTCTGACACAAAACAAAATGAATTAATTTAGAAAGTATAAGCATAATAGTAAATTAGAGAGTTTTCAAAGACATAGTAGGTATGAGGTTAGGTCAAAGATCAGGTTTTAAAGTAAAATAATATAACAACATGCTTGATATATACATATATACATATATATGTATATGTAGTTTTTTAGGAAGCTCCAAATAAGACCTACTTTCTCATAGTACTTGATCTCGTAGTCCAGAATGGCTCCATTGGAAAAAGCAGGTGCTTGCCATGATAGGGCAATGCTATTTTGGGATGCCCAGTCCTTCCTTACCACACCTATCAGGGAAGGTGCTGAAAGGAAAGAAAATAACTAAGAATTAATTGGCAGGAATCATTCTCCATAATCCTTTCTTTACTATTTTGTCTTCCAAGGAAAATATAATTCTTGTTGAAGAGGATAGCAATGTTGATGTCAGATTAATAAGAAAGCCTTAGGATCTACTCTATTTAATCCAAATAAACTATTAAAATCGATTTAGAAACACTACTAGGGAACACAGGAAAAACTCAAATAGTCCAAGAATGAGAGCCAGAAGTCATCATCTTAGTCTTTGTTAGAGGAGGACATTTTCCTTTAAAATAGTTTTGGTTTTAGGCTACTGCATGAAGTACAATACATCTGGATCCTATATTTTAGCAAGTCTAAGTCTGCTGTAGAAAAACACTCTGCAGTTATAGGATCATTTATAGGCTTTTCTTTCTCCTCAAGACTTAGTACTTCATGAAGTCTTAGTGATTTATGAAAGTTTATAGCACAAACTTCTTAACTATAAATTATTGCATATCAACATGAGAATTTTTTTTTTGCATGGTTTCTGTGACATCTGAATAAAATTGAAACATTTAACTTCTGAAGTTTATTTTCAGAATCATGTCTTCTTTCCCTCAATATATCATTGTTTTAACAACCCAATCCTAACCTAATCTTGCATTAAACTTCCAGAATTTCCCTAGAATGTGTATATCATAGACTCTTTTCTCTAACAAAATATCCCTCATTTTCAATATTCTAATTTTTAAAAATAGGCTTTTATATAGAAGTTAAAATTCATTCATAAAAAGAGAAATATAAATGAAATATACTGAGATACCATTTCTTACCAATAAGATTGGCAAAAATCCAAATATTTGATAGCAGGCTCTGCTGACTAGGCTATGGGGAAAAGCACTTTAATACATTGTCGATGGGAATGCAAAATGGTACAACTTTTATGAAAGGAAATTCAACAATTTAAGGCAAATTATATGTTCATTTACACTTGGGCTTTTGGAATCTATCCCAAAGACACACTGAACAAATACAAAGTGACATTATTTACAAGACTACTCATTGAGATTTATTTGTAAAGATTGGAAACAATTTAACTGTCCATCAGAAAGGGACTGGTTGAAAAACTATGCTACATCCACCAGAGAATTATGGCTATCTATAAATACTATAATGGAGTTTTTTTCCAGGATATATTTTTAAATGAAAAAAGTAGGGTGGGAAAAATGTATAAAAAGCAGGGTAAGGATAATCCCAAGAATAGAAAAAGTGATAACAATGGATATCCTCAGGGGTGGGAGGCAATAGGATGGACAGTATAAGGTTGGTAGATAGAAGTCTCAGAATCTGCCTTCCCTTGAAGATTTACTTTGGAACCCTGTAAATAGTTAAATGGTTAGAAAGCAAATCAGTACTGAAAAAAGTATCAAAAAAAAAAAAAAAAGAAAAAAGAAAAATGAAAGAAACTTGTGTATTGAGGCAAGCCTCCAAGATTAACTACTTAAAAGTACTCTAAAAAATAGAAACTTAGCATACATCCCAATGAGATAATTTTAAGGATTAAAAAAACTATAAAAATTATTAAACTGTTTATAGTAATGATGTTGTAGGTAATATCAGTATAGTAATTCTGAATCTGTGTGTGTATGTTGAGGGTTAAAACAAATGAGTAATTATTTTGGTGTTGAGGACTACGTGGGTTTGTTTTTTCTATGGGAAATAGGGATATAGATATCAAATCAATGGAGGTACATAAAAACTCTATTAATGATAAACTCAAATTAGAATTATCATTATGAACTCAGAATGTCTTCCCAACTCATTTCCAGAAATCTATTCAAATAAACCAATTGCAGGTGAGAACAGAATTTGAAAAAATTAATTCTCTACGATTACAATGCATATGCTTTAAATTTCTAAGAAAGACTTGGGTATTAAGTTTGGTATTTTATTTCTAAATGTTCACTTTGTATTGTAAGGACATTTATGAGAATGACAAGTTTCGCTCTCCTAAGAAAATAAGTACGTTAGAAATTATATTTAAAACTCTTTCTAGCTGTTCAATGAAAACATTTTTGTTGCACCAAAGTATATTCCTAAGGATGAGTGATAATTACAGAAGTTGGTAAAAAAGAGAAGAGCTTGTTTTATAAGCTCAAATGGAAATAGATAGCATGGTAAATACAAAAAATGCTCAAATAATTCACTATTTAAATTGAGTCGTATTCACTACTAATAAACTACCAGTAATAAGTTTATTGCTGTTGGAAATTGCATTAATGTTTTTGAATTATAGTATAATAATGTATTAAACGGAGTTTTATGGAAAAATTATAACTTTAAGGTCAATCATACAAATTAGAAGTTGCCTTAAATGTATCAACTCATTACAATTTTTGAAAATATCCTTTTCATATATAAAATCTTATGGTTAATTTTCAGTTTAATGTGCAAGATCATAAAGCAATAATATTACCAGTATACTACATTTTGCCACATAATTATTTAGCATTCAAGGTCAAATGGCATAATCCTTGCAAAACTGATTATAAATTCAGTCATGGCAGCATATTAGAATAACTATTGATTAACACATAGGTACTGTCTTTTCTATTACTAATTCTCCACTGGTTAATTAGGAGTAAAGGTACAGATTTTATGAGTGTTCTCCTATACTTCTATAAAATAGAAATAAAGAAAATCCATTCCCTAACTAACCTGGGAAGTATTACTAACTACACCATTCTCTAACTAATCTAGTTATAGATCCTTCACTTATACATGGATTTCAGGGTCCAACAATTATATAACCTCTAAAATCTTTTCACTTTGCACATCCCTTTCTATGTAAATATCCACATTTTACATAGTTGTAAAATATACATAGTTTTTGATAATTCTATTTGTTAACCATATATTTGAAATCCTATTCCATATTGTGATATTGTCGTCATAATTATTACCTTAATGGATAAAACATTCCACTATGTTTATACTTTATCAGATCAATCCTCTAATGTTGAAGTTTCCAATATTATCTTGGTAGAGTTCTCACACTTTATGCACACATTTTTGATTTTGTTAAATTATTTTACAGAGAAAACTGCTTTACATAATTTGGATTTTCTGAGCCATACTGTGTATTAATATATTGCTTTTGAAAAGAGCTGCAAAATATACACCAGGCACACATTTTAAACAATTAATGAGTTAAAGCAGGGGATTTGGAAAACAATTTATAGGTCAATATACATCACAAATGCTGTATTTTCTATTTTCTGAGAAGGTTAGCACCATATGGAATTTTATTTTCAAATATAGCTTCAATACATGAAACCTCAAGAATTTGTTCTGAATATATTTAATAAATCTGTTTTATTAATAACCTGAGTTTATGTAACATCTGAATTTAGCATATTGTGACAACACTGTAGTACCAACAGACTTAAAGGGGAAAACACATTTATTCCTCCACATGAGAAAAACTAATTTTAGAACATAGAGGGCAACTATTGATTTTTACCTCTGATTCTAAAAAGTCAGAGAAGGAAATAAATAGGGAAATAAGATCTTCTGGCGTTTGTCAGATCAGAGACTGAGAGACCTGAAGGCTCAAGAAATATTTCCTGAGTACAGAATTGTGTATTCAGTATAGTTTTCAGTAGAGTTGTATTTCTGATATACATCCTTTCTTAAGCCTTCAAAATCTTAGCTTTGACCTTCAAAATAAATGATTATTGAATAGATTACTATGTTTTTGAAAATGTTTTAATACAAACCTTTCTGATTACTACATTTTCTGAATCTCAAATAGTTTACCAAGAACTACACAGCAGAATAAGAAAAATACATAATGGAATTAGTGAACAAAGAGATTTTATTCACATTAGGGTGAGTGTTATTTTCTAATGCTTATGTGGAAATACCCGAAAGAATAGTAAATTATTCTATTTAATTATTTTGCTCCTCATTAAGATTTAATTGTGTGTGTGGTTAGGTGAAAGAGAGAGCAAGAGCACAGTCCTACGCACATGTGTTTGTGACAATGAAAATCTTGACAGTGAATGTTAAATAGTAGAATCTTAGTATGAGGATAGAACTTGTAAGTCATTTTATACGCTTTTTCAGCAATGCAGAGAATCTCTTAGCATATCCTTGTTCATTGGTTATCCACTTTTTGTTTCAACGGTTGCTGTAAAGAGTATACCACTCCAAAGGGCTACCAGTTTCTTTGTGAAAATCTCAAATTGCTAAAAAATTCTTTCATGGAGTCTTTGTTTTTTTCCTGGGACTTCAACCTCAGTCCTGGTTCTTACCTTTAGCATTAAGGTACACTTTTGCTCATCTATCAAACTCTTCTTCTCTCTTCTTCTACTCTCTCTCTTTTCTCTTCTTCCCGTCCCTTTCCCTTCCCCTTTCCTTCCTTCCTCTCTTTTTTCTACATTTGCTTTTTTTTAGTGCTTTTTATTGTCTTTTTTAAAAATTCTTTTCCTTTATTTTCTTCCCTGTGTTTCTTTTCAGAGAGATGTGTATGTTTGTGTGTGTGTGCACGTGCGCATGTGTTATAGGAAATATAATCAATGACTTAATGAAATGTAAATTTAAAAAATAACATAATAAATAATATACACTAGAAAGTGCAAATCAGAACAGACTTTTGAGACTATGAGTTTCCCTTTTTCTTTGCTAATGAACCAATGGGTATAGTTGCAAAGCAAGAACAGGTAGGAGTGCTTCATTCTGTAGATGCTCAAGAAAGGGATATGTTACAATCAATACTATAATTCAACTTGTGAAATTCTGTAAATGTGATATTTATCATGTGAATTGACATTTTTGAAACCTGAGAGCATACTTCAAACTACTTTTGGTCTGTATCTTATTTTGGAAATTTGGTGCTTTATACAACATAATATATCCTAAGAGTATTTGCCTCATGTGTTCTTCTTTTGATATTCCCCCAGAAATCAGAGTTTAACCGTAATATATATTGTTACCTACTTTCCCCATGTAGTTGAAGTGTGGTTATGAGTGAAATATGCATGTCATACTTAAGGCAAAACTGATGCTTTATTTTCTCTCTATAATTTCTGTCTTTTTCCTATACCTGGAAATAACACTGTGGTATGCTAAGCCATATGACAGCTGTCATAGGATGAATAATGGCTCACAAATATGTTCACATTGAATCCCCAGCCTGTGAATGCTCCTCTCTGGTAAAAGAGACTTGGCAGTTTTGATCAAGCTAAGGATTTTGAGATAGAAAGGCAATCCTGAATATTCCAGGTGGGCTGGATATAATCATAAGAAAGAGGCAGGAGGTGCCTTGTCTATAGAGAAGTAGGCTGTGATGAGCCAAAGAATACAGGCAACCCACAGAAACAAGGAGAGCGAAGGCACAAATTCTCCCTGGAGCTGCCAGAAAGAACCAGCGCTTCCTTATACATTTGTTTTATCCCTGTAGGACTCATTTTGGACTTCTGACACCCAAAATTGTAAGATAATAAATATCTGTTCTTGAGACAGTAAATTTGTGGTAATTTGTTACAGTAACAATAGGCCTCTCACAACGATTCAACTGATTCACTTTAAAGACCTTAATTTGGGATACATTCATAGTTCTGTAGGGACCACAGTAGGTGGGTTTTAAAAAACAAGTTCCTAAGAAAAAAAAAAAGTTTCTTAAACAGTGATAAAAAGACATCTATCGATTTAACTACCTAATTCATTTGTATATTTACTACTCTAAAAAAGTATTCAATCTGTTTTTTTAAAAAACATTTTGAAAAAAAAAATTGGATACTCTGGTTCTAAAGATTTTCCTTACTTAACCTACAATTTGTCAGGTTTCTCACTTCTCTGCTTTTCTTATTTAAAAAGAGAGAGGTGCTCCTCTTTCTGATTATACCACCTTAAGTTATTGGTGACATAGGTCTAATTTTTTTCCAGTTTTTCCTCAAAGTAAAGGTTGTTCTATATTTTCAAAGGCCCTTAGCTTTGAATTTCAAGTCTTTCCCAAAGAAATGGTAACATCATGTAACACAAAGCTTGCTCACTCTACTTCTTCCTACCATGTCAATGTGATGCTTGTAGGGAGCTTGACAAGACAAGTAAACATTGTGGGAATATTTGCACTGTAAACTCCCATTACCTGTGGAAGCCACAGTGAAAGATCACTTGATTAATAATAATTCAAAGTGGTACAGCACTGTCAGCACTTAATTATATAGAGGAAGACCAAAAACATTATCTTTAAAGTTCTTTTCAGCATTATCTGTGCCTTTTTAATTTCTGTTTTGTTAGTTTTATGAGTGGCTAATTTAATATGCTCACTGTTAAGCACATCCTTAGGCTGCTATTTAGAGTAATTTATATCATATACCTTTACTGACTATTATATCATTCCAGAGATGTTTGAGAAATAGTTTATATGACAGATGCTATAGAATGTAGTTTCTTTGAGCTATAAAGAAAAAAAAAAAATCTCCAAATTAGACCAGTCTGAGATTCTGTCGAACTTATCAATACCTGTCAATTTTCACTAAAAAGATATATGTTGTACCCATATTTTCTAGGCAATTAGTATATGCTATCCATCAGAATCTCAGAAAGTTGGGCTGACCCTAGAGAAGATTCTGGAATGTGTCCCTTTTCAGTTTAACTTCAAACAATTGTTTTATTCATAAAAATTTTATTATATTAAAATCAGGAATCCTGGTTTCTAGTAATTTTTCTAGCCAAAAGTACTATTATTTGAACTGTACAATTATGTACGCTATATATGAAAATTATATAAGTAGATTTAAAATATAATATTATACTTATATTTGAATATGGCTTGTAACTTCTGGGCCTCAGATGATTCATCAAAAAGTTTGTATCATGGGGCACCTGGGTGACTTACTCAGTTGAGTGGCCGGCTCTTGATTTTGGCTCCAGTCATAGTCTCAGAGTCCTGAGATTAAGCCCTACGATTAGGCTCCACAATCAGCAGAAGCTGCCTGAGATTCTCTTTTTTCTGACCCTCCCCTCTCTTTCTCTCAAATAAATAAATAAATAAAAATCTTTTAAAAAATGTTTGTATCATGTTCCAGGTATGGGGAGAAAAAATTACCCCATCCAAAAAAAAAAAAAAAAGGGAAAAAATGACCAGGAGAGTCATTTATTCATAAACAACTAAAATAACTTAAACAGCTAAAATAACTTTAACTAATATTGTGGAAAAGAAGCACAAAAAGTAATAAAACTTGTAAAACATAAACCTTTAATGTAATGAATGGATAGAGTTCTACAGGTTTTATTGCTACATTTAAAAACAAAAAGGTTGGACACTTAAAAAAACTCCATACAATACATTTTAATGAAGCTGTTTTAAAAATGACATAGATCTAAGGGCATGGGAAAATAAGTTTAATATTTAAAGTGACAGAAATAAGTTGTAAATCAACATGCATGCTATGATTCAAAAAATAATTCTAAGTAGCAGATACCTCCAAATTATATAACTAAACTGTGTAACTACTATATAACTAAATTATATAACTATCAAGACCACGCTGGAAGATTTGGGAATGAAGAAATGATGACCTGGTTTCCCTGCCATTAGATCAGCAATATTAAAAAAAAAAAAAAAAAAAAAAAAGTGGTGCATCTGCCACAAAGATGACCCTCATTCTGAGCCTGATGTTGAGAACAAAGAAAAGCAAATAGTTGTTATCCCTGTTTGAGACTAAGAATTTTTGGAAGTTAACCAAGGGGATTTTTTGAACTTATTCTAGCTGCAAAGTACTTAGACATGGAAGGGTTTTTTGATGTTACATGTAACACTGTTACCAATATGATCAAGAGGAAAACAAATGAGGAGATCTGCAAGAACTTTAATATCAAAAATAACTATATTGAAGAAGAGGAAGTCCAGGTAGACAAAGAGAAGCAGAATGCTGTGCCATACACTAATACTGGAAAGACTCTTCTAAATACTAGTTGAATTGTTCTGTTTAAAACTGTTAACTTTAGACAAACAGTAGATAAATGCAGTGGCAAATCAATTATATTAGCAGAATACTGTTTCCCTTGCATGCATAGTTTGAGTACAGAATCCAAACCTATGGCTGAGTTTCTTCTAGATCAAAAGCTTTTTTTTTCCCTTTGCTCTGAATAGAACTGAACCTTGGGCTATTAAAAATATAATGAATATATATGCATATATAAGCATAATATCTGTACATATGCCTATTATAGATTTTTAAATGAAATCACATCAAGCTATCAATAGTGGCTTTTCATGTTAGCCTAGAAAAATTAGATATAAGAGAAAAACAGAAACAAATCTAACAACTGACCAATAGTTACTGATTTCTAAATTACATTAACAAATTATATTATCCATAACTTTTGAAAGTACTTGAAAAGGAATATGATTTTATTTCAAAAACCTACTTAATCTTAGTGATAGCTAAAGTGATATTCTGAAATTATTTTCAAAAATATAATTCAAAAGTTGGGGCACCTGTGTGTCTCAGTCAGTTAAGCATCTATCTGCCTTCAGCTCCGGTCATGATCCCAGGGTCCTGGGATCCAGCCCCACGTGGGGCTTCCTCCTCAAGGGGAGTCTGCTTTTCTCTCTCAGTCTGCCCTCCTGCCAATCATGCTCTCTCTCTCTCTCTCTCAAATAAAATCTTTAAAAAAAATATAATTCAAATGTTAATAAACTTCAAAAAGTTAAACCCAAATATGAGTAGATTTATAAGCTATGACATAAAGTAATACATGTGGCTTATGGAAGAGTCATCAAATTTTAGTTGTTCCCTATATTTTTGTCATCCTTGAATTTATATGATGATACAAAATTGGAGAGGAAGTTAGTTGAAAGAACATTGGCTTCCAAAGTATTTTAAACCAAGAAGCTTTATGAAAATTAGCTTTAAAAATGTTATAGATTTGCTTATTGGATGCCTCAAAAAAGGGAAAAAAATCATATTCTGTGCTGTTGGACACATAAGGTGCCTAAACAGACGTGAAAATTTCAGTCCCATTTTGGGGCTATGAAACAACTCATAGATAACCTTGGGAATTTGAGGAGAAAGATTCACATTTAAGGAACTGTTCATAAGATAAGATAAAATTGTAGCAATTACCTTTTTTCCCCTTAAGATAGAACTATGGACTAGCTTAAGACTTTTTTAATCACTTCAGATAGAATTGATTTTGATGTCTGTGTCCTAAAAGATTTACTTTCTATTCCTCATTGACTACCTTTATCCTAAGTTCTTGATATTCCTCTTTATAGAATATATAATAATATATTATACTTCACTTTCCAACTTCCCATGCTCTTTCACATATATCACCTAATACATATTGTGACTTTATAGGTACAGTTAATCTCATGTTAAAAGTGAGGACAGGGGCATCTGGGTGGCTCAGTCAGTTAAACGTCTGCCTTGGGCTCAGGTCATGATCCAGGGGTCTTGGGATTGAGCCCCATGTCAGGCTCCCTGCTCCGTGGGGAGTCTGCTTCTCCCTTTCCTTCTGCCCCTCCCCCTGCTTGTGCTCTCTTTCTCGCTCTCAAATAAATAAATAAATAAATAAATAAATTTTAGAAGTAAGGACATAGGTTCAAACAGGAAGCAACTCACAATTATGTAAAATATAAGGAGCAGACTGCAGTCTAAGTCTGGTACTATAGACTATACCTCAGTGATTGTGACATTCAGGATCTGAACATCCCATAGACCTAGTATAGTGCCACACAAACACATTAGGTACCTTTTATGTGACTATCTTCCATTCAAAACTTGTTTAAATCTTGTTTCAAGGTTTATCAGACAACTGTCCTGCCTTCTGTGTTTTTGTTTTATAAATCCCCAATGTTACCATAGGAACACTGTCTAACTGATTCATATACTACATGCATATGACAATAATTTTAGGAGTACATTAATGTAAAAATAATATATAATGTATAATAACATATAATATTACCAGAAAAGAAGTAAAGATGCAAAGTGATAGGAGTTTGAACATATGGTGTTGACCAAAATGGATATACTATAATTTAATTGTATAATATTAAGATCTATCTTGGATTAGTTTCTTGAATTTTCAATATTTTCCATTATTTAGCTGTTTTATTTGAAAAAAAAAAGTACTTAAATTGAGAAATAAAAGCGAAACCAAAATATTCTGAGTTATTCAATTATTGATTGAGAGTGCTCCCAAGATCAATAGCTTTTCACTAATTCTAAAGGCATCTTCCTCATCCCCATATCCTGCTCCACCGCATAAACTGTGCTCTCACAGAGTGCTCTAGTCACAGTTTAACATTGTGTAAAATTCTACTGGATTCCATAGATTTTGTAGGTTATAATCCTAAGATTCTATGTTTTCTATAAAGTATAGATGTAAAATATTTAAAAAGCTGTGTTTGGGGATTTTTTTCTCTCTCACTTTTTGAAAATGAGAGTCTGTGTGTGTGTGTGTGTGGGTGTGGGTGTGTGTGTATGTGTCCAGAAACTATAAAAAGGGGGAAAGTACTCATACTGCTGGCCTCTTGAGGGAATGTTGAAAGATCCTGTCGCAACTGATTCAGGAGGATGCAGTTGTGTTCCTGCCAAGTCACCAGAGATGGAACAGTAAAACTGCTTTTGTTCTCTCATTAAAGAAATAATGCGATGCAACAGCAGATTCATTGGCATTGTTTCTGATTGAAGCCAAGAGGAATAAATCTTGATTCCTCTTTGATGGAGGCAGTCTTGTGTAGGACAAGTAGCCAGGTGCTCCCACAGCTGCTTTGAAACATTCATGGCTTCCTAAGGATATGGGTGATTTTGTTCTCATCATTGATCAAATAGCAGAGTAAATCACTGACGTAAAATAACACCTGGCTGAACTCTGTGTTTTCCTCTCATTTTCTCTAGTTAGTAATTGTTGTTTACAAATCACTGACTGCATGAGGAGGAAAAGCCTGTGTATCTTGTACTGGCTGCTAGCTCATAATTTCTACTTCATCTTCTTTCTCACAGTACCTGCAAAGGCATTCAATGCATTTTATACTTTTTCTCCTTGTTTTTTTACGATTACTTTCTTAACAAGTCAAATGGCATTGTTCTATATATATCACAGACGTTAATAGTATTACAAAGATTTTGTAAACTAAAAATGGTTATTATTAATAATGAATAATGCAAATCTTTGCCACATTTTTTGTACTTCATTTGAAATGTAATATGATATGCTAAATAATCTTTCTTTCTAAATTCTATTTATAAGGAAATAAGCATGTCAATAAAAATCAATTTCTTTTAGTCTCTACTTTTGCAAGGTGAACTTGTGCAACCAACTAGTGTTTGTTTTCTTAGGATTAACCTACAATTGATGGGACAGTATATATGAAACATATATAAAATGTAATATTAATTTTTAAAACTACTGAAATTCAGCAACATGTAATTTCTGAATATTTAAATTATATTAGCTAAGTATGGGCAAAATGATAAGATAACAAAAGAGGAAGACCTGCTGTTGAAATGCTGACATTCAGCAGGCACACATTATTGTGGCCGTATCAATGGTTTACAGCCAACAGTCTTCTATCTGGTTGATGCTTATGCCACACAGTATTTTAAAGTATTTTGAGGGTCACCCTGAATGTGTAAACTATTGTCCTTAACAATTTCAGAACTGTGTCACTTATTGTAATTTTTATCATTGTCTTCTGCTTTGACTTAGAAATCAATTTCAATTGATGGGCAAGATTTTTTTTTTTTTTAATTTATCTATATTTCCCTTTGTATTTGTAGGCTTTGGTTGCATAATTTTGCCTGCTTCTTAGGGAAACTAAATCTTTGCTCAAGGTAGCCTATTAGGCAAAAATTGGCCCTTATCATAAAACCACTAAGAAATGACCCCTGTCTACTGGACAGTCTTCCCCAGATACCCACAATGATGTTTCCTTGCCCAAAGCTGTGTTTCAGAAAAACCTGAGAATAATTTGGTCAGACCACTTTCCTTACTTCAGTCACTATCTCCCCACATGTTAGGTTGTTGTTTTACCCTCAACACTTTATACACTAGTCCTCCCTTATCCATGGTCTGACTTTCTGTTGCTTCAGTTATCTGTGGTCAGCTGTGGTCCAGAAACAGATGGTCCTCCTGACATATTGTCAGAAGGTCAGTAGTAGTCTAACGTTGTGTCACAAACCTATCTCATTCTCCTCACTTTATTCACCTTGTCACATAACCATTTTATCATCTCATATCATCACAGGAAGGGTAACCAGTACAATAAAATATTTTGAGAGAGAGCACACATTCACATAACTTTCATTACAGTATATTGTTGTAACTCTTCTATTTTATTGTCACTATTAATCTCTTACCATGCCTAATTTATAAATTAAACTTTATCACAAGTATGTATGTATGTCTACCAACTGTGCACAAGGGCTCCTTTTTCTCCACATCCCTGCCAACAGTTGTTATTTCTCATGTTTTTTATTTTAGCCATTCTGACAGGTGTGAGGTGATATCTCATTGTGATTTTGATTTGCATTTTCCTTCTGATGAGTGATGTTGAGCATCTGTCTGTAGAAATACATCTATTTGGATCTTTTGCCCATTTTTAACAGGACAGTTTTTTTTTCACTTTTTTTTTTTTTTTGGTGTTGAGTTGCATAAGTTCTTTATATATTTGGAAGTTAGTCCTTTATAGGATTTATCATTTGTAAATATCTTCTCCCATTCCATGGGTTGCATTTTTGTTTTGTTGATGGTTTCCTTTGTTGTGCAAAAACTTTTATTTTGGTGTAGTCCCAATAGTTTAATTTTGGTTTTGTTTCCCTTGCCTGAGGAGATAAATCTAGAAAATATTGCTATGGCTGATGTCAAAAAAAGTATTGCCTATGTCTCTTCTAGGAGTTCTGGTTTCAAGTGTCACATTTATAAGACCACCAGAATCACTAGAGAGAAGAAGTTAGCACCAAAATAAGACATCACCTAAAGACATTTTCACACAACTATCCTATCTCTCATGTATTCTGAGAGCCCATTTATCTTTTCAAAAAATCATGTGTTTTCCCAAAAGTACCTTTATATCCCTTCCCTTACCTTCAAGACGTGTTGGAAGTCTCAAATTCTAATCTCCTCCCTGAGACAAGTTTTTTTTGTGAATTCCTATGTGTGTGCATGACTAAAATCTGTCTTTTCTCTTGGTAATCTGCCTTTTGTCAATTTGATGTTCTGGTCCCCAAACAATAAACAAAAGAGGGCAGAGAAAAAGATGATCCTCCCTGAGAGTTGCAATGTAATGGACATGGCCCTCAAAGATAGCAGTATAATTGTGGATGGTATTTTTGGCTTAAAAGTTTCATGAGAGCCTGACTGAAATGCTTATACATATCAACATGCAACTTTTTAGTAATGCATAAAGGAAGTTTAGATAAAGGGAAATTTGTAAGGAATTAGAGGGAACTCCACAGGGCACATAGTTCAGAGCGCAAAGATCTATAGACAGTGGATTCTTAAGATAAACTTGGGTCTAAATTTCTCACCTCATTTTTTTATGGTTAGTCCCTTTAGAGTTTTCCTGCTTAGGTATGTATTGTTTCTTTTTTATAATACCTTTTTGGGGTGGGAGTATATTTAAATAGGTATATGTAGAATTATTAGGATATATGTAATCTTGATATGCATCTAAAGTAGGAATTTTGGAAAAAAGTCTATGGCTTCACAAGTATATTGGTAGAGAGTTAGTTCAAATGTAACTTTTTACGTTCCTGTATCAAGAGTCCACACAAAATCATTCAAATAAGACCCTTAATTAAAATCCTTAAAAATCCCTCTTGGTTTCTTATGTGCAATTGCCTCCACATCAAGAGATGCCAATTTTTATGATGATGTCAGACATAATGCTAGATTTTGAGAAGATTGAGAAACATATGGTATGCTAGAACCAGCTCTCATCTGCTTGCCAGAACCTACTATGCCCATCTTTTCATTATTCAACATTCAAACACGATAAATTAGTTCCTTCCTTCCTTCCTTATTTTCTCTCCTTCCGTCCCTTCCTACTTCCCTTCTTCCTTTCTTTCTTTCTCCCTCCATCCTCCTTCCCTTCTTTCCTCCCTTCCTCCCTTCCTTCCTTCTCGCTCTGGAGAGCCAGTTTTTAAACACTAGCATATTACTGGTCAGAACTCAGTTTATCAAACTTAGGGTGGTTGTAACACTGCTCTTCAAGATGTTAATAGATGTGCCACAAAGAAGGTATCTCATTTATCTTCAAATAAATTTAGAATATGCTAGATTAAATAAAGTTACTGTAAATATAAAAAAAAGAGTGTGATATTTCTCTTATTTCATATTATCTAAAATGAAAAACTTTCACTGGCACCATGTTTATAAAATATCAGAATGCTACAGCACTACTTTTGGAAACAAAGTTAGCTTAACTTTGAAAAATTTATTCTGTTGGCTATGGCTCAAGAATTTGTATTGATTACTGCCCTATTGCTGGCAAGTGTCAGAAAGATTGTAGAGTGCCTTAAGCTTCTGAAGTGAAACTGGGTTTCTTCTTCACTGAGATACCCTCTTCACTGAGAAAGCTAAAGCTACAAATGAATAGGGATAGAGGGACAATCAGGAGAGCCTTAAGAGAGGCTCTCATTTTAAGTCCTAGCACAGTGCTCCTATAAAACACATGGGCTTTGGGGCCAGGCTGCATAACTTTGAATCCCCATTCTGCTACTCACTAGTCATGTGACTGATTAATTTACTTAACCACTCTGCTTCCTCCTTTTTTTCTTCTAAAAATTGGAAATAATAATATCCATCACTGAGGGTTGTTGTAAGGATTACATATGTTATTTCATCTGAAGCATTTAAAATAATTCCTGACATATTGTAAGAACTCAAAATTGTCTATTATTATTGTTGTAGACAAAACAAAGAAGCAATTTCATTAATAAATCCTATAAAAGATTTTGTAATAGTTAATATCACAAATCTAGGAAAACCTTACATATCCCACATGCTGAAAAGCCATGAGGGAAATAACTTGTTTCTTCATGTATGAAAGAGTTTTGGCAAATATCTTCCAAAGGATACTTATTAAATTTGAATGTCTTTGGTACGTGTTACTTTGGAAATCTTTTTCCTGAAAATTTTATGTTTAAGATTTTAATAAATTGTTGCACAGTGAAAGGATTTTGTAATTAAGTACATTTTTTGGGGGACATTAAATTAAGAAAATTCCTTATTAAAGATATTGTCAGAGATTTTAATGTGTTATTCTGCTTTGTAAGTAGTGAAGGTCATATTATATGCACCTTTCATTAATTCAATTGACCAAGGAAAAGATTTTTGAAAAGCATGTCAAGGACTAATTTTGTATAGAAATACATTTAGAAGATAAGTCCTGGGAATTTAAACATTTATCCAAACTAATATATCTTCTTGGAATTTTCCAAGATCATACTGATTGCTATCAATGAACATACATAAATTTCATGTTCCCCATTGGTATTTGATGAATTGGAAACACCAGGTTAGAAATAATGACAGTATGCTAGAATCCTATTTTCAGGGCATTTTTTTTTTCAGTGAATGATTTCAATAATATGAATTTGGCATTTTACTTGTTTTAATTCTGAAAGTACATATTAACCAAATATTGGTAATATCCTTCTTCCAGTGTTTTGGGATCTGTCCAGTACATGTCAGAGATTTTTGGCATAAGATAAATATGATTTCCACAACAGAGACACATTACTTCTCGTCCAGAGACTTGTCAGGTAAATATCTTTATTAAAATCAAATTTTCACATCCTTTATACAGAGAGATCATCATAAAAATGTTAATGAATCCACACTTTATTCCCTACATTTGAATATATTGAGGTCCTAATTAATGTTTTAATACCAGAAAATGTTTATTTTCTGGTATTAAACTCCTACCTCTGGGTCTGGCCATTAAGTAAATTAGTAATTAAATGCAATACTGGTGTGGTGCCTGGGTAGCTCATTTGGTTAAGGGACTAACTCTTAGTTTCACTCAGTTCATGATCTCAGTTTCCCTGTCCAGCTCCCCACTCAGTGGGGAGTCTGCTTCTCTCCCTCTCCTTTGGCCCCTCCCCTTGCTCACATGCTCATTATCTCTCTCTCTCTCTAAAACAAATAAATAAATCTTTTAAAAAATGCATCAACGGTGTCCTATGACCACAAAAATTAATGTGGTTCTTCCCTTTGAATCAGATGATATCTTATTTCCTAAAAGGGTGTGGTGGAACAGATGGCTGTTTTAGCAAACTTTTAAATCTTTAGGACATGAGTAGGTGACTTCTTGTTTACCTTAACTGCTGCTAGTTTCTGCGTATATATCAGTAGAAAACAATACTGTCTATCTAGTCAAGGAATACAAAAACTAAAGCTAGAAGCACAAATACTAAAATTGAAACTAGATTGAATCTATAGGACATCTTGTTGAAAATTCTCTAATTCATGTTTTTCTGTTCATTTTACTTTCATGATAATAAAAACTATAGTATAGTTATCTGATTTAATCCTCATAAAGGGGTTTTTTTTTTTTTTGGTACATAACTCAGTTGTTGATCCATCTTTGTATGAACCATCAGGTGGTTGTCTGTATGACTAGCACAGATCACTAAAGTTAAAAATGCTTTAGTTATTTGAAAGAACACATCAATTGAGTACTACTGTGCTTGCCCAAGTCAGGGTGGATCCTAATTGCTTTGACAAATTTCCTGCTGGGAAATTGATCTTCAAAGATTTCTTAATGCCTTTTTTTTTTTTTAACCCATTTACTTCATTTTAAAACTTCAAAGTCTCCCTTTCTATTAATTATCACATATACTAGAAAACACAAAGAACAAAATGCTATGTTTTATTCATCTAAGCAGAGCATCTAAATACTAAGTTACAGCAAAGATTGGAACTTATTGAAGCAAAGGTCATCTTCTGTCAAACAAAACCATAAGAGGCTTTTCTTTTAGTAGAGAATTCATGAATATTTTATCTGAACATTTCCATGAACTTGCTGTAAAAGCTGTGTTTCTTGGCATTTACTGAAGATGTCAAAATCAGTTACTGTAATTTAAATATTTTGCTAAGATGCTTATCAGACTCCCATTTAAAACATGCTTATTTTCCATACAATAGTTCATCTAAAACAAACATTTCTAAATAGTTAACATTGTAGACTCTTATATTTCATAAAATCAAATTCTACTTTCTTGTATTTGTACATAAATATTAGTTTTGTTTAATATAACTTTGTGAGTCTACTAGAAAAAATAACAATAAAACAATGAGTGAAAGACTTTCTCTACAGATGCTTCTAGTGTTTCAGCTAGTGTTAATCAGTCTCTTGGGTTCCAAATTGTGAAAGGATCTTAAATTGGTCAACCAAAAAATAACCATAGCTCATGACCTACTTAAGTTTTTAAATTCAATTAGGCATGATTATTTGATGTTCCAGAGTACTTCTAACATTTCTAAGTCTTAACAAAATGTTTCATTTGCATGTAATACATACAAAACCTCTAAACCTGATAACATTCTCACTTGCTGAAAAACGGAAATTATTTTTGAGTACTCACACGATTGTTCTCATGAAGACATAGGAATTGAGTGAATGTAGGATGTCTGTCTCTTTAATTTGTCTGTCCTGTAAGTGTGATGCAGCCTACTTAATAAGGGTGAATAATGTAAAATCCTTAACAGTCAAATCTGGGGGATGCCCGGGTGGCTCAGTGGGTTAAAGCCTCTGCCTTCAGCTCGGGTCATGATTCCAGGGCCCTGGGATCGAGCCCCACATCGGGCTCTCTGCTCAGCAGGGAGCCTGCTTCCCTTCCTCTCTCTCTCTCTGCCTGCCTCTCTGCCTACTTGTGATCTCTGTCAAATAAATAAATAAAATCTTTAAAAAAAAAAAGTCAAATCTGGAGTTAGATTTTCTTAACTTTGAATTCTGGATCAGCAGCTTAACTCTTGGCAGTTCATTTATTTTCTCTGTACCTCACTTTCTCATCTATAAACTAATAACCTCTATCTAATGGAGTTGGTGTAGGAAATTTAACAAGATAATCTCCGCAAAGTGAGTACTAGCTCAATACTTGGATATAATAGGCATCACTAGCAAATAAATAGGCTATTATTATTATTATTATGCTAACAAATCTTTTCAGAAAACTTTATATTAAATAGCTATATTTTGAGAAAAAAATCTTATGTATTTTCTTTATCTCAAATGTTTTTGCATATATTTCCATTAGAAAAATTGTAGAGCAACCACTAAAAAGGTAAAGAAGGAAGTATAATCAGTATGGAGCTCCTGGGTGGCTCAGTCCGTTGAGCCTCTGATTCTTGATTTCAGCTCAGATCATGATATTGGGGCTGTGAGATCAATCCCTATATCAGTCCTTTTCATTAAAAACATTAAATAAATAAAATAATTTAAAAAGTAGCTTAATCAATACTCTTAAATAGTAGACAAATATAATCACACAAAAGCTTAATTACAAACAAAAACAAAAACAAAAAAAGAGTGAAAACAAAAATAAAAACAAAGAACAAGAACAACAAATAGAAAACGGTGACAAATATGGTTAATATAGTCCAACTATACCAGTATTCCCTTTGAATTACAAGGGTCTAACTGCATCAGTTAAAAGACAGAGGTTCTCAGAGTAGATCATAGTGCAAAAGGCTGAAAATTCTTTACTTCCAGAAAAAAACCAAAAACCAAAAAACCAATAATAATCTTATTCAATACAATTCTTTCTGCTTTAGGGATTTAGAGAATCCTTTCAGATTCTGCCAATATGCTATTAATCTTAACTGACTGCATACCTGTGACTATTCTTTTTTTTTTGTTTTTATATGTACTTTATAGACATTTTAAAGAGAAACTGGAACACATGATCAACCAGTTCTATTAGCCAGATGATCTTTCATTAGAAGCTTGCTTATTTTATTTTGAATACTTCCACAGGTAGGTCAATCTATACTTTTGTTTTACTGAAATTAGTACCCTTTTGGGGAAAAAAATCTGGATCATATTTATCTTGGTATCTCTCTCCAATATTTACATCTTTCTTCTTTCTTGAAGTATACTGTATATATCTATATATTTATATATAATTATATATATATGTAATTAACAGTACATATTTAAGTTGTATAATTTGAGGAGTTTTGAAATATGTATATACATGGGAAACCATAGCTATAATTGAGATATCAGATGTTTTTATTACCAGCAAAAGATACCTTCCACCATTTGTAATCCATTCCTCCTCCACAACTGTCCCAGACAATTACTGATCTGCTTTGTCTCACTATAGAATTAGTTTGCATTTTCTATAATTTTATATAAATGAATCATACAGTATGTCATTTTTTTTTGCATGGATTCTTTCTTATAGCATAATAAACTGATATTCATCTACATTGGTACATGTGTAAGTGGTTTCTTCCTTTTAGCTACTAAGTAGTATTCCATTATTAACTTTTTCAAATATTAATTTTATATCTGTAGTAAGAGTTCATATATTTAAAGACAATTTTGGGAGCACTTGGGTGGCTCAGTCAGTTAAGAGGCTGCCTTGGACTCAGGTCATGTTCCCAGGGTCCTGGGATTGAGTCCCGGAAGGGGCTCCTTGCTTAGCAGGGAGCCTGCTTCTCCCTCTATCTCTGCCTGCCACTTTGCCTGCTTGTGCTCTCTTTCTGATAAATAAATAATCTTAAAAAATAAAACAATTTGTTTATTAACATGATAATTAATTTTTCTCAGGAAATTAAGCAGAGAAATAGTACCTAGGATATGATCATAAACTATGTCCTTAATTCTCTGTACTTAAAGTTAGAAAAAACTGATTAGTTTTCTTTATGGCTTAAATAAATAAAAGAGAGAAGAAAAGTTATATCTAATACATGTTAGGCAACAGCTTTTGTCACCTCAATTCTTCCCTCCACTCACACTGGCCCAGGAGTTGATGGGAATAGAATGTAGTAAAATTACCATTTAGCTACATAGTTTAATATACAAATAATAATAATGAAATTCCCTGATATGTTTCCAGTGATATGGAAGACACTAATCTTAAACCAGAAGCAACAGAAGTGGGTAGGGTAGATTAATGATTAGTTTTTTTTTCCCCCTCCAAAATACCCTCCCTTTTATTATGCGAGGAGAAGAATAAAGATCTATGTAACAGGATGACCAGTGTATGTACAAATCATACTCTTTTCCAAACTTCATAAGTTAGCAGACTTTGTTCATTGGAGAATGAAAGGTAGTTTTACTTTGTAGAGAAAGAACAAAAATATAGACTAAAGAGGTTGGTACATTAAGAATCATTTTTGCCTTGTTCACTGATGTGTATCTACTGCTTGCATGTAACACAGGTAACACATAGTAACTGCTCAATAAATATCTGTCCCAGCATTAGTTCTAATCAGTGTTGACAAAGACCATGCAAAGTCTCAAAAGCCAGAAAACAAGAACTTGTAAATGTCATTAGAAAATAGATTGTACATTTAAATGCAGTAATGGAGTGTGGGGGAAAAAAAAAAAAGTATGATGGGGGTAGATTGTCAAGATAAGGAGTGAATGGCATCAAGGAGAACATTTAGAAGACTTTTGCAGTAATCCAGGTTTGAGGCCATGCGGGTCTAGGGAAGCCCGGTAATATGAGGTACTAAAATGGATGGTTATTTTGGTAACTGATTCTTGGCTAGTAGGTAAAAGAGTAAGAATGTTAACGGTGAAAGAGGTGAAAACATAGGAGAGTACAGGATTTGAATCTGGGTTACTGGGAGAATTAGGATAGCCCCTGTGAACATAGGAAGCAGGAAAAAAAATTAATTTGTAAATAAGAATGGAAAGGTATACGAGGTTTAGAACTTTGCCTTAAAACTTTTACTTTAACCCTTTAAAATATAAAATGAGCCTAGAGTATAGGAAATGTTGAGAGAGAAGGAAATTGGAGAACATATTTTGTTCTCTGAAAAAGGTTTGAAAAGTTTTACTTCTAGTTAAAAATAAAAGCCATGGGTTTAACGATAGAACAACTTAATTTTTTTCTTTTGTTTTAAGAAATATATATCCAACAACTATTTAATATCAATTATTTTTCAATCATTTTACATAACAAACAACTGATTTAAAAAAAACAGACAAAAGGATTTTTTGTAGAGAAGAAAGTTTGTGTTGCCTAAGGGTATAGAATGAGATAGTTGTATGGCTTTTTAAATTGACAATATTATATGAAGTTTTAGTGAATAAAGCAAGATAGTAAAAAAAAGATAAGTTCAGAATCAAATGGCATTTTCTTTTAAAAATGAACATCTCTATCTTTCAGATCACGTTATAATATCTCAAAAGCAGTATTTCTTATTACTGGTACTACTTCCTAAAAGCCTGAATAGTTACTGGCTTCGTGGCTGATGAATTCAAATAACAAGCCATTCTTGGATCAATTTTCCGACTTCAAAACTAAATGGCTTGTGAAATAATATTCTAATTTTACCTCATCTTTAAAACTGACTTATTTTCCTTATTAACAAAGAAATGGATACCATCTCAGTAGCTGGGAACGTACAAATTTTTCAAGTACTTAACTCACTGGAAAAGAGGAGTCCACTAGTCTATTTCCACAGCCTGTTGTGATTGATATTTTATTATTAAGCTGCCATTGTGAGGCTGAATGTGAGCTCATAGACAGGGTACATTTTTGAAACTGCAAAAAAGGATAAATAACTATATGTCAGCCAAACTATTTGTCCTTAACTTTGTTATAGCCATTTAATATAAAAGCATACATTTCAATGAGGGATTAAAAATATACTTTTCACTCCAAAATTATAATTCATAAACAGGAATTACTAACAAAAAATGGAGACATATCTCTTTATAATGTAAATAAAGGAATTTTATAATGTAAATATAATGTTCTTACAAAGAACATTTCAAGGACAAGCCTTCTGTTTATTTTCAAATTTCATACACTCAAACAAAAATACAATTCTATAATGGATATCCATATATCATTACCCAGTTTTAACAAATGGAAATTTTTGAAGGATATGGTTTTCATCTATTTTTGCATAATTAAACAAAACAAAACAAAACAGAAACAACTTTCCAGATAAGTGAGTCCCTTTTGTAACCTCTTTAATCAAATTCTATCCCCAAACTATCCATCAACCTGAAGTCAGTATGCAGCTTTTTCATCTAGGTTTTCATGTGTTTACTATAGACATGCATAAATGAAAAATGAATAATATGTTATATGTGATGCAACAACATAATATATATTATACAGTATAGTATGAAATGTAGCATACTACCTAGGGTAATACAATATTTTTGAAGTATTTTTATTCTTTACTTAAAATGAATTATTTTATGTGTATTATTCCTTTAATTCAATTGTTCATTTTATAAATTTCTAAATTTATCTATACTAATGCATGTACATCTGGTTCATTCACTTTAACTACTGTATAATATCTCGTGGCATGACTATACCAAAAGTTATTTACTTATTCCTTGATAGAAATGCAAGTCCTTCTCAAATTACTGTTATTGAAACCAATGTTGCATTGAACAAATTTGCCCACATGTCCCTGGGCACATATGAAGATATGTTCAAGTTTGAATCTGCAAGTAGAAACTGCTAGATAGTAGGAAGTATATATACATCTTCCATCACCTTGCTCTCCAAAGTGATTGTACCAGATGATATGTTCCCTCAGAATATATCAAAGTTTTGATTTCTCTACATCTTGTCTATATGCTTACTTTTGAGAACCAAGTTTAAAAATTGAAAGCTTGAATTTATTGTTCCTTTAACATAAAAAAAAAATAACTGAAACACTATGCTAAATTTGGTATTTGTAATAAAAAGATTTTAGGGGGCACCTGGGTGGCTCAGTGGGTTAAAGCCTCTGCCTTCGGCTCGGGTCATGGTCTCAGGGTCCTGGGATCGAGCCCCGCATCGGGCTCTCTGCTCGGCGGGGAGCCTGCTTCCTCCTCTCTCTCTGCCTGCCTCTCTGCCTACTTGTGATCTCTCTCTCTGTCAAATAAATAAATAGATGTCTTTAAAGAAAAAAGATTTTAGTACCCAGGGCTCCCTCAAATAATTATGGGTCTTCTTGCATGTATTAACCATAGTTAGCTACATAAAACTCAGCTGATAAACAAGACCAGGCTGTTGATCTCTCATCCTTACTCATGATCCCAGAAATAGAAGGAATTAGAATTCTCTAGTACATAGGAGAGGAAATAAATCAGATGACTGCCTTACATCCCACTTCCATCTCTCATGAACTATATGATCTTGCACAACTTATTCACAGTCTCTGAACTTCAGCCTCCCCTTCAAAATATGGTGATTATAATTGCAGTCTTGTGCTATTGCTTCAAAGACGTAAATCAGATACTGTTTTTAACACACAAAACATAATGCTTAACGTAGAGTAATTACTAGAAAATGTTCATTCATCATCTTGCCTGGAGTTGGGCAAACTGTCGTGTTAAAGCCAATAAAATAAAATACTCTTTAATATATAATAAGAACTATGTATTTCCTCCTCTTCTTTAGAGTCTGTAGCATTTAAACTAATACTATGATATTAGCTAACACTTAATAAATATTCTTTAACAAGAACCCTGAAGTTCACTTTTGTATATACTTTGGCTTTACATGGTATCCAAATTACAAAGTACAGCTAACTTGTTGGATACATCCATAATATAGAACTGCTATTTATAAGAGTGGCAAAGAGAAAAGTAGCAGACAGATGTCAGTACTACACTTTTCCCCTTTTATACTTTAAACTGTTTGGGGTCAAAACCTTCTCTTATTCATATTTATATTCCTAAAATTGTCACATAGCCAGCATTCTTATATCATAGAGAATGATATAGAATGAAGGAATAAAGAAACAATTATCAGTTTTCTTCTTATGCTAATTTTCAGGAAAACAAAGTTGTAAAATGGAAAGTATCCTTTGACAGAATCAAATAAACTTCTTCATTAATGAAAGCAATTTAGTCTTTATTCATGTACAAGTTGGTTATTACATGTAGCAAATTATAAGCTCCAAACATCAGTCTGGTTTGAATTTGTTGCCATACCAGTCCCAAATGCCACATGGCTGAAAGTGGGGGTGGAATGGGATCCTAGGGGTAGGGGTGGAGAGAAGTGAAGGATATGGAAGGTGAAAGAATCACTCCAATGTATTCCAAATATGACAAATGGAAGGAGCTTAACTCTAGAAATTATTTATAACTTACAAAATATAGGAAGGACACATATTATTAGTATATAAGTGTTATAGGGAAGGCAGATAAATTAAATAACAGCCATGAAATGTATCACTGTATCCATCAGTAGGACTTGTGAATCACAGAACGAGGAAGTCCAAGGGGCAAGGAATAGAAGCCAAGATAAGAATCATATCAGACTTAAGGCAAGAAGATGATGCTAGCCACCAATGTCAATCTGTTCATTTTCTGATAGCCCCTAGTCTTGTCCAGATAAGTAACTGGAACCCCCATTTACCCAGTCGCTAAAGCTAGAAACTTGAGAGTCAACAAAGAGTCCTCCATTTTGCTTGATCCCACATTTCCAAACCATTGTCAGCAAGTCTTGTATGCTCTACTTTCAAGGTATATCTTAACTCAACTCACCTCTCCATCTCCATTACCACCACAACAGTCCAGGCCACCGTCATCTCTTGATGGAAGTAATGAAATAGTCTTTCATCTGACTGTTTTCCTTTCACACTTGACCTCATCCAATCCCTTTCCTACATTGTAGCTAGACTCATCTTTTAAAGAGGTAATTCAAAATCACTATTGAAAAACTTCCAATATCTTCCAAAAAGATCATAAAACAGGATTCAAACTTCTCATATGCATGTTCTGGCTCCAAGGAGCCCCAAATTCCATCATTACGTCATGACACTTTGCTCCATTCATTGGCTATAATTCATTCAGCGATAATTGTCCTCTGTCAAGACAGAAAACTTTTTTTTTCTTCAGCTCAGGGTCATATGCCTTTTCTTACTTCTAGAATGCAGTTCACATGGCTGGGTTACTCTCATCCTTCAGACATTAGTTTAGATGTTAGCTCCTTAAAGAGACTCTCTCTGACCTCTGCATCTGAAATAGGTCAATCTATCTTTCATAGCAACCAGGTTATTCCCCTTACAGTAGTGATTACCATGAGTAAATACTTTTATTTATTTATTTGTTTATCTCGTGTTGAATAAAATGAAGAAAAATGTAGCAAGTATAAATCCAATAAATATACTTTGTTTGCTTTGACTAGTATGTATGGTTTACAAGGTAATAAAGGAAAGCATTAGTTATGCAATGTGGTTCATGAAATTAAAAATGTTACTTATCTTTGTGTAGGCATTTATATTTTCAAATTTAGCATGTTTACACATGATGAAGTATTGTTGACTTCTTTTGCCATAGTGGTGTATATATATTATAAAAAATTTTGCCATATTGGTGTATATGTACTATAAACACATTTCAAAATTATCCACACGCAATATTTTAGTAGAAGCAGAAATGTCATAGTTTCTCGTTTTCATCTGTCAATGTTGACTAGATTACTTTTCTTTTTCAAATAATAGAATATAATGAAGACCACAGACAGAAAGTAAACTGTTTCCAGGTTGAGATTAACTGAAATTTGTCTCAGAAAAAAGAGTAGTTTTCTGGCATTTGATTCTTTACAATATTATTAGGGAAAGGCTTAAAATATTCCAGATGGGTTCAGTGTTTACCAACATATGGTAATGTTTCCAAACAAAGAATATGTAAATTTTGAGTTTTGAAGTCATCGCCATTGAACTTGTGAAAGTATGTATGAATTATTTAAGAAGTGTGAAAGTAATGCTATGTTACATAAGAAAGTAAGTTAGAAAAAAATCACAGTCAGGCTCTTGTTATGCATGGGCATGCTATATTGCTTTTTGGCTTTGGTTTTGTGTATTTTAAATGTACTAATTATTTTAAGAGATTATATTTCTAAAGTAGTGATAGACTTTTCACTAGAATATTATAATTGTTATTATTCTTTAACACAGATGTTTCAGTTAATAGTTGTATTAACTTACCAGTAGTACCCGAAACACCCCCTGCCCCAATTGTCTTCCAAGAGCAAATACCATACCAATTAGGTCATCAACAGGAATGGCACATTCAAATTGGGGGTAATTCTGAAAGGGTTTATAAAAGGGATTGTTTACAAAGATATTGTGCAGACTGTAAGGAAAGCATAGGAATAATGCATAGCAAGAAACAGAAAACAAAAACAAAAACAAAAAACAACAACCCTGAAACCAAAACACAACTGTTTCTGTTTTTGGATCCAATAGAAGGGAGCCAGCAGCTAACTGGGAAGGAGAGAAAAGCTGCTGGAAAAGGAGCAGTGACTTGCGATCCAGGGACATAACCAGTCAGAAATAACCTGGAAGGAAGAGAGCCAGAAAATAAATACTGGGACTGCACTCTCCTTGCTGTTCCCATACAGTATCTTAGTGGGTCAAGTCTGAGCGCATGACCTGCTTTTACCTGATTTGGGCAGTAAACTTACTTTCTGCTTACTTTAAAAATGAGTTCACACAGATAAGTGTTCATCATTCACACTTTCATAATAATATTACTATGCTTTATTGACACAATAGATTGCAAAACTCTTTCATTTTTATTATCTCACGTATAGCCTCATAAAAACACTCACAGGTTAAGAGCATGGGCTCTGGAGTAAGACTTCCTGGATTCAAATCTCATTTCCCACTCATAAGCTTTGTGATTTTGGACAATTTTCTAATTTATGTACCATCATTTCATCATGTGTAAGAAGGGAACAGTAATAATATCTCCTCCTGGGATATTGTGAAGATACAATGAATCAATACACTTAGAGTGTTGAAAATAGTTCCTAGCATGTGGGAAGTGCTTACAAATGCCAGCTCTGATTTTCATTTCACAGGGACAGAACTGAAGTTCAGTGAACTCAAGGGATTTAAGGCCATATAGTTTTCAAAGAAGGGTGACAGGTAGCATTGTGATCCAAGTTCTGACTTAGGATACAAGTCTTTTTATATTCTACATAATTACATCATCATGGTCAATATTTTGTTATTGTCTAGTTTTCCCAAACATACACTTTCTTGGCTCTGCTCATCATCATGTACAGTTATTGCTTATCCTCACTCTGGTTTCACTGGGTAATGAGAAATAATAGTACATTTGATGGTGGCATGCTATTCATTCCAGCCTGAGATTATGCTATTAACAATCAGCCAACTTTGAAGTAACATTTGCACACATGTAGATATGATCACAGTGCCATTTCCCTTAACTACCTAAGTAACTCAATCTAATTATTAATTTTAAAAGAGGGGTCTACCACTGGAAAATTTTAAACTGTTGCTTACTGGGTTTATTCAGTGCAATTATTTCAGCACTGTGAATATTGCTTGGTCCACAGTAGTTGCTGAATAAATACTCGCTGAATTAACAAATTAATGAAAGTATTACACCTAACATACTGAAATTATTAATATGCATAAGTTAAAACATACACAAAGTTAAAATTCCTACAATATTAAAAGAACAAGAAAATAAGAATATCTAGATTTATTTAGATGGAGAAGGAATAGCAAGTCACAATGTGGAGTTTCTGCAGTTAGAAAGTCTTCAATCAATGTGGCCTTTCAATATAAGCCAAAACTACAAAACCATACTGAATTTTCTCTGATGTAGAGATAGTCTCCTGAGTTTTCAGTATCTTTCCATAACTGTTGCAAGAGAGAAATGCTGATGATGTGATGGTAGGTTTTAAATCCAGATTGTAGCAAATAAGAATTTTATTCCATTAGTGAGTGAATTTTACTTCCCACAAAGAGTGAAATTGTTTTTTATCTTGCAAAATGCTGAAAAACAAAGTAAAACCCCTCACCTAAAGATAAGGTAGACAGAACAGATATAACTAGAGAAAACCAAACCAAACCAAAACACACCAGAAACAAAACCAAGCAAACCTAAAAACAATCTTTTATTTAAAATCATCCATGGATTCTTTACATGAAAACCACAAGAAAGTGAGCAGAAGCCTGTGTCTACTCCTCGATCTAGAGTGGAAAATACAATCTTTTGAAATTTTCATTTTTTTTCTATCATAATATTTAAAATGTTTTGCTATTGAAGGTTAGGATGGTGTTTAGAAGAAATAAAACAGAACATGATAAAACCTGAGCCTCATTAACTGCTGACCTTCAATTGCTTTAGAATATCTCTATTCTGAAGAAAGGAATGTCTTTAAAATGTCTCTAAGTAAACTCAGTATCATGAATACATTTGCTATATCAGTTTTTAGGAAAGTTGATGTAGTTTTCAAGATCTTGATAATATCTTGCCTTGTTAGCACAAAATTTTCCTTTTTTCTTTGTATTCAGTAGAGTTCTTTGAAATCTAAGTGTTAATTTTGCCTTCAGTTTACAGCTGACAACAACCTGAAAAAAGGTATTTTCTTTAAATGGAGAAGTTAGTGATAGTTTAGTTTAAGATGGACATATAAATTCAAGTCTTCAATTTGTGCTTCACTGATCTTTTGAAGTGATTTCAAGAAAATCAGGCCCATCTACTTTCAAAAGTAAATGCCAAACAAATTTCAAAAGAAATTATACATTATTTGAAGGAGATTCTTTTTCTTTCTTCTCTTCTTTCTTTCTCTCCTTTTCTCTCTCTCTCTTTCTTTCTTTCTTTCTTTTTCTTTCTTTCTTCAAAAAAGTGCCTTTTGACTCCACTAAGGGACAATAATGACAGTTTCTGGTGTAAATTATTAAATTAATATACATATAAATTCAAAGCATCAGAGTAGTATAGAAATAAGTTGTGTTTTTATATGTAACTGTTTTGTATTTCCCTTAACATACAATCTTAATCATGAATGTTAGTTTTTTTCTTTAAATTTTTGTTAGTTGTTCCATAATTCTAAGGAATTCTAATCACATAAAAAAAAAAAGCCCTCCATTGCATGCTTTCCCACATCTCAAATTCACCCTGTCTTCTTGATGTCACCTGAAATACTTACAACAAAGTAGGGAAAAAACCACTCATTAAGTCAACTGTGAAAGAAAAAAGGCTAGGATGGTGGAGGGGTAGGAGATCTGAATGTCATCAGGTCCCAGGAGTTCAGCTAGATAGTTACCAAACCATTGTGAACACTACAAACTCAAGAAGAGATCAAAGAGAAGAAGAGCAACAAATCTAGGAACAGAAAATTGACCAATTCCTGGAAGAAAGGACATGTGGAGAAGGGAATCTGAAGCATCGGGAAGATAGACCATGGGGAGAGTGGCCGGCTCCTGGAAAATGAGAAAGCAGTGGAGCACAAACTCAGAACTTTTAGAAGTCTGCTCCACTGAGAGACATTGCTCCAGAGGCTAAGTGGGGGTGGAGCCCTTGCGGGGACAGTGTGGTCTAAGGACTTGCAGGGTCACAGAAAGACTGGGTGTCTCTGAGTGTTGCAGAGCTCCCAGATATCAGAGGGGGGAAGTTGGCTGTAGAGACAGAGCCAAGGAGTGTGCTCTCCGCACAGCATTACCTTAAACCGTGATCCGGGGCACAGTCATATCTGGGGAGACTCACCTTCCTTCTCTGGGAGGAGTGGCACAAGAGTGTGAGGCAGGAATCTGCTGGGTTTGGAGACTCCAAAGGGGGCCATGTGCCAGAGATAGAAACACTCGGTAACAGGCTGAGTGAGCTGAGTGCGGCTGGAGACCAGGTAGATGGGAGGGATTGACTACTTTTCTCTGAGGGTGTACTGAGGAGTAGGGCTCTTGGTCCCTATGGGACCAGAGATTGGGAGGCTGCCATTTTCATTTCTGTCCTCCAAAGCTGTACAGAAAGCATTTAGGGAACAAAAGCTACAGAGGAAAACCTGAGCAGATTACTTAGTCTGGACCCTGGCAAGGGCAGAGCAATTCTGCCTCAGGCAAAGACATTTGAGAATCACTGCAAGAGGCCCCTCCCCCAGAAATCAACAAGAACATCCAGCCAAGATCAAGTTCACCAATCAATGAGAACTATGGAATTCTAGAGCTAGAGGAAAGCAACACAGAATTCATGGCTTTTTTCTCATGATTCTTTAGTCTTTCAAAGTTAAATATTTAAAATTTTTTTCTTATTCTATTTTTTCTCTTGTTCCTATTTTAATTTTTTAAAATTACTTCATCTTATTGATACCTTTTAAAAAATCTTTCTTAATTTTCAATGTTATAGCCATATTCTATGCCTTCATTGTATTTAACCTTATTTTTTGTAGACACATGGGTTTTTCTTTCTTTAAAATTTTGGAATATAATTTCTCCTAGTAATTCAAAAAATACCCTAAACTAGTGCATGGCTTTGTTCTAGTCTCCAGCCTGATCACATTCTTTCCTCTTTTTTTCTTTTTTCAACCAACTTGTTGTCTTATCAATTCCTTTTTTAGAATCTTTTAAAATTTTCATCTGTCAGTCATATTCTATCCCTTCATTGTGTTTATCCTTATTTTCATAAATATATGTTTTTCTTTCTTTAAAATTTTGGGAGGCAGTTTCTTCCAACGGACCAAAATACACCCAAAATCAAGTCACATATGACTGGTGAATATATATACAAATATATATCTATATATATCTATATCTATCTATCTATCTATATAATTTTTTTCTTTCTTCTCCCCTAGTTTCACACCTCTTCTGATTTGGTTAGTGTAAATTTTTCTGGGGTCATTGCTACCCTTTTAGTATTTTGTTCTCTCATCTATTCTTATTTGGATAAAATGACAAGGTGGAAAAACTCACCACAAAACAAACAAACAAACAAACAAACAAAACAAGAGACAGTACTGATGACTAGGACCCTAATCAATATGGACATTAGTAATATGTCAGATCTAGAGTTCAGAATGATGGTTATCAAGGCATTAGCTGGGCTTGAAAACAGCATGGAAGATACTAGAGAATCCCTTTTTGGAGAAATAAAATCCCTTTTTGGAGTAATAAAAGAACTAAAATATAACCAAATTGAAATAAAAAAATCTATTAATGAGGTGCAACCAAAAATGGAGGCTCTTACAGCTAGGATAAATGAGGCAGAAGAGAGAATTAGTGATATATAAAACCAAATGTTGGAGAATAAAGAAGCTGAGAAAAAGAGAGACAAACAACTACTGGATCATGAGGGGAGAATTTGAGAGATAAGTGATATCATAAGATGAAACAATATTAGAATAATTGGGATCCCAGAAGAAGAAGGGGGGGCAGAAGGTATATTGGAGCAAATTATAGGAGAGAATTTCCCTAATTTGGCAAAAGGAACAAGCATCAAAACCCAGGAGGCACACAGAACCTCCTCAAAATCAATAAAAATATGTCCACACCCTGTCATCTAATAGTAAAACTTACAAATCGTAGTGGCATAGGGAAAATCCTGAAAGCATCTAGGGACAAGGGGTCTATAACGTATAATAGTAGAAATATTAGATTGGCAGCAGACTTATCCACAGAGACCCAGCAGGCCAGGAAGGACTGGCATGATATATTCAGAGCACGAAGTGAGAAAAATATGCAGCCAAGAATACTATATCCAGCTAGGCTGTCACTGAAAATAGGAGAGATAAAAAGCTTTCAGGACAAACAAAAACTAAAAGAATTTACAAACACCAAACGAGTGCTACAGAAAATATTGAGAGGGGTCCTCTCAGCCAAAAGAGAGCCTAAAAGTAACAGACCAGAAAGGAACAATGACAATATACAGCAACAGCCAACTTACAGGCAATACAATAACACTAAATTCATATATTTCAATAGTTACCCTGAATGTAAATAGGCTAAATGCCCCAATCAAAAGACACAGGGTATCAGAATGGATTAAAAAAAAAAAAAAAAGACACATCGACATGCTATCTGCAAGGAACTCATTTTAAACCCAAAGACACTTCCAGAATTAAAGTGAGGGTGGTGGAAAACAATTTACCATGCTAATGGACATCAAAACAAAGCTGGGGTGGCAATCCTTATATCAGATAAATTAGATTTTAAGCCAAAGACTATAATAAGAGATGACAAAGGACACTATATCATACTTGAAGATCGGTCAAAGAAGAAGATCTAAAAATTTTAAATATCTATGCCCCTAACATGGGAGCAGCCAAATATATAAACCAATTAATAATAAAATCAAAGAAATGCATCAACAATAATACAATAATAGTAGGATTTAAACACCCCCTCACTGAAATGGGCAGATCATCTAAGCAGAAGATCAACAAGGGCTTTAAATGACACACTGGACCAGATGGACATCACGTATATATTTAGAACATTTCATTCCAAAGTCACAGAATACACATTCTTCTCTAGTGCACATGAACACTCTTCAGAATAGATCACATCCTGGGCCACAAATCAGGTCTCAACTGGTACCAAAATACTTCAATCATTCCCCGCATATTTTCATACCACATTGCTTTGAAACTAGAACTCAATTATAAGAGGAAAGTTGGTATGATAAATGTATGGAGGCTAAAGAACATCCTACTAAAGAATGAATGGGTCAACCAGGAAATTAAAGAAGAATTGAAAAATTTCATGGAAACAAATGTTCTATGTTCAGAATCTTTGGGACACAACCAAGGCAGTTCCAAGAGGAAAGTATTTAGCAAGCAAGCCTTTCTCAAGAAACAAGAAAGGTCTCAAGTATACAACCTAACTCTACACCTAAAGGAGCTGGAGAAACAACAGCAAAGAAAACCTAAACCCAGCAGGAGAAAAGGAATCATAAAGATCAGAGCAGAAATCAATGAAATAGAAACCAAAAGAACAGTAGAACAAATCAATGAAACTAGGAGCTGCTTCTTTAAAGAATTAATAAGATTGATAAACCCCTGGCCAGACTTATTCAAAAGAAAAGAGAAAGGACCCAAATTAATAAAATCATGAATGAAAGAGGAGAGATCACTACCAACACCAAAGAAATTCAAACAATTATAAGAACATATTATGAGCAACTATACGCCAGCAAATTTGACAATCTAGAAGAAATGGATGCATTCCTAGAGACATATAAACTACCAAAACTGAACCAGAAAGAAATAGAAAACCTGAACAGACATATAACAAGTAAGGAGATTGAAGCAGTCATCAAAAATATCCCAACAAACAAGAGTCCAGGGCCAGACGGCTTCCCACGGGAATTCTATCAAACACTTAAAGAAGAATTAATACCTATTCTCCTGAAACTGTTCCAAAAAATATAAATGGAAGGAAAACTTCCAAACTCATTTTATGAGGCCAACATTACCTTGTCCCAAAACCAGATAAAGACCCCATCACAAAGGAGAACTACAGACCAATATCCTTGAGGAACACAGATGTGAAAATTCTCAACAAAATACTAGCTAATAGGATCCAACAGTACATTAAAAGGATTATTCACCACAACCAGGTGGGATTTATTCCTGGGCTGCAAGGTTGGTTCAACATCCACAAATCAATCAGTGTGATATAATACATTAATAAAAGAAAGAACAAGAACCATACGATCCTCTCACTAGATGCTGAAAAAGCATTTGACAAATTACAGCATCCTTTCTTGATCAAAACTCTTCACGGTGTAGGCATAGGAGGTACATTCCTCAATATCATCAAAGCCATCTATTAAAATCCCACAGTGAATACCATTCTAAATGGGGAAGAGCTGAGAGGTTTTCCCCTAACGTCAGGAACACAACAGGAATGTCCACTATCACAACTGCTATTCAACATAGTAGTAGAGATCCTAGCCTCACCAATGATACAACAAAATGAAATAAAAAGCATCTGAATCAGCAAAGAAGTCAAACTCTCACTCTTTGCAGATGATATGATACCTTATGTGGAAAACCTAAAAGACTCCACTCTAAAAACGCTAGAACTTATACAGGAATTTAGGAAAGGGTCAGAATATAAAGTCGATGCACAGAAATCAGTTGCATTTCTATACACCAGCAGTAAGACAGAAGAAAGAGAAATTAAGGAGTCAATTCCATTTATAATTGTACCCAAAGCCATAAGATACCTAGGAATAAACCTAAATGAAAGAAACAAAGAATCTGTACTTAGCAAACTATAAAGTGCTCATGAAAGAAATTGAGGAAGACACAAAGAAATGGAATTTTGTTCCATGCTCATGGATTGGAAGAACAAATATTGTGAAAATGTCTATGTTGCCTAAAACAATCTACATATTTAATGCAATCCTGATCAAAGTACCACCGATTTTTTTTCAAAGAAATGGAACAAATAATCCTAAAATTTGTACGGAACCAGAAAAGACCCCAAATAGCCAGAGGAATGTTGAAAAAGAAAACCAAAGTTTGCGGCATCACAATTCCAGTCTTTAAGATCTATTACAAAGCTATAATCATGAAGATATTACAGTACTGGCACAAAAACAGACACATAGATCAATGGAACAGAATAGAGAGCCAGAAATGGACCCTCAACTCTATGGTCAACTAATTTTCCACAAAGCAGGAAAGAATGTCCACTGGAAAAAAGACAGTCTCTTCAACAAATGGTGTTGGGAAAATTGGACAGCCACATGCAGAAGAATGAAACTGGACCACTTCCTTACACCACACAAAAACATAGACTCAAAATGGATGAAAGACCTCAATGTGATATAAGAATCCATCAAAATCCTTGAGGAGAACATAGGCAGCAACCTCTTTGACCTCAGCGACAACAACTTCTTCCTAGAAACATCCCCAAAAGCAAGACAGATGCTGGTGAGGATGCAGAGAAAGGGGCACCCTCCTACACTTTTGGGGAATGCAAGCTGGTGCAGCCACTCTGGAAAACAATATGGAGATTCCTCAAAAAGTTGAAAATAGATCTACCCTATGACCCTGCAATCACACTACTGGGTATTTACCCTAAAGATATAAATGTAGTGATCAGAAGGGGCACCTGCACCTGAATGTTTATAGCAGCAATGTCCACAATAGCTGAACTATGGACGGAACCTAGATGTCCATCAACAGATGAATGGATAAAGCAGATGTGTGATATATGTGTGTTTGTGTGTATGTGTGTGTGTGTGTGTATGTATATGTGTGTATATATATCATGGAATACTATGCAGCCATCAAAAACCTGAAATCTTGCCATTTGCAATGATGTGGATGGAACCAGAGGAATTATGCTAAGCGAAATAAGTCATTCCGAGAAATACAGTTATCATATGATCTCTCTGATATGAGGAATTTGAGAGGAATGGCAGAGGGTCATGGAGGGTAGGGAGGGAAAAATGAAACAAGATCAGGATCAGGAAGGAGGTCAACAATAAGAGACTCAATATCAGGGAACAAACTGAATTTTGCTGGAGGTGTGTGGGGAGGAATAGGGTGGCTGGGTTACGGACATTGGGAAGTGTATGTGCTATGGTGAGAGCTATAATTGTGCAAAACTGAAGATTCAGAACCTATAACCCTAATGCAAATAATACATTATATGTTAATAAAAACAAGAAAAAAAGACTAAGATTTCAAAAATTGGTTGAGGCAACACTAAACTTATCTACCATATTAAAATATAATCCCCCCAGAGAACAGTACTGGGTATTAGATTCTTTCATAATTGTCCTAATGATTTTTCTCAAAAATTTTCCACAGATTCAAGACTTTTTTGTTATGATAATATATAGACTTAAGATAAAATTTACTGTTTTATTTTTTAAACTTTTTTTTTATCTTTTAAGATTTTTATTTATTTGAGAGAGAGATAGAGAGAGAGAGAGAGATAGTGAGAGAGAGCACCCAAGCAGGGGAGAGAGGGAGAAGTAGCCTCTGCCCAGTGAGCAGGGAGCCCCAAGCAGAGCTCAGTTCCAGGTCCCTGGGATCATGACTTGAGTCAAAGGCAGATGGTCAACCAACTGAGTTACCCAGGTGTCTCCAAATTTACTGTTTTAACTGTTTTGAAATGTACAGTTCAGTGACATCAATACATTCACATTGCTATGCAACCATTATCACTATCCATCTCTAGAACCTTTTCATCATCTCAGCCTGAAACTATATACTCATTAGGCAATAATTTCCCTTCCTCAGGCCCTAGGAACCACCATTCTACTTTTTGTCTTTATGAATGTGACTAATCTAGGTTACCTCAGATAAGTGGAAACATGAAGTGTTTGTCCTTTTGTGACTGGCTTGTTTCAGTTAGCATAATGTTCTCAAGGTTTGTCCATGTTGCAGCATATGTCAGAATTTCCTTCCCTGCAAGGTTGAGTGTTCTATTGTATGTACATACCACAATTTGTTTTTCCCATTCATCTGTTGCTGGTGGACATTTCCGTTGTTTCTACCTTTTGGCTATTATAAATAATGCTGCTATGAACACAAGTGAACAAGTATCTGTTCGAGTCCCTGCTTTCAATTCTTTTGGGTATATATTTACAGGTGAAATTGCTGGGTCATATGGTAATTCTATTTTTAGGTTTTTGAAAAAAAACTGCCATTCTGTTTTCTGTACCAATTTGGGCTTAAAAAATTTGAAATATATAAAAATCAAAAGAAGGAAAAAAGAAAAGTTTGTACATCCACTGTAGATTGTAGAAGTTCATACTAAAAGAGCCTTGAAATTAATCCTTTACCTACCCCATTATTTTATAATAAAATGCAAACTCTGCTGTCCTGATTCCAGGGAATTTATGAGATGTGCAAACCCTGATATCCTGATTCCCAAGCCAATGGTCCATACTTCAATTTGATGTTTAAGACTTTGTTACAATTTTAGAAAAACAAATAAGCTTAGATAACCTATAGAGGTAATTTATTTTTGCTTTGTAGCACTTGAGACTTTTCTTAAATATATTACAGGAGCAATGTAGGTTATTTTGGCTTTTGATATCTTCTACTAAAATACCTGTCACCAGTTTAAGGACTGCTATTGTCTGGAGAATTCTTAACCTTAGGATCAACACCTCCAAATTAATTCATATAGTAAATAAATTACACTCACACAAAAAGCAAAGTCTACAAAGTATAGCCACGGTGAATTCTCCTGGGATACTATAAATATGTAATTCAATTACCTCCATTTTAAACATAGGTTTTGTTCTTTTTTTCAGAAGCATTATAGCAATATTAATGAACTTCCACACATCCCTCTACTAACTAGGACCATAAGCACCTTCACAGATTGGACTATCTGATTAAAACAAAAATGAAATTGACACCTTGACTTGGTAGTTTGCATACTTCAATAGACTTTCCTTCAAGTTAATTAATGTGTGAATACTCGACTGTGGATTCAATTAACCCAACAAGAACCATAGGGTTCTTGTTGCTGTATTTTTCATAAAACAGCATGAAACAAGGTACACAGATATTTAAAAAATGCCCAGATCCATCTCCTTTCAATGAAATTAATACAATATATTAAGGTTGTAAATTTAAGTTAAAAAATCAGAAATGATAAAAATGAAATCTTATTAGCTCATAAATATGATATATGAATTATATTCTTAAATTACTATTTTGCCTAAGTATGTTTAAATAAATAATAAATGTGAAATGATAATCAGATATAATGAAAATCTTAACTTTCTCATTTTATGAATTTTAATTATAAATATTGCATGAGATGGGTTTATTTATAATAAAGATTAGAGTTACAATGTATCATGGCTTTGTCATAGATACATGGTTTAAAGGAATTCTTTCCCAAATATGCGTGGGCATATATTAGACATGTTGATTGGCAATACTGAATAACAAAATATATGCATCAATCTTTACCAAACTCAGATATGTTATTCAGATCCATTAGATTCTTTGAAAATGAGATATATCTAAATCTCTAAGTTATTTGCTCCTATTACACATTGAAATATCCATTGTATCACAGGATAATTAAATTTTAGTTAAACTATTATTTTTGCATATATTTACCTCTCTCCATTACCAAAATGTGCATTCTATGCCAGCAGTGACCAAATCAACCTAATGTATTGCTTTATCATCAATGCATAGCATAGCCTAGCACATTTTAGATGCTTAAGAACTATTTTCTGAATGAATAAAAACATATTTTTCGATCAACTGTCTGATTTTCTTTAGACCCCCTGCCTCACTTCTTTCAGACATGGTGTAATGACTTAAAAAAAAAAAAATCAGTTAGGAAGGACCCATGCTAAATCATATGACTCATATTAAATTTCTAGTGTTATTCATGGCAACTGTTCCTACACCTGGCATTCTGCACAGCACTGAAGTTTACCTCTCAGTGTTAAAAGGAATTGATCACTTGATCGCTTTTGCAAAAGACTCAAGCTGTTAGACCAAGATTACTTTGGGGATGCTATTAGAGCCTAGCAGGTGAAAAAACAAAGACATTTATTTAACACAGTTTCTTACTGATAGTTATAGCAACTCTAGATGCGCACATTAATGAGGCAGGTTGCCTAGTTTGTGCCAAAAATGATGCATACCTATGAAATTTTGTGCTGTTCACACACCCACAAAAACAAAATTCCTATGAGATGTGTAACAACAAATAATCCTTGCTCCCCATTGGGTGGAAGACTCACTATGGTGCATCACAATTATAGCATTGGGAAAACAACTCAAAAGGGCACATCTTATTGATGAAAGGGAGCTGAGTAATGTCTCCTACAGAGATATGTCACTCAGTGTGTTTCATTGAGCTAATAGGGCCAACGTAAGCATACATAAGTGCATTTCAGGGTAGACACTAGCTAAGGTGTTAGAGCATGTATAAGGGGAGATAGTAAAGACTGACAAGCAACTTAAATGTTATTGCTTGCTTACATAATTACATTTCTCCTTACATTATAAATTATACTATCTGAAATTGTGTCCTTTATCACTGATTCCTCTGATCTCATTTAGAGTTTTAAACATTGTCTTTTAAATAAATTTTATTTTCTTAAGTTACATTAACCAAATGCAGTTTGAGTTAATAATGCAGAGCAAAATTCATGTGGTTATAATCTTAGATTAGATGATGTGAAAGATTAGAAAGTTAGGTTCAAATGTAAAACAAAGACATGTGACTTCATCCTTTCTTCTAACCAATGTTAAAAGTCTGTTTTTATCAAATGGGTAAAAAAGATTTTAAAAAATTATTAATATTTTCCAATAATATTATTTCCTGGAAATAATAATTTCCAATAATTTAATTTTTCATGTGAATAAATTACGTTGATTAGAGATTTCATACAAATCTGTAGAACCCTTATATTTTAGAAATTTTTTTTCTCATTTAAAAATTTTCCCACTTAAGATCTCTAAAATTGAAAGACAACTAGTCAATATGGAAAATTTTTACCAAACTTGTTTTAGTGTTTGAAACTGGCCTATTGTGGTCTGAAAAAATCATCTAAAATTATCTGACACAAATATAACTGTATATTTCACCCTTAAAAGTATTAACCTTTACTATCTTAAACATTGCAATGATTAATATTTGAGAACTGATGATCAGAACTTTATAATGACTCCAGGGATTCATAACCTCCTATAATCCCCCCACCTTTAGGTGTAGACAGAAACTGAGACTTGTCTCTAGTCAACAGAATGTGGCAAACATGATGAAATGTCACTCCTGTGATCACATTGAGTTATATAAGACTCCTTGGCTGATTGGAAAAAGAGAGAGACTTCCTGTGGTTTCAAAGAAGTTGCCATGATGTATCTAGCTTTTTAACTTTAATTTACTGATTTCAACATTTCTTCTTTTATACTACAAGTATTTAAAACTCCACATTTTCCCCTAAGTGCCAATTTAGTTGTATTTCATAAATTTGGGGTTGATGTATTTTAATTATTCACTTTGAAATATTCTGTAATTCCCTTGATATTTTTTTCTTTGGATTAATTAAAGTGTATTGTATAATTTTCATGAAATTTTTATTTTATTTATTTATTTAATTTTTAAATTTTTTATTTATTTTATTTATTTTATTTTATGAAATTTTTATCTTATTGCTACTGGTTTGTAATTTAATCCCATTTCAGAGAATATCTGCAACATTTCAGTCTACTTAAATATGTGCATACTTGTCTTATAGCCCAGTGTACAGATTATTTTCTCTAATGATTCTAAGATTTTCTTTTTTTTTAAATAATGTACCAAGATTCATCTTTCTTGATAAATCCTGCTTGGGATTTGTAGATCATCTTGAATCTATAAATTTGTTTTTCACCAAATATGGGGAATTTTTGCCCCTATTTTTTCACTTACTTGCTATTTCATTTTCTTTCGCCTATCCTCCTAAGACTCAAATATGTTTGATATTGACCCATGGGCCCTTAGGCACCAGTTTTTTTTCCCTTTGTTCTTCAGATTGCAATACCATCTATTAGTCTGTTTATAAGTTCACCAATTCTCTTGTCATTTCCAGTCTACTGTTAACACATTCCAGTGAATTTTTAAATTCATATATTTTATTTTTCTCTCCTATAATTTATATTGGGATCTTTTTACACCTTTTATCACAGTTATAAGAATAGCTTTAAAATACTTAATGTGTTAATTTCAAAATCTGGGTCATTCTGGGACAAGTCTCCATTAATTATGTTTCCTCTCGAGTTTAAGCTACATCAAACTACTCTTATGTCAGTTTATTTTGGATTGTATTCTAGACATTATGATTAATTATAAGGCTGTGTATTTTGTTACAGTTCTCTGAACCTACTTTTTTTTTTTTTTTATTCAATAACTTGGTTGAATTCAAACTGCAAACTTCCTCCTTTGTGATGGGTATCATGTGAAATCTCAGTATTCTTCTCTCAGCCTTAGTATGGCTCTTGAAATCTGCCCCACACACATGCAGTTCAGGGATCAGCCAGAGATTAGGGTAGAGTTTACACACAGAATTTAGGGCTTCCCCTCTGTGGCTCTCTCTTTTCTGCTATTTCTTATCCCTCATTTTCCAGTTGTGCTTGTTCTAGTTCTGAATGGTAGTATGACTGAGGATTTCCTCTTCCAATTTCGGTGCTCAGCATGGCACAGCTGAAGCAAAAACTGTAAAAATGGGAACTTGTCGAGTGCAGTTCACTTCCTTCCTCCAGGTCACCCCCTTTACCCCCTCCCAGTATTTGCCTCATTTTAGATCTCCAGAACCTTCAGGTAGTGTTTTATTTTTGTTGTTTTTAAAATTTTTTAAAAATATTTTATCCAGAGTTTATAGTTGCTATTTGTAGAACAACTGGTCAAATAGAAACTACTTACTTATTTATACATATAAATAATATATATGTGTGTATATATATGTGTGTGTGTGTGTGTGTGTGGGTGTGTGTGTGTGTTTTAGAGGTGAGGGAGAGGGGCAGAGAGAAAATCTTAAGCAGGCTCCACACCCAGGACAGAGCCCGATATAGGGCTTGATAAAATCTCATGACCCTGAACTGAAATAAAAAGTTGGATGCCCAGCTGACAGAGCTACCCAGGCACCCCTACTCAGCTGTTATAAAAATAGAGAAGTTCTTACTGATAACTTAAAATCCACAATACTGATGTACATTTTTTCTCATTCATTCATTGATTTGCTCATTCATTCATTTCTTTCTCCATTCAATAAATACAGAATGTTCTTAGGGGAAATAACCATTCTGATAAATGTGTAAAATACTAAATAAGACAAACACTATATAGACAAACTTATAGTGTATAGAAAATTTAGAGCAATTAAATTGACCTGCTCAGGGGCACCTGGGTGGCTCAGTGGGTTAAGCCGCTACCTTCGGCTCAGGTCATGATCTCGGGGTCCTGGGATCGAGTCCCACATCGGGCTCTCTGCTCAGCAGGAAGCCTGCTTCCCTTCCTCTCTCTCTGCCTGCCTCTCTGCCTACTTGTGATCTCTGTCAAATAAATAAATAAAATCTAAAAAAAAAAAAAAATTGACCTGCTCAGTATCTGACCAATAGACTTCTCCTGGACATTTTCTTAATTAAGTATAGTATAAAATTTTAGACGCTTATGTGATTTTTTTTCTCTTGTCAATCCTGTCTCCATGACCTATGCTATACATAGTTGCAGTAATACTGGAAGTTATGTATATTACTAAATATTTCTTTCAAATGTAATGATCTGTTTTTAATTGAATTATAAACCAATATAAGGTATGTTAATTACACTATATTGTAATGGTTAATATTTACTCCCACTTTCCATTCTCCCACACCCCATAGTCCCAACTCACTCATTATGAACAAGAACAAAAAAAGAGTTTCTACTACTTACAGGTTGACATTCTTTTCAGGAGAAACAAAGCCAAATTGTATCATATATAATCATCTTCTAATGATTTTAAATTATTTTCTAATCCCAAAATAGCTACTTTAATTACTTCAAGCTAAAGATCCACCTCTAGTTTTAATTTTAAATTCATCAGAGTAAGTTGCCTCTATTTGTCATTAAAAACTATGAGTCATTTCAGGGACGGAACAAATGTTTTTAATAGATTTGTTTTTATCAATAATTTCCCTCAATGTACATTTTTCCAAAAATTTGAACATGATAAATCATAAGAGCTCACTTTCTTTTTTTCCAAATTGGCAAGAGTTACAATATATCTCTCTAGGATTGCTAATAATTTTCTACTGTAAGAAATAATAGCATAACAAAAACAATAGAATCCATTTTAGTTGAAAACCACATGAATATTGCTCAGGATTTAGAATTTGTTTGATGATATGTTTAGTCATTATTTTATAAGCATTAAATAACCTGATCCAGGTCACCTCTGAGTTGAAAGTTGGCCAATCTATTTTTAAAATTTGAAATCATTGTATAAAAGCTACATTGGCATGCCAAATGAGTTTTTCCAGCCCATTCTCACTGTATCAACTAACATCTTTCAATCGACAAATTGCACTTTGGCATGAACAGAAGGATGGACTTCTGCCACTTTTTTGGTCCCTACTAAAATAGCTATGAACATATGCAGTGTGTTGTTCATTTTTAGAGCTTGAGGATGGCAGGTTTAATGGCACTAAAAGGCAATGAATGGATGGTGAGTTGAAGACCAAATATGCTTAGCAGGAGATGAACAAGGTCATTTAGCAAGGCCTGTCTGTATATGTGGGGCTGGAATTCTCTGACATGTCATATTTCAGTTTCATCCCACAGGTTATCATTGCCTTCCTTGTTAACCTTGCCTAATTAAAAATCTGTTAGCAAGAAAGGAGAGATTGGATTTTTTTTTTTTTTCTCTCTAAGGCTTTAGGCATGGAACCAATGTAGAGGAAACAATAGGTACCCTGATTTGAAATGGACTGAAGCTCATTTTCTAACGATGACAGCTGTCCAAAAATGCAATGGGATGCCCAGGAAGTTAAGTTCTATATTCATGGATGTGTATAGGCTGAGGCTGTACCATTTGAAGGAGTGGTTATAATAAAAATCAGGCAAATGATAGGGGTTATTTATTAGATGGGGATGGTATTATTAGATGTGTGCTGAGGTGTCCTTCAAGGTGTCCTTTAAGGCATACTTACACACAAAAATACTATTTTCTAACATATTAAAATAGTTTTAATTTATTTCCTTTTTCTTTGTGGTTTTTCTAAAATACTTTTCTTGGGGTCCCTATATTTGTAAACTAATCTAAAAATGAAATATGTGAGAAAAGATTGTATATGACAGATGTGTTGGATAGGTCTTTTAAATTGTTCTGCAGTAACTGATTACTTGGCTAATTAAGCCTTAAACAGTAAAAACCTTTATATATCTTCCTAGTGTGTTTCAGCTGTTTGATGATGTCTATAAAGGCTAGGGATTTTTAACTTTTGGTTCCACCATTCTCAGGGTAAGACTTTTTACAATGAGTCAGGCTTTTTTGTTTCAGAGTAAGAAGACTGCTGCTAATATTCCAGAGAGCAGATCCTCACTCAGTAGTATCCAGACCTGGGAGGGTGGAAGGGACAAGGCAAAACTCTTACCCTAGTGCTTATGTCTTTTGTCATGAAGTAAAAAATTTCCCAAAAGCAAGCATAAGAATCACCTTGTACTACCATCAGTGAGATCTAGGTCACATGGCGGTTCTTAGATCAAAAACTGCAAAGGAGAACAGGGTTACCATGATTAATTTAAGACTATTGCTTCCCAGCTAGAAGTAGCACCACTCTCTAAGTGGGATTTGGAAACATTTGACAGCATTTTTTTTTTTTTAATTGTTACTGTGCCTGCAACATAAAGGTGAATTTGAATTGTAGGGGCCAAGAACAGTAAACATGATCCTGGTAGCAGAAAGATGTGCTCAATGAAGATTTTCTGCTTCAAAAGTATCATTGAAATCCCTAGCTTAGGCAAAAATACCTTCCCTTGGAGTTAGGCACACTACTGCCTGAACAAAATTACATTCATGGAGGTAAGTAAAAAAAAAAAAAAAAAAAAGATTGCTTTTTGATGTGCAAGCAATTGTGTCTGCCATGAAGGAGAGCAGAGTTGGTCATTGCAAAATATGCTTCTTTGGTATAATGATTTTTTTCAGGCTGATTATTGTTAAGAAACAGCAGACATAGAGGGTGCCTGGGCGGCGCAGTTGGTTAAGTGTCTGACTGTTGGTTTTGGCTCAGGACATGATCTCAGAGTCTTGAGATCAAGCCCCGCATCAGGCTCCATGCTCAACATGAAGTCTGCTAAGGATTCTCTCCTCTTCTCCCTTTACCCCTCCATTTGTGCTCACTCTCTCTCCCTCTCTCTAAAATAAATATATCTTTTTTTTTTTTTAAAAAAAAAAGGAACTACAGACATAAGAAAAGCTCTGAAAACAGAGAAAAGTTACCCTTTTGTCAGAGGTTATTTACATTTATAAGGGAAATCTCCATTTGTAAGGGTGTCTCCCCCCTCCATACCAGGGAGAGGAAGAAGATCACATAAACTCTCTTCAATGAAGAAAGCCTGGACTTAAGTCTGCATAACAACCATACCCTTGTTTACTGTGCTTTGCCTTATAACTTCCATAACTGCTTCCTCCAACCCAACATTTTTTGTCTTTATCTAGAGATGGGACTCAAGGTGATGGCTTGGGCCATTTTAGAGAGTTATTCAGTTTTCCTGGGTACTCCACGTATACAAGATGTACACATGTTATTAAACTTCTGTTTGCTTTTTCTCCTGCTCATCTGTCTTTTATTATAAGGAGGATCTCAGCCAGGAACCTAGAAGGGTAGAGTTAATTATTTTTCAGTCTCCTACAGCCACAATTTTTTACACTTTCTCTCCATGACTCATTCCTTTATTTTTATAAAACTCTGAAACTACAAAGGGAATGCATATGTAAAATTATAAATACCTTGTGGAAGATATTATATATCACTTTGTCTTGCTATTGTTTTGCATAGTGCTCTACATTTCTGCAATAAATATTGGTTGATGATGTTGGCAATGGCATGTATGAGGGGTTATAGATTAGTCTGAAGAGAAAAGTAAGTATATCTGGTGATTATAAATGCCAAAAACATTATTCATATATTTGGAGTTAACTTTACCCAAAAGGTTTATCATGAGCCTGAACTTTGATTTGTTTCATTTCATATAATAGATGTTTGATGCTTTTCAAAACTAAAATCCTGATCAAAGATAAGTCTAAAAGTAATATTTCTCACTTTTATTAAAACCCTTTATAAGCGTGAAATGGAATTTTGATATAAAATAAATTGAAGGGGGATTTTAATAACGCATGGAAACTTAAACCAAGATCAATATTAAAGCTACATGAAGCAGTGATGGGAAATATGCTTCCATATTCAGATAAGTACTAAGTAAATGTTAGGATATATAAACTATTTTTACAGTCAGTATAAAAGCACTATTGTGAGGAAAGTACCCAAAAGAGCTACTAAAATGTTGAACTTATTTGTTAAAGTATTTTAATTATTTCTGATAATTGTCCATTTGGTAAAATTATATTACTGTAAGGACCTATTTAGCCAGAGTGCTTCCATCTGGTTAAACAATAACTTTGTTGTTTAAAACTTAAACTGTCCCTGCCCCTCTTCCCCCAGGGGACTTAACTTAAAAACAAGTCCCGGAAACCAGTCCCAGGTAACAAAGCCCAAATACCAGGGTGGGTCAGGCCAGGTGGAGACATCCAATCAGTGGGGGGTGCATACTGTCTCCCTAGTTACCAAGGAGTATAGGCCCCGCCCTTTGGGCACCTTTTGAGCGCCAATTCTGACCAAGGTGATAGGCTAGTTCAAATATCTACTAGGGTAAATTGTAATTCCATTGGTCACTTATGTGTGACCTAACATGACTGTGCAGCTTTCTCTGTGTGTTACAAGTTCATTGGCCACCTGTGCGTGGCCAGGCCCAACCACATGGCCTTTGCCCTTAAAAGCTAGTCTGTGAAGCAGAGAGAGTTCACCCTCTCTGTAAGAGGTGTGGCCCTGGCCAGTCGGTCGGTTTGATTCTTGATGCTTGGCATGGAATAAAGCTTTGCTTGACTTTTGCTTTATATAGTCTTGCTCCTTTAATTATGGACCCATTATTGGAGGACCTAACAATTACCATTGTAACTAGACCTGAAAAGGACTTCGGGTTCACTCCAATATTTCTATAAGTGCTACTCCTTTATCCATAAAAGAAAAATACCTATGACTACTCATCTGAGTCCCATCCAACTTGTGTATGCTTCCAGACTCTTCCCACTCTATTACCCACTATATCATAAACTTAATATATCTTTGATTAGCACATGATGAAAAACTTCCTCATTTACTATATTTAATATTTTATCTAACACTTATTTTCCTATATTTATGTAATTTCATAAATTATACTTATGTAGCTATCTTTGTGCTCACCTATCCCAGTTATGCACAATTAGTCGCTTAATAAATACTTTTTGAGATAATAATGATAAATTAGCTTTTCAAGTAGAGTAATGATTCTCAAATAACCAGAAAAAGCTACTACATAAGCAAAAAATAATCACTCTACTTCATATGTGGAAACAAGCTTATGTTTATAAATAACTTGAAAGAAAATAAAATTAAACCTAGAAGGATCTGATATTTATTTTTGCCAAGTTTTAATATTCATTCCCATTCACTTGGTCTTAACCTTTGAAGGTAAACAAGAAAAAATAATTCATAAAATCAAATAATTAGACCAGAGTCAGTACATGGATATCATAGTGATAAAAAAGAAACAACAAATCTAAAATAGAGTCATTTGCCTCCATAACAGCGAGACTTACAGTTTCAGTCTATCCCAGGAATGTGATCTTTTAATAATCTGAAGTTTTCTGGTCAGCACTAGTGAGGTAATCTGCATGATAAAAATTTTGCTGGTTCCATTCCTCCAGAAGAACAGGTCCTGGCTTGAAACAATCCTTTCTTTTGCTAATAATTCCTTGCCCCAACTTCTTCCTATAAAAACTTTCTATTTTGTATAATTCCTCTTTTCATCTCTCTGCTTACTAGGTGGGCTGCTATCCCATTTAAGAATCACTGAATAAAACCCATTAGATCTTCAAATTTTCTCAACTGAATTTTTGTTCTTTGACAATAATCAATTAAATTTGCAATGCAATATCTGGGTGATCTTTATTATCAGATTTACATTTTTTTTCAAAAAAATAAATGTAATATTTTAGAAATAATAATTGGCTTGTGGCACTCTGTTCTTTATAAGGTATCATATACTATCCTATGCTACTTTGTCATTTTATACTATTTTATTCTTTAATATTAGCATAAAAACAATGTATATGAAGTAATTTTCTTTCATGTACAAACAAAAATAAAACTGTTCAAAAATTAAGTTTAAAATGTTTGTTGGTGCCTTTAACACAGGACAGTAATTTTGTTGTTACTATAAAATTCTAGAAAATTAGGTAAGACCTTAGGGTAATAAACTATGCATTTGTAACTTGATGCTTCTTTAATTAAAAATATCTTGATATATGGCTCTCAAAAAGATTCAATTTTTAATTCAGTTCTTAGGTGTGATAAATGCATTTACTACAGAAATTCATTACTGAGACACTGAAGTTTATGGTAAGAGTTTTCAATTGATAAAATACTTCATAAAACCATGCAAAGTTTCAGTCAGGAAGCTGCCATGCCACTGAAGCTTGTCAAAGGCAATGTCTAACAACTGTGCTTTCTCTAAGAATTATTACTTTAATCTATAAACTTGACTCTAACCACAACTCTCTTCCCCTCCAAATATTTGTCTCTGGAGTGGGAATTTAGTAGAGGCAGCCTCAAATACATTTCCATTGGTTCCTCTGAGTCAGTTTTATATATTGTATTACCTTTCCCAGAGCTATTTGCTCTTCCCTACACCCAAAGTAAAAAATCAAAATATTCATTCAATGATTTTATTTATCAAATTCATTTAGTTTTTTTTTTCCCCCACATTTACTCTGTAATAGGCACTGTGGATATAATAATGAGCTAAAACAGACATCTATCCTAGTTTAATTTTATCTTATCTAAGAAATGTCAATGTCCAAAACAGACCCATCCAAGTTTAAAAAGATAATTTCCCCTGGGTTGCCTGGGTGGCTCAGTGGGTTAAGCCTCTGCCTTCAGCTCGGGTCATGATCCCAGGGTCCTGGGACTGAGCCCCGCATCAGGCTCTCTGCTCAGCGGGAAACCTGCTTCCTCCCCTCTCTCTGCCTGCTTGTGATCTCTCTGTCAAATAAATAAATAAAATATTAAAAAAAAGATAATTTCCCCTGAAAAATAGAGAACTGCTTACTGAGAGATCATAGTAAATATAAGGAAATAAGTCATGGGGAAATTTTATGGATCTAGGCAGGGGTCATTGGTAGATTACACTAGAATGGGTGCTAAAATGAAGAGATAAGAGCAGACATAAGTAAAGTTTAGGTGGTAAAACCTACAGGATTTTGTGATGGCATGAATCTGCTAGGAAGGGAAATTGCAGAGTTAAAGATAACTCTTAAAAATTTTGTTTTTGCAGGTGGATGGTACAGTGCAAGGACCATGGGTTAGCTCTCCAATTACCTTTCTTCTTCTTTCAACAGTAATTAAAATGCAAGATAGACATTTAGTATCCCACATAAAGATATTTTCCAGCCTCCTTTGTATAGGTTTTGGTCAAAGAAATTTAATTATGTATGTAAGTTGAGTCATATTTATAAAACAAAAGAGTATGTTCTATGGATTTCCCTTACCTTACTTATAGAATGGGCATGTGATGGTAGGAGTTGAAGCAGTCATTTTGTACCCACAGATGGAAGATGTGAGGATGTGAAAGTGACCAATAAGGAGGGAAAAACTCTCTTAATGGTACTATATTATAATCTAGGTTTTTAATAATTTTGTTTAATAAGCTTCCTTTTTTTCTTTTGGTTACTTAGCTAAGTGCTTTAGAATATATCTTTTTATGTTTAAGTGTTTTTTCAATGCTAATGAATGACTCCCTTCAAAGGAACTTCATTTTTCTCAGCCGGCTATATAAAAACTGTGGATTTCAGCATTTTAAATATGTGGTTATAGACTCTGAAAGGGAAAAACACAAGGACATTCCAGAGATTATAATTGATTGGTTAATGAAATGGATTATGCAAGGTAAAAGAATGGAATAGGAGACACCTATCTTCCCTGAAGAAAAAAAAAAGAAAAATATCAGAAGCCTCATTGGAATCTGTATGTTAGATGGATTTGCAGTATAATGAGAGGAGGGAGCAGAATTGGGAAAATGTATTAATGTAATAAGGGGCAGGATTTAATTAATGTAATTTTTGTAAGTGTTTTCATGATGATCTTGAGAAAGATTATGACCTGTTTTCCCAATGCCGGCAGGTATTGGACCATCAATAAAATCCACCAGTACTTTCAAAATATATTCTCATTTTTTTGCATGATTACTCAAGATTCCGAGCAACCATAGCTACTGTAGAAGGAGCCGTCAAGATTAACAAGGCTTACATTTTTAAAAAATCTCATTAAGTTATAAATACTTTGTGGGTAAAGACTATGCCATGTGTTGTATATTTTGTGGAACTCAGGATTTATTGCTAAGCAGAAAATAGGTATTAAATATCTACTTTTAAAAATTATTAATATGATATATTTATTATTATAATTTTGGATATATTCAAATCCCCTAAATTTTGGATACTGAAATACCATCTAGTCAGTATCTTATCAGTCATCAATAACGTAGCTTGTTAGAAGTCAATACACTGTCTGTGAACTACTTGGAATCCCCTCAGATTTCTAGACTGACTTCAACCAAACTAGAAGACTTGCCTTGTCATCAGTCTTTCTTTCATTTATAGAATCCTTACATGTGTCAAGCCTCGCATAAAGGCACAGGGGAAGAAAAGAGGCAAGAATAAGATTTCTTAGAAAAGTATTTCACATCAGCATGGAGTTACTCTTGTTGTTTTCCTTCTCTGGCTTACATTTTAATTTCTCTGTGACTGGTCCTGACTGTATTCATGATGCCAATATCTAAGCAGATTTCTTTGGCCAGTTTCTCAGTGCCACAGTATCAAAATTTATACTAATTACATTTAATGCATACCTCTATTTGCTTCACTATTTTGACATATCCTTGATAGTGTACAAGTGAAATATTTTACTAACAGTATTCATGTTCCAATTTTTTTTTCTTCATTGAGCATTCTTCCTTACTTTCCCTCCCTTTTCTATTTGACTTCCCTGAAGTAAACAGTGCTGAATTTATATTAATGGTTAAGCTTCAAACATTTACTTCAAACTTACCATTGGCTCGAACACAAAAATCAAATCATTTTCTTTCCCCTCTCCCACCTTTCCTCCTTTCCTCCATTCCTCCATCTTTTCCTCCCTCCCTTCCATCTTTCCTTCTTTTTCCTTCCCTAACCCTCAATCTTTTTCTCCTATAGAATCCATAATATTCTTTCCAAGCTAAGAAACCAAAATCCATGTAACATCATTGGCCAAAAAGTAATGTAAATTAAAACCATAAGGAGATTCCACTACATACCTACAAGAATAACTAAAATTTTAAGACAGACAATACTAAGTGCTGACAATGACATGAAGAAACTTGAATTCTCAAAGATAATTGATGAGAATGCAAAATGATAAAGCCACTCTGTGAAATAATTTGACAGTTTCTTATAAAGTTAAACACACACTTACCATATGATCCAGCAGTTCCACTTCTAGGTATTTATGCAAGTGAATTGAGAACTTATATACAAACACTGTATTTCAGTGTTTTATTATTCATGTTATTTTTCACATTATGAATAATATTGTTAAAAATAACTAAATATTGGGGAGAAAAAAATCCAAATGTCCATTAACAATTGAACTGAGTGGATAAACAAATTGTTGGAAATTCATTCAATAGAAGACTGATCAGCAATAAAAAGGAACAAACTACAGGTCATTGCAACAACAAGAATGAATCTCAAAGGCATTATAACCACACGTAAGAGACTATACAATGTATGACTCCATTTGTATAGCATTCTAGAGAAGGCAAAACCATAGACACAAAAATTAGAACACTGGGTGCCAAGGCAAGGGTTCGGGATAGGAGGTTAACGACAAAGGGACAATGAGGGAACTTGGCTAAGTTGACTGCAGTGTTCTGTATCTTGACTGTGGTAATGGCCACACAACTACATACATTTGTCAAGACTCAAAAAACAATAGAATGAAAAAGAGATGAATTTTACTGTGTAAATTATGCCTCAATTTAAAAAAAAATGGGAATCAGAGGTAAGACTTATTAAAAAAAAAAACATAAAAACAACATTTGCTTGGAGTTCTGATCCTGCAAATATAGGACTATATGGATTAGGAAGCAGAAAGAAGAAAAAAGAATTTCTCTGCTCTTTGCCTAAGATTAATTATAAGCAATTTTTTGAAAGAGCCCCATTTATCTTTGAAGTCATTTCTTCTTTTCTTTATCTCTGTCTATACCCTGCTGTTTCTCACTCTAGCTTCCAGAACATATTGGAACTTCTTGATGTCTTCTGTATCAAGTGTCCTCTGTGTTTTTGTCCTATAGTGTTATTCTTCATGGTTGCCCACTGTCTCAAACTCTTCTCAAACGAAAATCTCTGCCAATGAATTTTTTTCTCAGTAATGTATCTGGGGAAACTGATTTTGTTGAATTAACACAAATATATAAAAGCATAGAACACAAGAAGATACTTTGAGAAAGAGAATGTATGTCTTTTAAAAATTAATCTTTTGGGGCGCCTGGGTGGCTCAGTGGGTTAAAGCCTCTGCCTTCGGCTCAGGTCATGATCTCAGGGTCCTGGGATCAAGCCCCGCATCAGGCTTTCTGCTCAGCTGGAAGCCTGCTTCCTCCTCCCTCTCTCTCTGCCTGCCTCTCTGCCTACTTGTGATCTCTGTCAAATAAATAAATAAAATCTTTAAAAAAATTAATATTTTAAAAATTAATCTTTAATTGCCACATCATCAAGGAAAGTCAAAGAAATTAAAATATACTCTATAATTATATGTTTATAAATTTTAATATTACATAAATAAATTTAGTATATATTAAAATCAATCAGCGAGAGAGAAAACACTAATATTTTAGTCTGAACAGAACACCATAGAATGATCAGCCGTTGAGCTAGTTCTTCTAAGCATTTTATTTTCTCTCAGGCCTTTCATTGCCTTTAAGTTTAAATGTACAAAATCTCTTAAGTTCTAAATTGTTTTTATGTCAGCCACTATGCCCAATGTTGTTGGTTACCTTCACATTGACATCTTCTCATTCGGCCTTGCTAACACCCACTCCTTGGGTGTTCAGGTGCCTAAGGGGAGGCTGGCTCACTCTGGTTCTGGCAGGTAAACAGCCACAGTGATTTTATTCCTCCTACCAGTGAATGACTTAATTGAGGAGAAGTCGATTTTGCTTCTGGGAAAAATTTTCCTCACGCTTCAAAAAGAACAGGACTAAGATATTATGGACTGAATTGTGTCCTCTAAAATTCATATATTGAAGCCCTGATCCAAATGTGCCTGTGTTTGGAGCAAGGGCCTCTAAAGAGGTTATAAAGTTTAAGTGAGGTCATAGCATAGGGCCTTCATCCAATAGGCCCAGAGTCCTTATAAGTCGAGTAAGAGACACCAGAGATCACTTTCTCCACAGGAGTACAGAGGAAATGCCGCATAAAAAGGCAGTGAGAAGATGGCTATCTATAATCTAGGAAGACAGCTTCTGCTGGAAACCAAATTCTCTAGCATTTTGATCATGGATCTAGCACTTGATCATTCTATTTTCTCCAAAACTGTGAGAAAATAAATGTCTGTTGTTTAAGCTACCCAGTCCATGGTACTTTGTTATGACAGCTCAAGCAGACTAATACTTAAAGGAAACACCCACTTTCTCTTTCCAGGTTTTGGACATTACTGGGTATATATCTTAGAGCTCATGAAGAAAAAGCCTGAGGGCAAAAACTGACAGGATGAGGGTAGCAGTTGGAGAGAAAGAACTTGAGTCCTTGATGACTGCACTGAACTCTTAATAAACCAAACCTGCCCCCCCCCCACCCAGATTGTCAATCTTGTTTCTGACCTGCTCATATCCCAACTGACAGTGTTCTAGTGATGGTGACAGTGATGCCTCCCAACTGTGGATAGGTGTGGGAGTACAGGAACCACAGGGACTGTCTACATAGACACAAAGGCCTTCAGTTAGGAATAGCATGAAAACAATTTCTACCACTGGAAAACTACTAAGTGTGTAACCGAAACCCTTCATGCTACATTGTTTGGAATAAGAGTTTTATCTTTGGTAGCACTTGTACTTAATAGACTATAAATATCCATCTCATAAATTCTTGATCTATTTTAAAATTTCATTTGGAAAAGACATTTAGACTATCACTGTTTTCACAAAGACCCCAAGCCCTGTGAAAAGCCAACTGGCTTTGGCCCAGCCTATGACTTTTCTTGGCATAAAGTTTTGGTTCTTAAACAGCTCAATGGGAGCTAAGCTATCAGAATCCATCTTGTTGTATGCCCTTCTGTGGCACTGATGAAGGCCACCTGTTCACCTCACAGCCTTTGTCACTCAATTTAGGATGTGGGCTGCTTCTCCTTGGGCAGGTCATGAGCTCTGGGGTACTCAGGTGCTAGCTGTGAGCTGCCATTTGCCTCTGTAATATGTGTTGTTTTTCCTTCTGTTTTGTAGCTTGTCTGATAGTTGTACAAGTTTGATTTTGTCCTAGCATTCTGTGAAAAGCCCCTCTTATATCTTTTAATACTAACAATTTCTTAGGGTAGCTATTGGTATCCCTGTTTTACAGAGATATGAAGTCACTTGTCTGAGGTCAAGAGAGTAAGTGGCAGAATCAGGATATAAACTCAGATCAGCCTGACCCCAAAGCCTGTATTATTAAATACTTCAATCTATTGCCACTATGAAATATTACACAACAGAGAAGATACCCAGACACTATTAATTCTTTTCTCTCCAGGATAAGATAAAAAGGACTTTAAAGGAAAGAAGAAGGAGTGAAGAAGAGACGGTGGCCTAAGGGATCAAAGTCAACATTAAGCTAAGGAAATCTTTGATAATATAAGTACTGGATCTTGTAGGGATCCTGTCATGAAGTATGCTAGGACATTAGAGAGATCTGTTTGTATCTTTCCAGTATACCTGTTCCCATTCCTCCAATAATGGCATCCTCTATCTTCTGCCACATCTGGTGATTCTGATAGGACTGCCCATTACATTTCTCCATCTCCAAAACACCAGTTATTTATTCACTGAAGACAGTGAGATGTAGGCCATCTCTTTTCACTGAGATTACTAAGCAGAGATGATTTAAGCCTGGATCCATAGATAATCCCGTTTCCAAGTTCTTAAAAAGAACCTGTATACAGTAGTAAGAATAGGTAGAGAATGATGACAAAGCCAGAGATTGAGAGATAACCAGAGTGGCAACTGAATTCCTTGTTCCAATCCCTGATATCTCTAGAATAGTCTTCTTTACTATAGCAAAGCTTTTGATTATGTGAAATGCCCCAGTGCTCTTCTATTAAATCTCACCTACTCTTTTTTGCATTTTTCTCACTTACCATCAAAATACTACTTACTAAAGTGGACTGAATAATATAGTAATACAGTAATACCTCAAAGCAGTTTCCAAACTCATATGAAAAAGTTGCAAACTGGACAAGTGATAAAATCTCAGATATTTGATATGATGTGTGTTGTAAGCCTTCTGAAGTTCCCAGGTTATGGCAGTACTTGGCAGTCAGCGATAATGGATTTGGCAGCATTAGTTTCTGAGACTGAGAGAATGATTCACTTGAGTTGAAATAGAAGTCTAGTGTCCTCAGGGCAAGGCCACAGCTGAACATGTTGAATGTTCAAACAAGGGCTGTAGGGGTACACAGTCTAAAATAAAAATGTAGTCATGTGATCTGGGTAGATATTCAAAGAGCTTAGGGTAAGGATGCATTTCAGAGATGCCACAGGTGCCAAGCGGTTTACCTTTGGCAATAATAGGTATCAGATCTGCAACAAAATGGACATAGTTCATGTCTTCATTAATTAAATTTTAATTGCATGCCTACTACAATCAGGTATTGTGACTATGACACAGGTTCGGTCTGACTGGTATAAGATCCTGTCTGAGATAAACAAGTAGAATTGTATAATGTGGGAAGGGTATGAGGTGAAAGGATCCTAGGGTATAGGCTTTCAAAGGCTAATAGGTTTTACTTGTTTATGGAGCAAAAAAATCCAACTATTATCTGAGCTTTCTTCATACTTTCCCAGTTTTGGTCTCTCCATTGAGCTCCAAACTCATATGTCCATCTTCACCTGGAAATCTGAGTTATCTCAAATTTAACATGGCCAAAATAAATCTAATCCCCTGTTAGTCTTCCTTGTCTTGAAAAATGGCTACTCTATCCATCCATTGAGTTGCTCAAGTCAAATATCTGTGAGTCATCCTTGATTCCTCTTTTAATCACCCCCCTTCCACTCATCCAGTCCATCAAGTCCTCTTAGTTCTTAGATGGTTAAGTTATCCCAAGCAGAAGCATACATTCATACCCTCTGCTAAGAGTGAGCTAATACATTCTTACAGTATAAACTTGATTATTGTGATTCTTACTGGTTTATTAACTAAAACTTTCAATTTTATTTTATTTTAATAAAACATCTTTTTGAATAATGTGTTTTTCATGCTTATTAGAGTGAAAATGGTACAGCTTCCTGGGCTGATAAGACTCATTTCCCCAGTTACAGTTCAAGAGTAGTAAGTACGTGGCATTAGTGAAAGTAGGTTTCACACTTTCTACCATAATGGGGAAAAGTTTATAGCACAAATGTTGCACAAACACCAATAAAGTGTGTGTGGCAATAAATGTTGCTTTGTCATATATCCTCTGGGTTGTATTTCTTGAAAATATGTCCTGGATAAACCCTAGCATGGAAAAATTAGAGTTAACTTTATTTATTTTTATTCTTTTAGTCTACTAAAATGGGGAGAAAGGGAAAAATAATGATAAAGAAGAGAAATAGAGTGACTTAGTAAAATGGGTCAGACCAATTAAAGTTTAGAACTCCTCAAAATAATGAGTGTCTGGGATTAATGAAAAGAATTTTTAAGGTCACTTAGGTTTTTAAACATGTAATTTACTATTTGAAACTTTTTCTTTGAAATGAGCAGTAATTTCAAAAAAGTTGCAAATTGGCTTTATAATAAAGTCAGAGATCAGGTACATCACCTGCAGGTAAAAGTAGAGCATTACAATTTGCCTATTTCATCCTCTGCAATGCCAATAAAATCCATCAATCTGTGATTCAAAAACTCATGCCATCATCACAATATGGGTGTCTCTTTTTGTGTTTTATAAAAGTTTTTAAAATGTTGAGATATTCTGGAATTTTTAAAGTATTAAAGGATGCTAAGAGAACACTATGTAATGAGAACTCTGTGTGTGTGTGTATGTGTGTGTGTGTGTGTGTGTGTGTGTGTGTGTTACCAATAAAGGTTTTATTTTGCTTGCAGTAGCTTTTTGTTAATTGCACAAAATCATGTTTTTGCCATTTAAACATTATCACACAATCCTATTCTCTTGTTAAATACCTATTTTTACCACTTCCATTCATCCTATAGTCATGGTGACCTATTACAATCACTACTGAACTTTGTCCCATCCTTGACAAGCTGGGCAAAAAAGCACCAAACTATTTCCTAGACCTGAGTTAAATATATGGTCCTTTCCTCTTGAATATGTAACAATGAAGAATGTGATTATCTTTTGTTTATTAATTTCTCTGTCTTTAATTAGCTATTATTTCATGTAGGTCATATAGAAAGAGATCTCTAAGACACTGAACTCTCTTTGATAAGAGTTGTAAAATGCAATTGAATAATTCCTGGATCTCTTTCTTCCTCTTGAAAAATGAAAAACAAAACTTTTGTAAGCACTTTGGGAAGACTAGGCAGGAGAAATAATAAACCCTCTAAAAGAGTTAATACCCTGGCCTGTCTGATATCTGTTAGAATGAAACAATTCATAAAGGCATACATTAGTCATGTCAAATATAGGACTAAAGTCCAACAAGGATAAAATGTAAGGCAGAATTCTTGGTTAGTTCTGCTATTTTCCTTTATAGAAGTCAATGATTAAAAACAAACTTGGAGACATATATAGACCATTTCACCTAACAACAGCAGATTACTCTTTTTTTTTTTTTTGAGATTTCATTTATTTACTTGAGAGAGAGAGAGAAAGAGAGAGAGAGAGAGCACATGTGTACCAGCAGAGGAAGTAGCAAAAGGAGAGGGGGAAGCAGGCTCCCAGCTGAGCAAAGAGCCTGATGTGGACTTGCTTCCAGGACTCCTGCATTATCATGACCTAAGCCAAAGGCAGATTCTTAACTGACTGAGCCACCCAGATGGCCCTGCAGAATACTCTTTATTCAAGTGCTCTGCAAATGGCTGAAATGTGTTCCTCACAAATTTACATGTTGAAGGCCTAACCCTCAAAATGATGGTATTTGGAAATAGGGCCTTAGGAAAGTAGGTTTAGATAACGTTGTGAGGGTAAGATCCTCATGATAAACATGATTAACAACTTTATAAGAAGAGATTAGGGAATGTTCTCTTTCTGTCTTTCTGTCTCTCTCTCTTTTGTCAAATGAGAATATGGTAAAGAGGCAGCCATCTGCAGGCCAAAAAGAGGACTCTTACCATTACCCTTTAACCATTAAAGGGTTGATTTCATAATTTAAAATCTTGTTAAAATAACTGTTCAGGCTGATATAGTTTCACTGGGGAATTCTACCAAAATTTTAAAAACTAACAACAATTTTATACAATCTTTTTCAGAATACCTCTTCACAACTAATTTTGTAATGTCCATATTACCCTAAGACCAATGAGTTAAACACAATATCAAATAAACAAACATTCACTCTCTCTTATGAACCTTAAATGCAAAAATCCTCAATATAGCCTTAGCAAAAATAATTCAGCAGTGTATAGAATTATACACCAGGACCACGTGGGATTTATTTTATGCATGTAAGACTGATTTGACGATTCAAAATCAATCAATGTAACACACTACATCAACAAGCTAAAGAATTAAAATCATATGATCAATCAACACAGAAAAGGTAACACAAATCCAACATCCACATGATAAAAACACTCAGTATAATGGAAGGAGATTACTTCAATTTAATAAAAAGCATCTATAAAAACATATAGATAACATCATATTTAATGGTGAAAACTGAATGTTTTCCCCCCACTATCAAGAATAAGGCAAGGATGTCTACCTCTTATGCAATATAGTACTGAAAGTTCTAGTCTCTTCAGTAACACAACAATGAGAGAAAAATCACGCAGTATGGAAAGAAAGAAATACAACTATCTCTGGTTGCAGAAAGCATGATGGTCTATGTAAAAAAATCTTAATATACAAGCCCCCCCCACAAAACCCTCCTATAACTAATAAGTGAGTTCATTAAGATGGCAATATACAAGACCAACACATAAAAATCAACTACATATCTATACACTACCAATGAAAATTAGGAAACTGAAGTTAAAAACCCCATGCTATTCCTATTTGCTCCAAATAGAATGCAATACATATACATTTAACAATATATCTACAGGATCTGCATGTTGAAAATTACAGAATGTTGGAAAAAGAAATCAAAGAAGACCTAAATAAAGATAGAGATATACTTTTTTTCATGAACAGAAAGACTCAGCAAGGTAAAGATGTCAATTATTCCCCAAATTGACTTGTAGGATTAATACAATTCAAATCAAAATCTCAATGAACCATTTTGAAGACACAGACAAGCCTGTTGGAAATAAGGAAAAGGTACAGACACTAGAATATGTGAAACAGTTTTGATGAAGAAGAATCAAGAGGGAGGAAATATCCTACCTACTAAAGATTTACTCTGTAGCATAGTAATCAAAACAGTGTGGTATTAGAGGAAATACAGACATATAAATCAATGAAGCAGAACAGAGAATCCAGAAATAGACCCACACAACCTGGTCAAGTGATTTTTGACAAAGATTCAAAAGCAATTCAATAAAAGAAGTAGTATATAGGCTTTTCAGCAAATGACTCTGGAATAAGTAGACATCCACAGGCGGAAGAAAAAAAAAGAGAATCACAGCATAAACCTAATACTAACTCAAACTGAATTACATATAATGTCTGTGTAAATTGACTTAAATGTAAGGTATAAAACTTTTAGGACAAGAGCATAAGGGAAAATATTTAGGATCGAGGGCTTAGCAATGAATTCTAAGACTTGACACCAAGACATGATCCAGAAAAAGAAAAAAAGACAAATTATACCTTAACAAAATGAAAAACTTTAGCTCTGTGAAGACCATGTCCTGAGGATGAAGAGACAAACTATAGACTGGGAGAAAATATTTGCAAACTACATACCTGACAAAAGAATAGCATTTAGACTATATAATGAACTAAAAATTCAACAGTAAAAAAACAATCAAATCAGAAAATGGGAAAAGGACATCAAAAGACATTTCACCAAAGAGGATATACAGATGGCAAATAGGCACATGAAATAATATTCAACATCATTAGCTATGCAAATTAAAACTACAATGAGATGTAGCTACACCTATTATACCGATCAAAGCCAAAAAATAGTGTGACATCAAATGCAAGGCTGTAGAGAAACCAGGTCACTCATATTTTGCTTGTGGGAACATTTAATGGCATACACACTCTGGAAATCAGTTTGGCAGTTTTTATATTCCTAAACACGCAATTACCATAGGGTTCAGTAATTCCACTCTGAGCATTTATCCCACAGAAGTGAAAAATTATGTTCACAAAAACCCTGTAAATAAATTTACTTTGTGGTTTTATGTGTAATGTCAAAAAAATGGAATCAGCCAAGGTGTTCTTCAACAGAAAAGTAATTAAACAGACTGATATATATATATATATATAATACCATGAAATACTACTCAGTAATAAAAAAATTATAATATTGAGACAACTAAGATTAATCTCTAGCAGAAAGTATGCCGAGTGAAAAAAGCCAGTCCCAAAAGGTTACATACTATATAATTCCATTTACATAATATTTTTAAAAAGAAAATTTTAGAAAAGAAAGAGATATTAGTATTTGCCAGAGGAAAGGGGATAAAGAGGTGTGATTACAAAAAGGCAGTACCAGGGATGATTGTGGTGTTAGTACTATTTGGTATCTTGTTACACAAGGCTACAGAAGTGATAAAATTTTATGGAACTCAACACAGACACACACACACACACAGACACACACACACACACGCTCCCAAATGAGGACAAGTAAAAGTGGGGAAGGCTAAATAAAATTGAGTTATATCAACGCCAATATCCTAGTTGTGATATTATACTATAGTTTTGCAAAACATTTCCATTGAGAAGGAAATTGGACAAAGTGCATAAGCAGTATACAAAGATCTCTCTGTTATCATTTCTTATAGCTCCATGTGAATCTACAAACATTTCAATAAAAATGTCAATTAAAAATATAAGATTACCCTTGTCAGTAAATGCTTTTTTGTTGTTTTGGAAAATATAATTATGTAATTATAAAGATTTTATTTAGGATAGGATATAGTGAATTTTCTGTTATTACTAAATGGGCTCCTAAGTGAGTATTAAAAAAATAAAATTGAAAATCCTCTTAGTCATCCTTACTTCCTTCTCTGTTTACAGTAAGGAATAGTACATGTAAATTTGTAAAGTAATTCATATGCATTTTCATTTTAACTTCATGTTTACAAAATAAGAGGAAAATATCTGTTATTACAAACATTCTGTGAAGATGTACAAAGTGGACCTTGAAATGCATTTCAAAGAAGACAACCAATGAATTATTTTTCTAGGAAGGTATAGAAGAATTGTACTTAAGAAAGCAATATACAGGGGCACTTGGGTGGCTCAGTTGGTTAAGCACCTGACTTTTGCTCAGGTCTTGACCTTGGGGGCCTGGGATCAAGCCTGTCAGGGCGCTGCTCAGCGGGAAGTCTACTTCTCCCTAGCCCTCTGATCCTCCTCCCAGCTTGTGCGTGCTCTTTTTTTTTTTTTTTCTCTCAAATAAAAAATAAATTCTTAAAAAAAAATAAAATAAAAAGAAAGCAATTTACAAACTTAGAGTTAGTATATATATAAAATAGAGGAGGGTTGGTTGCACTACACACTATTCTTATGTTTTATAATGTAATTTACTGCTTATTACTTTTAGCAGTGAGCTTTCCTGGTTCAATCAAAAGTAGCTGAATTTAAAAGTGAAAGAGGAATTCTAGGCTCAAATGTCCTCCTAAAACAAAGTCTGATAACCTCAATGGTGAGAGTGTTATTCATGGCATTTGGAGACTGAATTTACTTGCCACTGAGAAGCTACTCCATAACACTGAAATTAATGATATAAGTTTTTGTTAGAACTCATAAAACTTTGATACACAACATTGTGCTAAGGAGCATCCGTGGAATGGTTAGGCAGTTTTAATGTAAATTAAGACATTTCTCAAATTTAATTTCAGAGGCTCTGCAATGAGGCAAATCATATTTCTTAGAAATCTCATTAGATTTCCAGTGCTTTCTTCTACAATTACAACAGTTCAACAGTTTGTTTAAAATTATTTTGTCCTTTGCTGTGGGAGAGATTTTTGCAGTTTCATGATGTGTGCTTTCAATTTTTGCCAATACTATTTGCTTGACTGAAGACTAAAAAACTGAAGCTTCTGTAAAAAGCACTCATTTCTGCCTCAAGTTATATAAATTTAAGATTCTTAAGTTCTAAGTGGTTTCTAAGGGAGTATCCTTAATTCATTTTTGCTCAGAAATGGGCTGTGGGTAGTTAAATCTCTGCACTGGGGATAATTTCCACATCTTGGTCAGATTATTTTCCTGATTAATTATTTTTTCCTCCTTTTTGATCACTACTAAGCTAGCTAGAACCATTTATTAAAAATAAAATGTAAGATATATATTGGTTAATGTGATATGCCAAAAATAAGAAAAAAGGGTGGCTGATTTATGGTGTCAAGGCCAAAGTACTCTAAATATTGTATAAAATTCTACAAAAAGCTGCTAGCAGCAGTTGCCTTCCTTATCTATATGTTACATAAAACTCAGTCATGGGACATAGTTATAACTGAAGGAATTTCCATGCAAATATTTCTAGATTACAGTATGTCTATGAATTGACTTATTTCAATTTCTGTGCCATTTGGATTCTCTACTATATTCTGAATATAGTGACTCTTGGGTAACTAACTTCTATATTTCACTATTAGCTCAGATCACTATCTTTCTCATACAGTATAATATACTTGCAATATATGTGATATTTTATGCCCATTTCTATCAAACTGCTTGAATCTCTTCTATTTTAGTTATTCTTATCTCTTCAATTATTCTATGGTAATGAAAAAGTCCTTTACAACTTAAAACAACTTACACTAAAGTTTTTAATAAGCGCAGTTGAGAACATAGATTCTTAGAAGTCTAAAATTTTAGTTAAATATGATGGAATAATGAAACATTTATAGTTATTAGTAAACAGCAGTTTGCTTTTAAGGTAAATAGGCATAGGGAAGGTAGCCACAGAATCCAGATTTGAAGTTATCTTTAAATTAAAAGGAAAAGAAAATATTCATTGGTAGAATAAGACAAAAATGCCCCGAATGATCAGAAGGCACAGAGTGTAAGGCTGAAGTGAGAGAAATAGCAACACCACCACTACCAAGCTACCAACCAAGTATTATGGTGACAGGTACTGTATTATGTGCTTTACCTGAATATTACAGGCTGAATACACCATACCCCCTCATGTTCTATGTTGAAGCCCTAAACCCCAGGACTTCAGAATGTGAATACTTGGAAATTGGGCCTTTATAGGATTAAGATTAGGATTAAGTTAAATGGATTAAGTTAAAATGAGGCCTTTAGGGTGGACCTAAATCTAATCTGACTGGTGTCCTTGTAAGAAGACAAAATTTGGCCACTGAGAGACACTAGGGATAAGTGGGCATGCACAGAGGAAAAACTGTGTGAAGATTCAGGGAGAAAGGGTCTCTGCAAGCCAAAGAGAGGCTACACAAGAAACCAAACCTGCCAACACCTTCTTGGAATCCCAGTACCCAGAACTGGGAGAAATAAATTTGTTCATAATGCCACTCAGTCTGTAGTCCTTTGTAATGACAGCACAAGCAAACTAATGTAATGGATTAACCTCTTTATCCCTCAAATTATCCCTGTATTACCATGCTCATTTAAAAGGCAAAGAAGTTGAAACAGAGAGGTGTTAAGTAACTTGCCCAAAATCATACATCAATGAATATAATAAAAGCCCAGAATTCCACGCAGCCAGTGTGCCTCTAGAGCAACGTTGCTAATCCTGATTAATACCATTCAGAATGTGGCGGCTCAGTTTAGAGACTAACGGAATGTTAAAACTCAATGGTTCATCATTAATTTATCTACCAAACATTTATTAAATGTGTATGTGCAAATGACATATTTAGACACGAGTGTAATACTTATCTTTTTCCTTAAGAAAACTTAGAATCTGATAACAGAAGATGGAAAACATGCCTAAATAAATAAATTAGAAGAAAGAATAAAATATGTTACCAAACTGTGAAAAATGACTATAAAAATTCAGAGGACGGGGTATGCCTTTGCTCTGGTAGATTCAGGAAAGCTTTGGAAATGAGGGTGGCATCTAAATGGTCCCTCAGAGTACCTGAGGTGTCAGCCTCTGAAGATGGGAGAAATAGGGATCCGCAGGTGCACAGAGGGAGGAGGCAATGGAAGGTAAAAGGAGAGGTCTTCATGGAGACAAACTGGAAAATGAGGGTGAGATAGGCAATGGAAAAGGATTAAAAATTCTTGGGAACTCCTGAAGCTTTCTGCTTAGTATGGAGGATCACCCAATCAACAGAGCCTGCATTTTCTTTCTTTTTTTTTTTTTTTTTTAATCCACAGAGAAAAACTGCTTCAGTTCATAGACTAAGTAAATGAGAAGTGACTTCAGATTTACACTTCCATCAGAATCCTTCTCAATCTAATAATTTTAAGACATAATTTTAAAGTTGTGACACAGCTTCTAAATTCTATTCTGGCTCTTTATAGTTCCACTAAAATACTGCTATCTTTAATTTCTCTTGTGCTTTGAAACTGTGTTTCTTTCTCCCTGTGATACTACTGGGAGAAAGAGTTTATTTTCTTTCTGATTTTATTCTGCTTAAAGTCAATAGATCCATTTACATTTTGCAATTTTATCAAACCTCTCAACATATTTTTTAGGTGGGGATTTGAATATAGAATTAAATAACATGCTTTGGAAGAGAGATTTCTCAAGCTTTTTAAAAGATTTTAAATATCTTGCAAGTTTCATGGGCATAGTGTTTTTGTTTAAGTCCCATGATTTAGAAACAGATCAGAGAACTGATTGATATGAACATGACCATTTCTCAACAAAGATGAGCTTATTAAAATGTTTTCCTTATAATTTATACTCAAAATTACCTTTCAGAATTTTTGTGGAATTTCTTTTTATAAGCCCATTTTTATTATTTAATCTCTTTTTTGTGAGATATCTTGCCAGGGACATTCTCAGCTGCATGATCAAATGCTTAGAAAATCTGAAGTGGCATGTGGAGTTGAGTATTTTGTTCAATTTTATACACGCAGTTCTTGAAACCTTTTTTTAAAAAAAAACTACAAGGGAATTTGACACCCTGAGGGGTCTAATTTTCTTTGTCATCCACCTGAATAACTTCAATTAACATTAATACACATGCTAGCCTGTCTGCTCTGAATATGTAAAATAAAGTAATAAACGCTGGGATTGAAGGAAAAATCTGATTAGTTAAATAATACACTGAGCAATGTCATTAAGTAGGCCAGCTCTCATTAGGAGAATTGTTCTTCACTGAATCAAATGCCATAATTAAAACATTAACGACTCAAAAAAATCTTAGTTTTTCCTTCAATTAAAGAGGAAAAAAAAATGTGCCACTAAAAATGTAATTGGATTTTAGTAAAGTGACTTGGTTTTAAATCATTGTAAAAACTTAGGATTCAAAAATCATATGGAATAAATTTCCTAATGTATTTTATGCATAATATTTTCCTTGGTAACAATTTTTTCCTAGCTGATAGAAAAATATTTCATTAATAAATGAGATATATTCATATTATAATGTTTTCTTTCCTTTTAAATCTATCATTACCTCTTGGATAACAAGTGGTTGAGAACATAGAAATCAGATAATAGTTTCTTATCTGCAGTGGAAAGCAGTGTCATTTTGAGAATAGTGGGTAACTTATAAAGGTCACCTTGTGTATACTGTCATTTTCATTAACAGTACTTTTCTCTGTAAATCTGACAGATGGAGAGATACTTAAACCTTTTGGAATTACCTTCCATAAAAAGGAAATGTTAGCATGAGATTGATTAAGTGGAATTTACTTTTATTTTATTTTTATTTTGCTTTTTAACTTTAGTCAGTTACACAAAATTAAAAACATATCTCTAATCCAGAGACTTTAAGAAAAATATAGTCAAACAAGATGGTATTTTGTATACTTTAACATTATCATTTTTTAAAATTTTAGTAAGTTAATGGTATTTTAGTAAATCTGAATATAGATTATCTCAGTTTGAGGCTTCTTTCTTTAGGAAGGAAAACTGTAGCGTAAGAAGGTCAATTTCTTCTTCATCAGCAAATGGAATCAAAAAGTTAAATTTTCATGGATAGGAACTGGAAACAGGGCGTTTCAGAGGCATAAAACCTGTGCAGCTACACAGGCTCCTAGGCTTAGAAGCGTCTTGGACTTAGTTTAATGTTTGCTGTTGAAATTCTTAATAATTTTGAACAAAGTGTACTACATTTTCATTTTGCACTGAGCCTTGCAAATTATGTAGCTGGTTCTGCCTGAAAATATGATTTTTCACATGCTGCTGGCTGGTTTAAAACTAGTCTATAGTAACACAAATAATGTGTTGACTCTTCTTCCAATTTTTATACTAATAAAAGTCAGTCTATTTACACATAAATTATTCACTGTTGATTTGAAGTCCTCAGTTTATTTTGTAACGTGCTGCAAATGTCAGTTTGAAAAAGCTAGCTAAGCAAAAGGGAGACATATTTTCAGATGACATTTTGGTCACAGACCCCATTCAGGGTCTTTAAAACTTTATTTATCTCCCATTGGGGTGGGGGGAAGAAAACATGAAGAATCTAGTTTGAAAATCTGGAAATGACAAAAAAATTTTTATGATGAAATTGCATTAAAATATTGATTTCTGACCATGTTCTGAATAATGTGGCATTTGGAAATGTATTAGAGTCCCCATCACCTTCCCAACAAACAGAAACTGTATTAACAACTGTATCATTCAAACCAGGAAGTCCTTAAATTAAGAATGTTTTAAAGCCCTGTTAGAAATTATTGACATCTAATACCCAAAGTGACAACCCAATTCACTTCTCAGGAGGGGAAAAAGAGCAATCTGGAAACCTCTGGAAAAATAAGTGTGATAACTTGATGCTGAATCATTTCAACGTTGATGAATCCAGCCTACTGCTTCTAATAGATAAGTAGTAAACCATTTCTAAGATGACTCTTCCCAAACCATAAAAGCACACCCTTAAACCTGACATTTCTACAGTGATGAATCTTAGATGAAATCATATGAAATGTCAAAATAAAGGCAGAAAAAAAAATCAATAGTTGTGTAGATGAAGCTATGTAAGGTCAATAGTTTCATAATGTTTGTGACAGGCCATCCACGTTTTTTGTGTGACAATATTTTTTAATGTGCAATAACTCCAAAGCACTGAAAATTAATTTTTGAGATGGAATTACCTCTTGACAAGGATATAATTAAATTCATACTTTTTCCCCCTGAGAATACAGAATGATGTGGTAAATAAGCTGCCCCTTCAAGGTCAGAATTATGTTAGGTTTATAAACCCAGGAAAAAAGAACCATCCCTTGGGTCCAAAGAAGTGTCACTTGTCTCTTTCCTTAATTCTCAGCCACGGGTCAGCAAAATCACAGACTACGTTGGATGCTCTTCCATACCTCCCACAAACATAAGTACTTGAAGGGGGTAGGTACTATGCAGTTGAACAAGAATACAGGTTTTGGACAAGTTTTGGGTGAGTTTCCCTCTCTGAGTTATTGAAAGAGGAAGGATGATAACATGTTTCTCTCTACAATAATTTCACTCATTGTCTCTCTAATGGAAAAGAGTCACACCTTTACTCTACTCTAGAGAATACCAAATAGATTGGCCAGCAGAAGATTAGTAATTTAGTATATTTCAGAGGCCATATTCTATTTCTTCTTGATTTGCCTTCTATTTTGTAACTTCTATTAAGTTTGACAGAGAAAGGAAAGAAAATTACAAGTATAACTCTTCTTTATTAAAATGCATCTATTTATGTGTAAATATTTCATGAATAAATGATTTTTTCTAATCTCTATAGTTAAAAATAAAACTACTGCTCACAAAACAAAACAAAATAAATGGGGAATAGAAATTATTAAGAATGGGACATTCTTAGTTAATCTGAGATTTAGTTTTCTAATGAAATTTATTGTTTGCTAAATATTTCTGTGTTTCCTGTTCTGAAATTAGACATTTTATTTCCTGAGAGTGTGTAATTAAGACTATTATAAACCAATGAAGTTTTTAAAGAAAATGACAATGGTAGAGAAAAAGAAAAGGAAAGGATGTGAATGTGTGTGTGTGGGGGAGGACTTAACAAATCTCTTCCTGATTTTAAAGAAAGTTTTTAAATTGAAATTTTGTGAAAATGGATTGATGTCTCACAGTTATCAAAAGTTTTCAAATAATTAACTGCTTGTTTAAATATCAAAACAACCCCTAAAATCATGACAGAACTAGTGGTGTCACATTTTGTATTTTGTCTAAAAGTTTTAATTGTCTCATTACTTTTTACCTGATAAAATGTAGTTTGTCTTTAGTCCAGCTCAGGATATAAAAATACTTTAAATAATATATTTTTTAAAATTATAGCCTTTATATATAAAATATTTTCCTGTTTTAAAAAAAGTAAAAACAGTATGAGGGCGGTTGGAAGATGGCAGTAGAGTAGGAAGACCCTAGGCTTGTCTCATCTCATGGATACAAGTGGATAACTATCAAATCATCCTAAATACCCCAGAAATCAATCTGAGGACTGACAGAACAATCCACATAACTAAAGGTAGAGAAGAGACCACACTGAAGAAGGTAGGAAATGTGGAGACACAGTTTGGAGGGAAATGGATCAGGGCCACTGTCGCAGGAGGAAGCCATGGTCACTGAGAAGTGCAAGAGATAGAGTAGTACAGAAGGGAGCACACATGGAAGATGAATCCCCATAGCAATTGGCTTGGCAAACAAGAGGGGTTGAATTTTTTTTTTTTTTTATTAACATATAATGTATATTTGCTTCAGTGGTACAGGTCTGTGAATCATCAATCTGACACAATTCATAGCAATCACCATAGCACATATCCTCCCCAATGTTCATAACTCAGCCACCTTATTCCTCCTTCCCTCCACCACCACCTCCCTACCACCAGCAACCCTCAGTTTGTTTCCTGAGATTAAGAGACTTTTATGGTTTGTCTTCCTTCCTGGTCCCATCTTGTTTCATTTTTTTCAAGGAGGGCTGAATTTTGTGAGTTCTCGCAACCAGTGTGGCTGAAAGCTTGGAGTTTTGAAGGTTAATAGGCCTGGATCGGATAGAGCCCAGAGGGCACTGGAGCTTAGAAAAAAAGTAAGGCAAACAGTCTGGGGACATAGAGTGTGGAAACAGCAATCTGAATAGTGCCTGGGGCACACAGTGGCACACTCATCTTGGAGTGTGTCCCAGAGAGGCACCATTCACCACAGAAACCCCTATGTAAACAAAAGAACTGTCAGGTGCCCCCCCCACCCCCCCCGTTCAGCATAAGCATAGGAATATCTACAGGAACCAGTGCAGTATTGACACTCCCTACCAAACTTGCTTATACCAAGCACTATATTCCCTACAATTCACCATCCACCAGAAGCACCATTCCCAGAGAGACCCCTATGTAAACAAAGGAACTGGCAGGTGCCATTTTCCTCTCCCCCACCCTTCAGCATAAGCACAGGATCACCTGCAGGAACCAGTGCAGTGTTGTCACTCCCTACCAAACTTGCTTATACCAAGCCCACCCTGTCATGTTCTGGTGGAATTTTCCTTCCTAGTCACACTTGCCTGAGTCTCAGGGTGGTGGGCTCCCTCCACAATAACACTGGCCCAAGCTCCTGCTAACACCATGTCTCATAACCTGAGAGTTTTGCAGGGCCTTGGTCTGGTAGTGTTGGCAATAGGTCTCATTTCATAAGCAGACCAGAGAAAATCTAGTTAAAACTCATCACATTCAGGCCAAGGATAAAACACTGCCCACAAGAAGCAAAGAGAACCTCTGCAGATAACTGGCCTAAAGGATAAAGTGGCCAGGACACAACAGCAGAGCACATGCAGCACACATTGGAGTACTTCTTAAAGCACCAGGCCCTGGGAAACATGGAATGGTACACAGTAGGGCACTACAGGATTTCTTCTTCATAAGACCATTACCCTCAAGAATGAAAGATGTAGCTGACTTTCCTAAGACAGAGAATCAGGCACACTTACACAAAATGAGAAGTTAGGAATTTGTTCTAAATGAGAGAATAGGACAAGGCCACAGCCAGAGCCCTATGTGAAACAGATATAATTAATATACCTGATAGAGAATTTAAAGTAATGATCATAAAGATACTCACTGGACTTGAGAAAAGAGTGAAGGCATTAGTGGAAGGCATTAAGGCATCTCTTAACGCAGAGCTAAGGAATAACAAGTAGAGATAAAGGGATCAATAAATGAAATAAGAAATATGCTTGATGGAATGAACAGCAGGCTGGAAGAAGCAGAGGAATGAATTAATGACCTAGAAGACAGAGTAATGGAAAGTAATCAAGCTGAACAAAAGAGATAAAAAAGAATTATGGAAAATTTGAACAGAGTTAGAGAACTCAGTGACTCCATCAGATGTAATAACATTAATATTATAAAAGTCCCAGATGAAGAAGAGAGCAAAAGGGGGAAGAAATAATAACTGAAATTTCCTTAATCTGGAGAAGGAAATAGATATCCAGATCCAGGAGGAAAAGATAATCCCCCAATAAATCAACAAAAGCAGATCCATACCAAGCCATATTGTAATTAAATCGGCGAAATATAGTGATAAAGCAAGAATTTTAAAGGCAGCAAAAAAAAAAAAACAACTGAAAAAAAAGAAGGCAGTAACATACAGGAGAAACTCCATGAGACTATCAGTAAATTTTTCAGCAGAAACTTTCCAAGCCAGAAGGGTGTAGCATGGTATATTCATAGTGCTGAATGGGAAAAATCTGCAGCCAAGAATACTCTAGCCAACAAGGCTACCACTCAGAAGAGGAAGAATGATAAAAGTTTCCCAGATAAACAAAAACTAAAGGAGTTCGTGACCACTAAACCAGCCCTGTGAGAAATATTAAAGGGGACTCTTTGAGTGGAAAAGTAAGACCAAAAGTGACACTATGAAGTTAGGAAACACAAAAGCAATAAAAATGAATATTTCTGTAAAAAATTTTAGTCAAGGTACTCATACAATAAAAGGATGTAAAATATGACACCATATACCTAAAATGTGGGGAGAAGAGGAATAAAGAATGGGTTCAAACTTAAATGGCCATCAATTTAATATATTCTGCTACATGCAGAAGGTATTATATACAAACTTAATGGTAACTACAAATTAAAACCACTAATAAATATGTAGAGAATAAGGAGAAAGAATTCCGAACATACCACTAAAAAAGACCAGCAAACCAAGAAAGAGAGAAAGACAAGGAAAGATCAGAGGAAATCTTCAGAAACAACTACAAAACAAAGGATAAAATGTCAATAAATACAAAATTAACACAAATTACTTTTAATATATACAATGTAATATTATTTATCCATAAAAAAGGATGAAATTTTCCCATTATCAATTACATTGGTAGAGCTGGAGTATCATCCTAAGTGAAGTAAGTCAGAGAAAGACAAATACTATACAATTTCACTCATATGTAGAATTTAAGAAACAAAATAAATGAGCAAAGGGGAAAAAGCAAGAAACAAACTCTTTTTTTTTTTTTTAAAGATTTTATTTATTTATTTGACAGAGAGAGATCACAAGTAGATGGAGAGGCAGGCAGAGAGAGAGAGAGAGAGAGAGAGAGAGAAGCAGGCTCCCTGCTGAGCAGAGAGCCCGATGCGGGACTCAGTCCCAGGACTCTGAGATCATGACCTGAGCCGAAGGCAGCGGCTTAACCCACTGAGCCACCCAGGCACCCCAAGAAACAAACTCTTAATTACAGAAAACTGATGGTTATCAGAGGGGAGGGAGGGAGAAGGATGAGGGGAATAGGTGATGGAGATTAAGGAGTGCACTTGTGATGAGTACTGGTGATATATGAAGTTGCTTAATCACTATATTATAAATCTGAAACTAATATACTACTGTATGTTAACTAACTGGAATTAAAATAAAAGCTTAAAAATAATAAAAATAAAATAAAGCAGTATGTACATTTTTTTGATTCTACATTTCAAAGTAATGTTAAGAGTCTTAGAAATGCTGAAAGCGTCTAAAATACTGAGGTGATTAAATAATGAAAATTAGAAGTTAATTATACACACTGAAATAAAAAAATTTGAAATCATAATGTAGATAATGGCTTAGAAAATAAGAAGGAACAGCCATATAAAATACAGAACATTTTGAAAATAAAGAGAAACAATGTCACTCTGAGCCATATCAAATCATGTTTTTAAAAGTACATTATAGATATTCCACTATCAGTTAGATATAAAAAGTCATGAAAGACCATCATTCTTACCATAATAATGAGAAAACACAAGTTAAACAAAGCAAGTAATAGTTTTAACATGTACATTTAAGATTATTGAAAATATTTAGAACTGAGTAGTAATGGAAATTTATAAAATGTAATGAAAACAATGAGTAGAATAAAATTTAACTTTAGGTATTTACAGCAGAAAAGAGAGTATTAAAAGAAATGGTTTAAGCTTCAATGCAAGACCTGTCAACAAAAAATAAAAGCACATTATGCTCAAGGAAAGAAAAAGGATTACTGATATAAACAGATATAAATGACATTAAAAAACAAATAATTGATTTTTACTAAGCCCAAACTACTATAGTATCTAAAAAAAGAAAAAAAAAAAAAAACCACACAGGTATTCCCCTAGCAATATTAAGATAATCCACCCCCACACAAATTACTAATTGCTAAATTACAGATCCTTCAAGCACAATAGATATTTTGAATAACCCTCTGCCAATAATTTGATAATTTAGGAGGAATGAAGAAATCTCTTGAAAAAACATCACAGTTTAAATAGTCACAAGGAGATACAGAATGGTTGACTAATTCTATACATTTTATATAAATAAATTGTCATTTAAAGATTGCCACAAGGAAATCTCTAGGATCACATGGTGTCACTGCAGATTTCTATCAAATATAAATGACAACAACAAGAACAAAAAGAAAACTCTTTCAGAATAGAAAGAATGATGAAACACTTCCCAAATGGCTTTATGTGACCAGTACAATCATTTTAGCAAAATCTGATAAAGATGTTATAAGAAAAGAAATTTATAGACCAGAATTCTGCCTGAATATAAATGTAAAAATCTTCAACAAAATTTTGGCAAATATTATCCAGAGATAAATACAAACAATAATATGTCACAATTAACTAGGGTTTATCCCTGAAATGAAAGGTTTGTTTAGCAGCCAAAATTCAGTGATGCAAGGTAAAGGTTCAAAATCAGTCAAAATGGCAACAGAAAAAAGGAGGAAAAAACTCACACATCATAGATGCAGAAAAAGAAAGTGGTAAAATTCAATGCCATTTATAAAAAAAGCAAACTTTTCAGACAACCAATGCATAGGAATAAACTTCTTTAATCTAATAGAAGTAAGTACAAAAATTATAAAGCTAATATCATACCCAACAGTGATGTTTCCCCACCTCCCCCAAATCAGGACATAGATGTCTATTATCACCATCTGTTCTGTATTTTATTGAGGTACTAGTCCATGTAATATAGCATGAAAAAGAAATAAAAGACATAACCTTTAAAAAGAAAGATATAAATCTATATTTGCAGATGATAGAATTGCTTATATGAGGGGAGAAATGGTTTCATATAAATTTTAAAACTTATAAGTGAATTTAGCAAAGTTGTGGGATCCAAGGTCCATGTATTAAAAAAAAAAATTGTATTTCTATATAATGTCCAAAAGAATTGGAAAATAAAATTAGAAAACATTAGATAGGGATACATTAAATGAAAAATGTACAAGACCTCAACACTTAATCTACAAAATACAGTAAGATAAATTCAAGTCAAAATATATGGAGAGAGATTAGAGTCACTGGAATTCTCTGATAATGGCTAATTCTACACGTCAACTTTACTGGTCTAAAGGATGCGCATATACTGGGCAAAATGTTTATTTTCATGTGTCAGTGAAGGTGTTTCTGGAAGAAATTAGCATTTGATTCAGTAGACTAAGTAGAGATCAGTCCTCACCATTATGGATGGACACCATCTAATCCATTGAGAGCATTAATAGAGCAAAAAGGGGAAAGAAGAATAAATTTTCTCTGTTCTTTAGCTGGGAGCTCCTCTTTTCCTGCTGTCAGACATTGGATTTACTGGTTCTCAGGACTTCTGACTCTGTAATGAACACTAGAGCTTCCCTAAGCTCAGGTCTTTGGTCTTGGACTGAATTATATCACTGGCTTTCTTGGTGTTCCAGCTTACAGGCAGAAGGTTGTGAGATTTCTTAATCAGGTGAGCCAACTCCTATAACAAATCTCCTCTTCATATATCTCTCTATATATCCTATGGGTTTCAGTTTCTCTGAAGAATCTTAATACAACTCAATGTTATTAAGATGTTTATTCTCTCCAAATTGATTTGTAGGCCCACTGTATCCCCATTCATAACTTAAGTGAGTATCTTTTATTTTTGTAGAAATTGATAAACTTATTTTAAAAGAGATATAAAAATGCGAAGGACATAGACTAGCCAAGCTAATCTTGAAAAATAATATAGATTGTAGAAACATTCCATCAAATTTCTTAACTTATAATAAAGCTACAGCAATATGTCAGTGTGGTATTGGCATAAGGAAAGACAAACAAATGAAACAGTTCAAATACAATTTAGTCATTTGGATTTTTAAATATCTTGGAAGTTGTCAATGCAATCAAAAAGAGGAAGGAAGCTCTTTTCACTAAATGGTGTGGGAGCAACTTGATACCTGCATGAAACACACACACACACACACACACACACACACACACCATTGATCCAAAACAGACTATCAATTTAATTTGGTGAAAGCATCATCTAAATGACAATTGAGTACAATGGAACTGTGTATTTCTAAGTCTTCAGAGAAATCAGAGCAGCCATACACAATTATGAGAACTTGAGGAAGACACACAAGATAGGAGAGGGAACTTACATTGAGTGTGTTTCAAAAGTATATTTGAAAATTTATTTAGAGTCATCCATTTTTAACCATTTTATCCCAGAGAAAAGTGATTTGTGTGGCTAGAGTTCTCATCTTTAAGAAATGGAGACCATTTCTTCTCAACACTTCCATGTTTCAGTATGGAGAAGAAGAATAGAAGAAATATTTTCCCAGTTTTGGTAATTCAGCATCTGAGCTTGAAAAAGCATCTAGTTCACCAGAATTGAGAGGAAAGCTGGTGTCATTGCACTGGTTACCAACACTCTTCTCTGCTAGATTGCTCAGCAGGTTGATCAAGATGTCTCCAGAGGAAAACAGAGGAAGCAGACACTTTACATAAAAATTATCAAGGGTAGCTTTCCATGGAACATAGATTTTTGTAATGGTGATGGGTCTGTACAGATGGATCTCAAAGAAAGATTGTCACTACTTTGACCATAGCAAAGAGAAACAATAAATAATTATGAAAGATTTCTATGTTTAAAATACTTCTTGGACACTTTGTAGGACCAAAAAGAATACAGCAAATTAAGCTGTAATCTAGACTGGAGAAAATACATAAAAAATAATCAGTTGAGGACAAGTACTTGTTGAGGACTTCAAGCTTGAAGGCCATGTCAATGCTCTGCCTTTCCTTCAAGATACTGACTTCAAATTCACCGACAGTAGCAATAAGAACCAAGGTATTGTAAGCAGGGTTATATTCTTAATAGAGTATTAATTTTTGGAGCAACATTGGTTATCAAATTGTACATGCTATTCTCAAATTCCCACAGGAAGAAATCATATTGAGCTTTCAAGTTATCCTAGACTTGGATGTTTAATGTTTAATGAAGCTTGTTTTATCTCAGCTTCTTCTTTCTCAAACTTTCCAATGATTCTCTTAGAAATTTTAACACATTTGAGATTAGGTGTCAGTTGTGGCTTGCTTTTTCCAGACTGAGAGTTCATCTTTTCCAAGTTGATACATAAACTTTCATGACGTCCACCACCTCCTAACAACTCTGAGAAAGTATTCTCTTTATTGAATAAACATGGAGTTGAGTTTTCTGACATTTACAGTATGAGCACTTCTGATATGGTACTGAAAATGTAAGGAGGGATAGTTTTATTTAGAGTCCTCAGAGGAACACAGGGTGGTTTTAAGAAGTTTGGCTTATCCAAAAAGAAAGAGTCGTCAAAGTCTTCTGACCAGAAAAATTATATGACTAATCTGTTCTTTGAAAATTTATTAGTGTCTTTTGGAATAAATAATGGTTTTCAAAAGTACAATGTGAAGTTATTATTTGATAGTGCAGTGACTTATGGTGGTTACTGTAAACAGTTAAACCAATGACTTTTAAAAATGCTCATCTTTTTATTTTGTTGTATTGTTTTTAAATTACAAAGGTGGTTACTAGGAGCATTTTGTTTGTTCATCATAAATTTTATAAGACATTTTCCCCAAGGGTTTCTTTCTGTCAAAATATGTTTGCTGATTCTACCTCTTTCTCAGAACTTACACTGTGTATTATTGAAATTATACTAAAACTTATCATCTAATTAGTGCAGTAGTTCTGGGAATAAAGAAATAAAAAGATAATTAAATACATAAGAAGTACTTGAATATGTTTCCAACAAACTAACAGTTCTTAAATTACTTCAGCAACTATTTTTAGTGTATAGATAACAGATATTTGATTTCTATTACAAAAGGATTTTCTAAGTAAAATAAGAAATTTTCACGTTAGAGTTTTACACTCTTCATTAGAGTTCTGTGCTCTAATTTAGATGTAAACACTTAATACATACTACTAAATATTTTGTATTTAAAGATATTAAATTATTTTGAATAATTTAAATTAATAATTTAATTATTTTAATGACAGTACATCTGAATCATTGAAAAGTCTCTTGTACAATACTGTACTAAATATACAGATTGGAAAAGTAATATGCTTTGCCTAACTTCTTATGTACAAGTAAACAAGAATATTACTAAATTGTACAGTATTCCTTCCAATAAATTATGTTACTACTGAGTGAAAATAAATCTTTAAATATTTTTATGTTTTTATATAACATAGTCAGACTGTGTTTTTGATAGAAATATTAAGAGTATTTTTGTAATACATTTTATGTGTTCAATTAAAGTTTCCTCTACCTTTCTTCATAATTTCTGAACTGAACGTCCAAAAATTATATACAAAATAAAAATCACCTACAAATCAATTACCCAAGGACTGTATGTTATTACAATTTTGTTTTTAATTTTGCCCATATAAAATAATGAAAGCAAAATGTCTAAAAAGTAAGTGGCTAATATAATTTTGCATTCTGAATTATTTTAAAGATTATTTATTTGAGAGAGAGAGAAAGCAAATGCAAGTGGGGTTGTGGAGAGGAGGAGAAAGATAATCCCAAGCAGACTCCCTGCTGAGTGTGAAGCCTGACTCTGAATTGATCTCACAAGCCATGAGATCATGACCTGAGCTGAAACCCCAAGTGGGACATTTAACCTACTGAGCCACCCAGGCAACCCTAATTTTGCATACTGATTTAAGCTCACATATTCTGAAACAAATCACAAAGTCAATTTCTGTTTCACTGTAAATTCTTTCTGAATTCATGGGTCTGAAGTAGTCAAACTACATGTTTCATAGTTCAGAATCATTCACTGGGTACACATGATAAGCCAGGCTGTAGAGTTCAAATAATGAATAATTGCTATTTATAAATTATTAATAATGCAGTAAGTGAGTTACACATTCAAACTAACAATTATAAAACAGTGAAATAAGTTCTGGAGCAGAGGTCTGTATATGATAATAGCAGAGTTCATAGAAGGAATGTTCATTTTATTTTTCCATGTTGATCAATAAAGATGACATAAAAGTCAAGCTTGAGCTGGGTTTTGAAAGATGCAAATAAGTTAACAGAGGGATAAGATGGTGAAAGGAATCCTGGGGAAAAAGAATAGATATGTGAAATAACAAAATTGTATTTGAAGTAACGTTAAATTTCTTCTGTGTTACTAGTTTGTAAAATACAAGAGATGGAAGAGCAGTCAGATTTGACCAGAAGTGCAGTCAGATTTGACCAGAAGTAGAAAGGTAATAGATTTTGGTGAACCTGTTTTCTTTTATAGGTGATAAGATTCATTGAAAGGTTTTATTTGAAGGCTAGACTTTCATATTAGCAGTTTTGAAAGGGATAAATTTTGAGGGACAGGAATGGAAAAGGGATTATAGTTTATTATTATAATCATAGAAATGGGAATTGAACTAATCAGTAGCTTTAGCAAGGGAGAAAAACAGGACATATTTGAAGAACGCAATTTATAAAATTAAAAAGAGGTGGAAATTCACATGTTGTTGGTAGCAAGAATAAACACAAGGAGTTGAAGATGAATCCCAAGTTTCTGGTTTTGGTATATGGTGGTAAAAGCAACAAAGAAAAGGGTATTTATTTGGAAATTGTTTTATTTTGTATTTGAGTTCAAATGATAAAACTACCAGAAGATATATATTCCCCAAATAATTTTATTTTTATGCTAGTATTTTACATAAAGTAGTCTTACATTTTTATGTAGTTAACTCTATTTCTATTTTTTTTAATCATAGAAATTTCACCTACCTCAAGAAGTTTTGACAAGTGTTTAATTCTATTAACCAAGTGTTTAATTTTATTCTATATATATATAAAATTATTTTAGTCAGGGTTCTCCAGAAAAGGGAACCAATAAGATACATATCAGTTTTCTCTTCAATAGAAGATTTATTTTAAGAAGTTGTCTCACATGACTTTGGGACTAGCAAGTCTGAAAAGGGCAGTCAGGTAGGTTGGACATTCAGGAAAGAGTTGATGTTGTAGGGACATCTGGGTGGCTCAGTGGGTTAAACCTCTGACTTCAGCTCAGGTCATGATCTCAGGGTCCTGGGATTGAGCCTTGCATTGGGCTCTCTGCTCAGCAAGGAGCCTGCTTCCCCCTCTCTCTTTGCCTGCCTCTCTGCCTACTTGTGATCGTTCTCTCTGTGTCAAATAAATAAATAAATAAATAAAATCTTAAAAAAAAAAAAAAAGAAGAGTTGATGTTGTAGTGTTGAAGAGATTGTTTGGACACTTCAGTCTCTGCTCTTAAGTCTCTCAGCTGATTGGATGACACCCATCCTTGTTATGGAGGGAAATGTGTTCTATTCAAAGTCTACCGACTTAAATGTTCTTTATATCTAAAATATAACTTTGCAGCAACATCTAGACTTGATGTTTGACCAAACAACTGAACATCACCGCCTAGCCAAGTTGACACATAAATTTAACCATCACAGTTATATAGTTATACTTTGCTTAAGCACAAATTATGAGGTGAGAATCTGGCATGATTATTTCCAGAACTGTTAATTGTTACAACAGCATATTCTGACTAATATTAACCTTCCTGGTCATTTGTGCTAGTTTTTTTTTTTTTAATCATGAATTATCTTATAATTCCTTTTTTTTTTTTGAGAGAGAGAGTGTGTGTGCGCGCGCACACACACACACAGTAGGAGGGGACAGAGGGAGAGGGATACCAATCAATAGAACTTGCTGACTGAGTCTTTAATTTTCCAGGCAGAGATCAAGTTGCTTGTCAACTAGAAATATTGTGGAGGTAAGCAATGTGATGTCATTTATGACATTTTATTTTTAAAATGTTGGTACCTATAATTAATGTCATAAGCCATTAGATATGATGCTTTCCTATGCTGAGACAATATGCACTACTTAAAGGTAGTTGTCATTTTTGACAGTGACTAAAAAGAATTGCCTGTGGTTAAAATATCATTACTTAAGAAAATCTCTGTGTAAAAATATGAATGCTTAGGAAAATCTCTGTAGACAAAATAGTACGTAGCAGTTTAGAAACAATTTCTTTTTAATTTTTAACATTTTACTATGACAGGAACTGTTCTTTTTTTTTTTTTTTCTACTTCCTGACAGGTTTTGCAGAACAAACCAAAATTCAAAAATAAAAGTGTAGCATCATACTAAATTCCCTTTTTGCAAAGAGGATCATTAAATTGTACATATTATTGACAAAAATGGCCCCAACTTATCAATAGCTCTTATTCTGAAATACTGTAAGAAAAGGAAACAGGCTCATTAACTAGCAGATGTTGAATTGGTTGAACACACCAAATTCAACATGAAGTGAAAGCAAGGAAAGTAGTCAATAATTCTCTTTAAAATGACTTAATCAGCAAATAGTAGTAAAATTTGGTAGTAAAAGTATACTGTGAATATGTAAGTTACTAGTTATTTATTTCTACCATAAGCATTTGTTATAACTTCTCTGTTCATTCTCTAATAGGTGACATGATTAAAATATAAGTCAAATAAGCAGCTGTGTTGCTCAATATATATGTGAGTGATCTATAAGTATTATCAGACAAATATCAGGTTCATAGTATAATTATAAGTTAAACTTTAATCAATTCGTAGGATGATTTTTTTCCCACTGTTTCAAAGTATACTATGAGGTCATTTAAACAAAGATATGAACGTCAGGGCTTTCATTTATTTAATAAATATTGATTGGTCATGTCAATATTAATAGGGAGAAAGATGTGAGCATATTGTCAGAGCACAGTGTGATAAGAGCAACAGATCAAAATGGCTAGCAATAGAGACTCTGGAACCAGATTGCCTGAGTTTGAAACCTGGCTCCAACACTTATGAGCTATTTGACCATGATGGACAAGGTATTTATTCTTTCTCTGCCCCTGTTCCCTTATTTATTATATGAGAAAAAATAATAAGTATTTCATATTGTTATAAGAAATACATGAATTTATATATATAAAGCAATTTGCACACTGTCTGACACATAGTGAGGATTATGTGTTTGTTAAATTGATTAATATGAGACAATCAATAATCAAAGGGATAATAAAGTTTGGTTGTTTATCATGCTGAATTCAATAAGCTAAGTTGTAGAAGACAAGCAGCAGGGAAATAACGGGGAAGAATTTTCTAGGTTATAGTATAAATAGGGAAAACAGAAAATAATTAAAGTTAAAACATGCTTCTTACCTAGCATTTGTTATGCTTTTTTAAATACTCCGCCAAGATTGTATTATCTGAAAGTCATAGGAGAGTATGGGCATGAGGTCATTGCCAAAACTGTAGGCTGTTTCTAGGACTGTTATTTGGATCAATAAAAGGTGGAAATTAGAATCTCAAAGGCTGGGCAGGATGGTTTAACTTACAGATATTGATTCGACATGGCTAGGGGTCACATGCTGCAAGTAGCATTGTGTTTTCAGTGGGGCTTGATAAAAGGGAGCACATCATTTCAGGGTTCTCATAGGATGTAATCTCAGTAAAAATCTTACTGAGGCAAATCCTAAAAGCCATGATAAATTTGCAGAGATGTCACTACTCTTTTTTTCATGTTGGCATGTCTCAAAATGTGCAAAGTCCTGCTTCAAGCCTATTGTCATGTAGCTCTCAATGAAAAACCATTTCCAAGAGTATACTGGCCTTCTTGCCCTAAACTTTGTCCCTCCAGTAGCCCAAGCTCATCCCAATTCACTGTAGAGGGCACCTCTGACTCTGGGACATCTTCTGGTATTCAGAACTGCAAAGTAAGGTATCCAAAGCTCTTGTCACATCCCCATTACTTGCTTGACATATATCTTAAACATATTCCTGAGTTACCAAGTTTGACCTGCTGCCTACCAAATGTGTGTGTGTGTGTGTGTGTGTGTGTAAGTACGTTCAAGTTTTGTGTGGCGAGGTGAAAGTGATCATCTGTGTGGTGGGTACATGTTGAGAGATTAGAGGAGGGCATGAGCACTGTCTTAAGTGAAAGTCAAGTGTAATGTCTGACGGTTACCGTCCTTAATCCAGGACACCCACAAATTTTCTGTCTTCATTCACATTATAATTATTTTCAAAATTCACAGTGGCTTTTAATACAGGCAGATGTAATAAAGCTTCAAGTACTGCAGTAACTCTTTGTATTGGTGTTAACCCAACCCAGGATCTGAAGAATTCTTGGTGTAATTTTTCTCCATCTATTTTAGATTTTTGCAGTGAAAAGCAATTATGATAAAGAGAATAATAAAGAAAAATGTTAAAGATTGAATTTATATCTAATCTTCTCTAAAGTTATGCATGTTAGTCATCCTTTATTTCAACTCTTGAGGTTTCATCTCATTTGAAATATTCCTCTGAATACTCAGTGAACAAAATGTTGTATATGTAGTGATGGAATTGTAATTTTTCTATTATACTATAAGAATGAAACAGGTGTTTAATAAATTAACCAAGGTCATACAAACAATTATTTACTAGGTTCAGTTCCCTAAAGGCCATGTGTTCCTTATGAAATATGTTGAATAGAAGAATTCTTTTCTAGCCTAGGCATAACTTAACAGTCAAATGAAAATTGCTATTCTGGGTTTCAAGGAACTTATGTGTGTTTTGACAATTTATTAAGAGAAAAAGTTCCCTGAGGTAAATTTTCCATTTAAGTAGAATAAAATATAAAACCATACACAAGTGACTTTTGAGGAACACAGGTTTGAACTGCATAGGTTTACGTACACATTGATTTTTGATAAATACAATATAGCATTGTAAAAGTATTTTCTTTATGATTTTCTTAATAACATTTTCTTCTCTTTGGGTTATTTTATCATAAAAATACAGTATACAATAGATATAACACAAAATATGCGTTAATTGACTATTTATGTTACAGATAATGCTTCCGGTCAGCAGTAGGTTGTTAATACTTAAATTTTTTGGTGGGGGGAGTCAAAAGTTATATGTAGATTTTCAACCACATAGGGGTTCAGGACCCTTAACCCCTTAATTATTCAAGGATCAACTTTACATAGTTTTTTAAGTCAGACAAATATATTCTACATCATGGGCTTTGTGTCCTCTGATCTCCCTATGATGTCTTTAATGTCAATGGACACTCTAAAACTTCCTTTCTGATAAAAATAAACAACAAGAAAAATACTCATGTACTCTTCTCAAAGGGCTGCTTCAGGTCTCCTCTGAAGCTCTGTAATATGAAAAGACCCTTCACCTTAAACATAAACAAATCTTATTTATTTCCTTTTTGTGCTGATTCTAGATAAAGCATGTTTTTCAATCCTGAGGCATCAGGCTGAAACCTAAATAGGTTTTGTTGTTGTTTTTCTTTCATGAGTTTTGAAAGAGATAGTTTACCTAAATAATAAAAGGATATGTTTTCCTATGGCCAGATATTCCTTGAATAAGAAAACAGTGGGATCTAAAATGAACACACATACTCACACATCAACAATAGAAAATTATTCAGTCAAAGGATAATTATAAAGATTTTAAAAGAAACTAAAGTTTGGTAGATATACAATTAAATTTCTGTGTTAATAATAATAAACCCCAAATCTGTAAAATTTTGTTTCAAGAAATATTATATTCTCAAGCATTGAGAAAAAATTTATAAGATCATCAGCTGGCAATGTTTTAAAATGCATATTAAATAAATGCATATAACTACTTCAAAATCAGACTGAGTAGAAAAAAATGCAGTACTTTTCCCAAGTTAATCGGAAGCCTAAAATGAAGTAAGAATTTAAATTTCAGATTCCTAATCAGATTCCACCTTTTTATTAGGAGTTCATGTGTGATTTTTTTTTTCTTTCTGAACATTCAGAAAAAATGTTTTAATGGTTACACTGTATTTATTGAGCTTTGGTGGAAAATAGGGTTTAGAAGCAGATCAATCCTAAAATATTTTAATATATGAGTGAATTATTGTGAGTAATGGTCACATTTATTACTAAATAACAAATACTAACTAATACTAATACTAATACTAATACTGACTAATAATTTTTATTTTATCTTTGAAGAACAGAAATGTATTTGTTTTATATATTTAGTAACTGGGATTAAATCATGCATTCCAAGCACATTATAGACAATTTATATGTGTGTCAAGGATAAGAAAGCTATTTAAGAAGAACCCAAGAGTATAGTTTATTTTTAAAAGAAATTGTCAAGTGAGGTAGTAGCTTTCACACTGTAATTAATTATTTACTAGGTTCTTCCTCTATGCTAGAAACAAGCAACTAAGAGTGAAACAAAATGCCATGTGATTCCTTCAGCACAGTGATAATTGTTATCTAACACTTGCTTGTGCTCACAGGAAGTGCAGTCATAGCCATACTAAGATTGATTTGTGGAAGTCTTAACCTTGTCATTCCTTATAGAAATTAGCCATAAAACTTGATCACAATGCATCCCTAGGTTTGAGATTCTCATTGCTAGGACAAATTCAGGAGACAATGACAGGAATGAAAATTAAATGCTCTGGTAGACTCTGCACTATCAGATAGGGCAGATCTGGCATTATGTTTGATACAAAATCTTTCAAGGGATTTGGGAAAGAAAGAAAATAGAAAATAGTTGTGTTTAAACTGCTTTAAAATAATTATGCAAGTCATTTATTAAGATGTTAAAAGGAGACAAAAATGCTAAAATATAAATAGGTCAAGATGCTGTTGTCATGGCAATATACAGTATGCTACCTTACTTAATCCATTTCAAGATATGGACATGGAAAGCAAACTACTGCTATTTGCTATATTTTCTTGCTGCCTTGCTGCACATTTGTATTATGTGATCTGTTGCTTCTAACCCCATTTATTTTATACAATTACAATATAAAAAATAGTATTTGCACTTTCAAATCTAGAACTAGACAAAATATTCACTTAAAAATTGATATCAAAACTAAAAATCAACTTAAGTAGAAAGAAAAAGTAGTCATTAATACTGCTGTTGACTGGGTTCCTGGGTGGCTCAGTTGGTTAAGCGACTGCCTTCAGCTCAGGTCATGATCCTGTCCCAGGATTGAGTCCTGCATTGGGCTCCCAGCTCCATGGGGAGTCTGCTTCTCTCTCTGACCTTCTCCCCTCTCATGGACTCTCTCACTCTCTCTCTCTCATATAAATAAATAAAATCTTTAAAAAAAAATACTGCTGTTGATTGAAGAATGATCACAAATATTAGGTAGAAATGTGACTCTTTCAAGTGTTTTAATCACCATTTTAATATGCATATATTTTTGGAATACATTTTATCCCACATGTATGTATATGAATGTATATGAATATATTTTTGGAATATTTTTAGAATGTCTAACAATTGGAATATATTGTTCGATGGTAATATTTTAGAAGATGAATGAAACAGGCTTACTTAGGTGAGTAAATTGTTGACCTATGAGAAAGAATTTGGTATTTTTATTTGGACAAGTTTATCTCATACTCTTGTAGATTTTTCCTAATAATTTTCTTAAGTTTTATAATTAATAAGATTTATATTTTAAAAATAATGCTACAACTAACCATATGACTTAATGCTATGTTAATTTATTGTACATGTTAGATTCTTCTTAAAGGGTGTCCCTAAATATTTGGTTTAATATTTTAGAATTATTATAATGAAGTATGCTGATTGTAGAAATCTAGGCATATTTAATTTTCTACTCTATCTGGTCTTATAAGCATATTAGATATTTTACAAATACAAAGTGAAGTTACATTTCTCATTTTGCTGCTATAAATAATGACAAATAAACAAGAAAAACCCGAAACAAAATATTCTATATACCCAATATCTTACACTCGTTTAATTATAGTCATACTTTTGTGTATTTAAATACTTGATAACATTGAGATATTCAACCTTCACTGATGTCTTTGAGGTTTATATTTAAAAGATCAATAGTGGTTGTGTTTTAAATTTCAACTGTATGGCCAAATCAGTGACTACCAGCAGTGGTTTACTGGATGGCAATATCACATAGGTCAGACAAATTTTTTGACAGGTACATAGTCAAAAATTTGGGAAAACAACTCTCTTCAACAAATGGTGCTGGGAAAATTGGACAGCTACATGCAAAAGGATGAAATTGGACCACATTCTTTTTAGGATTTTATTTATTTATTTGACAGAGAGAGATCACAAGTAGGCCGAGAGGCAAGCAGAGAGAGAGAGAGGAGGAAGCAGGCTCCCCGCTGAGCAGAGAGCCCAATGCGGGGCTCGACCACAGGACCCTGGGATCATGACCTGAGCCGAAGGCAGAGGCTTTAACCCACTGAGCCACCCAGCGCCCCTTGGACCACATTCTTATACCATACACAAAAATAAACTCAAAGTGGATTAAAGACCTGACTGTGAGCCGTGAATCCATAAAACTCCAAGAAGGAAACATAGGCAATAATTTCTTTGACATTGACCATAGAAACATTTCTCTAGATACATCTCCTCAGGTAATGAAAAAAAAGTAAAATTAAACTACTTGAAGAACACAAAAATAAAAAGCTTTTGCATGGTGAAGGAAATCAACAAGGAAACAAAAATGCAAACTATTTTTTAAAAAAGATTTTATTTATTTATTTGACAGAAAGAGACACAACGAGAGGGAACATGAGCAGGGGGAGTGGGAGAGAGAGAAGCAGACTTCCTGCCAAGCAAGAAGCCTGATGCGGGGCTCGATTCCAGGACCCTGGGATCATGACCTGAGCCAAAGGCAGACACTTACCGACTGAGGCACGCAGGTGCCCCCAAAATGCAAACTATTGATATTTATTTGCAAGTGATATATCTAACAAGGGTTTAATACCAAAAATAAAGAAAGAACTTAGGGGTGCCTGGGTGGCTCAGTGGGTTAGGCCGCTGCCTTCGGCTCAGGTCGTGATCTCGGGGTCCTGGGATCGAGCCGCGCATCGGGCTCTCTGTTCAGCAGGGAGCTTTCTTCCTCCTCTCTCTCTGCCTGCCTCTTTGCCTGCTTGTGATCTCTCTCTGTCAAATAAATAAATAAAATCTAAAAAAAAAAAAAAAAAGAAAAGAAAGAACTTATACAATTCAACACCAAAAAATCCTCCAAATAATCCATATAAAAAGTAGGCAGAGGCAGGAATAGACACTTTTCCAAAGAAGACATACAGATGACCAACACACATGAAAAGTTGAACATTACTAATTATCGGGTAAATGCAAATCAAAATCACAAGGAGTTATCACCTCACATCTGTCAGAATGGCTAAAATAAAAAAACACAAGAAATAAACAATGAAGATGTGGAGAAAAAAAGGAACCCTCATGTATTGTTAGTGGGAAGGCAAATTGGTGCAGTCACTGTGGAAAACAGTATGGAAGTTCCTCAAAAACTTAAAAATAGAATCACCATATGACCTAGTAATTCCACAACTGGGTATTTACCCAAAGAATATGAAAACACTAATTCAAAAAGATATATGTACCTCTATGTTTGCTGTAGCATTATTTAAAATAGCCAAGATATGGAAGCAACCCAAGTGTCCTTCCACAGATGAATGGATGAAGAAGTGGTATTAAATGGATTATTACTCAGCTATAAAAAAGAATGAAGTCTTGCCATATGCAACAACATGGATAGACCTGGAGGGTATAATGCTAAGTGAAATAAGTCAGTCAGAGAAAGACCCTTATGATTCCACTTATATCCAGAATTTAAGAAATGTAATAAACTAACAAAGAAAAAAAACATAAACAGACTCTTAAATACAGAGAATAAATTGGCGGTTGCCAGAGGAAAGATAGGTGGGGAAAAGAATAAAATAGTTAAAGGTGATGAAGAATATACACTTCTTGAGGAGCACTGAGTAATGTATAGAATTGTTTAATAACAGTGTACACGTGAAAGTAATATAAAACTACATTAATTACACATCAAAAAAAATTAAAAAGGCAAAAAAAGATTCTCCTAAACTATTACACATAATATCATTTAAGTGAAACTATAAAAATGTTAAAATAAAATACACTAATTATATAATTATTGTATACCTGTCACTCTAATTGTTGTGCTAGTATGCAAATTAAGGATTTGAAAGATCTATATTTATTGGTGAATGCCTTAAGGGATTTGTTTCTCCCAAATTAATAGCAACTGTCATGAATTATTATTATAACAATAGGGTGCAACCTGGGATAGTCCACTGCTTCTCATGTCATGCTATTCCACTTCTACTTCTCATGTCATGTTACTCCACTTCTACTTCTACTCCCTACTGCTGAACAAGCATTTCGCAGTGAGTGCCTTCTTAGTGTAGGAGTCAGCAGTCACATATTTGGAAGATGCTGTTTTTAGAAAAGCTGATTTAGCAGAGGAGTAGAGGTACTAACTGGAGCATGCAATTAAAATGTATAAACAAAAGAAATGAGAGAGGAAATGCAAAATAGGACTGGCTCATAGGTTAAGATAAAAAAGTAAATGTAAAGATTTAAAGGGAGAAGATGTTCTCAAAATAAGATTAAAGGTTACAAGAAAAATGGGAGTTCTTAAACTAACAGCCTTTTTTCCCAGAAAAATGGAGGAAAATCAATTTTAAAGTGAAACTTGCAGAGATTTTTTTTATTCAAAAGTAACAAAAGTGCACAGATTTTAAAAGTTAGTTAAACTATAAGGATTAAATATGCATTTGGGAAGAAGCATTCATTCTACTTAATGCAAAATAGGTGTACAATGCCATGAAGAGTAAATATTAAATAGATTTATTTAAAAAATTATTAGGGCTAAACATTTCTGATTTAGGGATTTATTATTTCAATATGAATTGTCTATTAAATGCTATACTTTGAGTTAAGCAATGGGTAAAAGAAACATACAAAGAATTTTTGGAAATAACTTCTTTAGGATTAGAAGAGTAGGATTATGACATCATAGAATTTATTACATTTCTAAGTAAAGATTATGGTTTGAAATATAGTCTTAAATTATATTCAACTAAATTCAACTAAATTCAATTAGTTTGTGTCTCTAGTTGATTGTTTGGATTGAAACTTGATGTTTAAAAAAAAAAGAAACCTGATGCTTTGACATACAGTCTTATAAAAGTTTATTTATTATATATATATATATATATATATATATATATATATATATATACCAAATATTCTTTGGTATGCATCTAAATCTGACCCTGCTCAGGCCTCTGATAAAATTTTCAGTTTCATCCAAGTTTGTCTATTTTTAGTTTCTTTCTCTCTTGTAAAGGATATTTGGTTTTCCTAGAAAATCATAATTTTCATCCAGGTTTTCAAATTTGATACATGTATTATGATGCACTCTGTTAGTGATAATTTACAAAACCTCTTTTTCTGTGCTAACTTCCTTAATTTAATTTTTAACTTTCAATTTAATCTCCAGTATTGAGAAGAAAACTCACTTGCAAGTTACTGGTCTCTATTTTTTCCTTCAAAAATCAGGCATTGAATTGATTCATGCATGTCAGGGCTTCTTCTGTTTTCAAATGTATTTTTTGGCCTTTGTCTTTACGAATTATTTCCTTGTGTATTTTTCTTTCTTTCTTTCTTTTTTTTTTCTAGTTTCTTTAGTTTAATGGTCTCAATTTTTACTTAATTACTCCCTCTGGTTATGTATCTAGGTAATGCATTGCTATCTGAAATAATACAAACATGGTGTTGAAACCTCAATATCAAGAGTGATGGCGAGTTCTCACATCCCAAGGCACATAGTATCCATTTACCCCTGATCGGGGATGACAACTTTCATCACTCTGTTGAGGTATTGTCTGTTTTATCCAGTTTATGGTTATAATTTTTCATTTTTTAATTAAGAATTTGGGAGAATATTCTTTGAACATTTATAAATATCTCATTCCTCATCAAATCACTTCTATCCTCCAGATTCAATATTCATTGATAATTCAAGCCTGAATATAGTTTTGCTATGATGATTGGAAAATGGTGATTTTTAAGTCCTTCATATCTTCTATTAGAAGACATTCTACAATGTAAGTTTCCCTTTCCTTTTATTTATTTATTTATTTTTTTACTCACTTATTTTAGTTATGTGCCTGTTTGTTTACTTTTATGGTCAGTATAACTTCATCAATTATTTTATTCAATAGGTGATCATCTGTTACTGACCTATTTTGATATTCAGATTTATCCCAATATGGCCAGTGGAGTATGTACCCATACCTTTGCTCTAATTATTAGTTCTGTAGCAGCAGTATTCTAGAGAAATAATAAAATATTATATTAAGAATTGTCAAAGATAAAACTAAGTTGGATATACAATTAACAAAGGCTATTTATTAATAAATTTTTAGTAAGTGAACCTATTTGCTGTATTTCAGCAAGGCTTCAAAAGTGTTAGAATACTGCTATAGAATAAAAAGAGAAAATTCGGGACGCCTGGGTGGCTCAGTGGTTAAGCCTCTGCCTTCGGCTCAGGTCATGATCTCAGGGTCCTGGGATCGAGTCCCGCATCGGGCTCTCTGCTCCTCCTCCTGTCTCTCTCTGCCTGCCTCTGCCTACTTGTGATCTGTCAAAAAAAAAAAAAAAAATCTTAAAAAAAAAAATCTTAAAAAAAAAAGAAAATTCTGAGATAATCTCTGACTGGCAAGCACTCTATTAAAGTGAGAATTTTGTAAGTTCCTTGGTCTTCAGGAACATTTGGTAGTCTTTGGCTACAAGGGTATAAATAAGCAAGTTTGAGCATATTTCCAAAGAGGAAGGATTGTTCTATGTTAGAAGTGAGGGTTTTCTGTGGCTGGCCATATCTTAGAACAAGTATGAGTTGATAGGGGTGCTTTTTTTTTTTGAGCAAACTGTCCCAATAGTCCTGATGCGGGTGGCTACCATGGCAGATTAATTTATCAGAACACCAACTTAATCCCTACATCCACACTCACCAGCTTCATGACTCAGGTCAAGTAATTAAGATGTGCTGGTTAGGTTGATTTCACCGTATCCTTTCTTCACTCATCTATGCCCTGTTAGATGCTCCAGAAAGCTAATCCATATGAACTACAACATCTAAGCTACCAGTCAATCTGGAATATTTGTTCCCATTTGCTCCTTTTTCCCCCCATTTTATTTTATTTCTTTTCAGTGTTCCAAAATTCATTGTTTATTCACCACACCCAGTGCTCCATGCAATACGTTTCCTCCATAATACCCACCACCAGGCTCACCCAACCCCCACCTCCCTCCCCTCTGAAACCCTCAGTTTGTTTCTGAGTCCACAGTCTCTCATGGTTTGTCTCCCCCTCCGATTTCCTCCATCTCACTTCTCCTCTCCATCTCCCAGTGTCTTCTGTGTTATTCCTTAAGCTCCACAAGTAAGTGAAAGAGATGATACTTGCTCCTTTCTTGACCCTCCACTGACTTTTGGTGGCTGCATTTCCCTACAGTTACAGGGTTACAGCTCCTTCAGGAACATAGTTCCTTCCTCTTTCTCCTTCAGGCTCCCAAAGGCAATAGTTCCCTTCTGTGTTAGTGCTCCAGACTTTACCAACCCCATCCATTCTCTTAAACTTTTCTACCCTTCTATAAACTGTTCCTTCATTAAATCCTTTTTAGCTGACTCCCTTTGAGTGTGCCACCTAGTTCTTGTCAGACCCTAAGGACTCCCTTTTGCCTTAATTTGTTCATCTATAAAATTAGGGTAATAACTATTACCACACTAAGGCAGGTTGTAAAGATCACATGTATTAATGTATATAAAGCCTTTAGAATAGTATCTGGCCCATAGAAAGCACTGGGTAAATCTAACTCATAATCATAATGATGTTAATAATGTTATTATTACAACCTCAGTTTATTTCATTTGGCTTACAACTTTAGTCTCTTTGGGCTTCTTTTTGGGTATTCTATGCAATTTTCTATAGTATAGGGTGAAAATCATTGAAATCAGAGTAAGAGATTGATTGCAATAGGCATATTTAATTAAGGAGATTAAAAATTTGTTCTCCCTTAACAGAATGAAAAATGTCTACATTTACTTAAGAGAAATGTAAATAAAACTCTACTTAAGAGAAATGCAAATAAAAATAAAAATTTATGTAAAATAAAATAAGAATTAAAATGTGATCCATCCTTTTCTTTGGCAGATAAACTTCTTTGATCCAAGAGAAGTTGTAGATAATTGTATTTAAAGAGATAATTCTAATAAAGCAGCAACCTGACAACACACACACCTATAAACAACACAAACACTTTCAGAATTAATGATTATAATTTAGATCTTATCTTTACAAGCTGAAAATAAAACTCTTCTTCCTTTTTTATAAGTCATGCCCCAAACCCCCATCATGTGATGATATCTAACTTCTCTGGTCCAGCTTTCATCTTCCCTCGGGATACCTGTTCCCATCACTGTGTGTGGAGTTGTTGGGGTAGTATGCCAAATGCCTCTGTTTTTGCCCCATGCACATTCTAGGAACATCAGTGTCTTCATTTTGCTTATTTGAACCTGATAGGAGTGATGAAGAACAAATGTGGTTGGAGCTTATTGGTCTTAATAATGCTCTGAGGAACGCCTAAGTTTCCTAGATCCCAGACTGCTTTACTTTTTAATCCTTTCCTAGATTCATATTTCTATCATTTTTCTTAATTTCTGTGAGATCCCTATGTAGCTTAAGTAACTCAAAGCCACTTTTGTTTCTTTACAAACAACCCTGATAAGAAGGTTTGCTTAATTTTAAAAGGTGCAGAAATTGCCAAGTAGCTGAATTATGTAGATAAAAATACACTAATAACCAACATTTCTCTAGTATTTAGAGGAATAACTGGACTATAGATCTGGACTACATCATGTTAGGTTTATTGTTTGTATTGTTTGAGAGGGGGAAGTGCATTCATATTTCTTGTCTTGTGGGACATGTTCAATATGCTCAAAATTATGTATCAGAGAGTGACAGAGAACTAACTCAAGACTTGCTTTGAGAGTGACACTCAGAAAATTTTGGTATTGGAACTTGCTTTCATGTTTGTACAATGTATGAAATTTACAATCTTAAGAAGAAATACATAAGCAAAATATCAATACTAAAATAGTTTAGGAATATAACTCTATAAAAATGTTAAGATTATTGATGTGTAAGGTCCTAACAATTATAAATTTGCTAGAAGGGACCAAAGAGATATTCTAGTTCAATCTCTTAATTTTATAAATAAACAAAACAAGTGCAGAAAAATAAGGTGCCTTGAGAAAAGGTCATGCAGATTGCAGAGGAAAGGCTATGCAATATGATCCACATATTGTGACTCTTCTCATGTTTATTGTATTTCACCTCTTATTTTCTTAATAATCCCTTATATATTTTAATATTTTTTTGGTTTGCTAACTAACAAAAATAATAATGTTATTTAAACACTTAAAACATGCCAGGGACTCTTCTGAGAATTTTACTTATGTCATTGTATGTAATCTTCACAACAATCCTTCAAGGGGGACACTATTATCAACCCTTAATTTACAGGTAAGGAAATCCAGCAGTTAAGCTACTTTCCTAATATTTAGACCAACACTTTCACAATTTCATCTTTAAATTTACTTCAAAATGCTTGGGAGCATATAATTTATTCATTACTCTTTAATAGGATTAATAACACCTATGAATTGGATAGTGTTTGATCTAATATCTCTGACCTTTCTTCTAAAGAAAATTTGGGAGTGAAAATGTCATTCATGTCCTCAGTAAAAATCAACGTCAAACATTTACTCTTTGCTATCTTCTTCCATCCTTGAATCCACCTTGATCATAACCAGTTTTCATTGATTCTCTGCTTGGCTTCCTGCCTGTGATGTATTGTGTAACTAGATTTGGACTTTCTTGTAAAGTTCTCTTTCATTTTGCTTAAGCCTTACCTGATTTTAATTTGCACTTTCCCTGCTCTGACCTGCTTTAGTTTATAGGTTTCCTATTCTCTTCACTTGAGCAATCTGACAGCACTCAAAAGATGTTTATGATGGCTCATTTTTTCCCCGAGTCACACTTGTTAGAGTGACTTCTTCTCTTTAGACAATAGTACACTTTTGGTAAGAGAGTTCTAATAAGATGCCGTTTAAAAAATAATTTTTTCTAACACTCACAGTGAGAACATTGCTAATAAATCATAAATAATATCAATAGATTAAAAATAACATATTCCTCTTTACAAACAATTTTTTTTAGAATACACTGAAGGTCATAGCAAAACTAGAATATTCTTTTTTTTTTACTCTGTGATTTTTGTGTTCTTTTTTTGACTTGACTCTGTAACAGACATTCTAAAATGTCTAAAAAAGATCCACTGAGAAATTATGTATATGTAATATAGATTATTATGGTGCTTTAAAACTCAGTCACTTTAGAATCATTCATATTTCCTTATCAAAGAAGAAAAATGGCTTATTGTTAAACTGTTCATGAAGAATTAACAACAAACTAGCAACTTGTGCTTATTTTAATATTTCTGTACCACACTGTTTAATTAGTAATTGTAATCTTTTCTAGGGTTAGAATAAAACAAATTTAACCTGGAAGTCACTCATATTTTCCATTTGTTAGGGTATCTACTTAGCATTGGGAATAAAACTTTGTTGAATTAAATTTGTCTTTTTCTGATTATCTGATACGTAATTCCTATGGATGGGTGCTAGGACCAAAGACTGGGTGGCCACCAAGGTAGAGGAAAAGAATACTTTTAGACTTTACTGTACAAATTAGTAGTTTTCTGAGAGTGTCTAGTAAAATACCATATCCTTGACTCCAAGCAAGCTGAGGATTCTCTGTTGCTTTTCCAAGTTTTATGACTCAACCCGCATTTTCTCCCATCAGGAACCCTTGGCAGTCAGGTCTTGGGAAATCCATGATTGCATGACCTTAGTGGGTGACCACTCTACCAATCCTTTTCCCTCTGCTCAACTGTCCATTCTCATTCAGCACATTAGTAAAAAGATTTTATTTGAGAAAGAGAAAGAGAGAGAGAACAAGTGAACATGAGCAGGGGGAGGAGCAGAGGAACAGGACGACGGGAAGGCGGAAAGAATTCAAGCAGATTCCAAGCTGAGCACAGAGCCTGATGCTGGTTTGATTTCAAGACTCTGATGTGACCTGAGCCAAAAACCAAGAGTCCAACGCTTAACCAACTGAGCCACCCAAGTGCCTCCTCATTCAGGATTTGTAGAGGATAACCAAGTACTCTTATCTGCTGATAGACTTGTAAGTGGGAGTACTCAAAAAATCACGTGGAGGCCCTTCCCATGGCAAAAAGAATATAGACTTTCTGTACCCATACCTCATGAGCTGAGTGAGTACTAGAGCCCTCCATTTGGTGATTAGGATCTGGGCTGCCTGACAATGTGTTTGGCCATAGTGATAGGCCACTGAAAAGTAGAGGTACCTGAACTGAAAGGCATTAGAGAAGTTCTTGGGATTTTCTCCTGTCATCTTCTGGTAACCTGTGAAGATTTTTCATTTAGTTCTTTGGATTTGACTGGACTCATGGAAACCATGTCTTTAGAAAAACAGTTCAATATTTTATAATATATGCAGCTCTCCGGGAATCCCTTTATTCACTTATAAGGCACTGTTCAATTTATGAACTTTAAAACATATTTGTAGGGATCCCTTTTGTAAAAATTAAAGAACTGCATATATATGCTAAATTACCAATTGATGGGTACCCTTTATCCTGGACATACCTTTATGTTTAGTGCTGCAGAATAAAATTACTAATCCTAAATTCAATGCAGTGTTATTCTTTCATATAAAATAATTTGTAACATTAAATAGGATAAAGGAAAGTAGCAGCCATTGGGTCTAAACTCTGATTTTAATTTTCACTCTATTTGTTTTAAAAAATGTATGAGAAATCAAAATAAGAAAAGGAATGAAATGATACTTAATGAACATCCTTTAAGAAGTAGCCATTGGTTTCCCGCTATTTATGAAAACTTATGAACATATTTACATTAATTGGTTTAATTTAAATTGTACCAAAACAAATATTGTATAAATTTTAAGAGAAATTTTGGAGGACTTTTTGTATCTTTAAAACTATTAAAGGATTTAAAAGCAGAAGTCACACAAAAAACACAGTAAAATATTTAGTACATAATAAATTCAGGAGAGGAACTATAGGTTTGGTATGGTTGTACATTCAGAAATATGTCAATCTAGAAGATCATTCATTTCATTGATATATCTGTCTATAGCTAGGCTTGCCTGAAACAATTCAAGATAATGCCTGGTGAATGATATGATTATAAAGAGCTTCCTCTATCACTTCAGAAATGTCCCAGTTTGGACGTAAAGTGTATTAGTCAATTTAGTCCTTGATGACCCATCATCTGGCCATTATTCTCTAACTGTCACAGTTGAGAGGATTAATGAGTGCCTAGATTCCCAAATATGAGATATGCTCTGGAAGGGCTATATACACCCTTTGAATCCTCAATGGCTCCTGCTCTTAGACAACCATAGGGTTTGGGAAAATTAAAGCATTAGCCATAGATTACTTTTTGACTCTGAGAATTTAAGGAATGGTCTATAGGCTTTCTGTCATGCAATTATATTTACTGCATGTGTTTGTACTATTACATACTTGTCCATGAGTAAAGAAGTTAGAAAATTAGAAGAAAAAACATTCTGAGTCTACATTGGAGACCTTCTTCATAGACACTGCACTGGAGAGTATCATGAAGATTCTCTACTCTAACTTGGCAACTCTGCTACTGAGTTTAAATGTTTAGGAAGAAAAAAAGTGGTTGGGAAGACTGAACAAAACAGTCAGTCTTGAAGCATTTCTGCCTTGTTTTGGCTATAGTTAGACGACCTAATTCAGTTATGCTATGAAGCTTTGAAAGCATATCTGTCATTAAGGTAAATGGAGTTGCTTATAATTGTGTCATCTAAGGCAAATCTGACTTGCTTTATAAGTATATTCTTTTGTAGCATGAAAAAATACAAATGCAACAATATATCCTATAGCAAGCCAAGATTACATGTATCATTAATTTTTTGGCAAGACTGCTAATATGCTTTAAGCAAAGAAAGAGATCTCAGGAACGTAAAAAGATTTTTAAACCTGCAAGTGAAAAAATGATAAAAGTAATCCCCTGGGAGAGTCTTTCTCAACATATTCTTGGGCCCCCCTTTTATATTCTAGAACTAGAGAAGTAGAAACAAAGTTGGCAGCATTTGTAGGAGAATCAATATGAATAATGATTTTCGCTAAATATTTTCATTATTCTTCAAATTATTTTTGAGTATTTATGTTTTTTTCTAATTGCAAAGTCAATCTAAATATTTATGCTTTTTAATTCAATCACTATTTTTAGACTTTTCTAAAAGTTACACTCCTATTGAAAATGCCTAGGCAACCAATATTCAAATTATGGTCCATGTAATATTGGATTCTGAAATTAGCAGTGAATTTAATGATACTCAAATTTCAGGGGGGAAGTGTTTTAATAAAAGATAATTAAAATAATAGAAGTCCAAAATTATATTATAAAAATAGATAGCTAAATTTATGAATTAAAACCCTTAGTTTACTTAGTTTTCTGTTATTTGAACAACATGAATAAATAACTACCATTTCTTTCTTATATACTTTGTTTCATTTAGCCAACAGGACATGGGAGGGAGACAATGATACAAAATACAGTGCTTCTACCTCTTGGTAAACTTGGGACTTCGGTATGAAAGGGAAAAGAGTGCCCCAAAATAGGTAATTTTGGTATATTGTTTATTTTGAAGTAAAGGTACTTGAGAAATAGCTGGTGCAAGAAGGCTATTCCGAACCTCCTTTGTCTCTGTTGAAAGCAGAAGATGAATCTCCCACGTGAAAGGTACCCTCCCTGTATTAGGAGGGTGGAATCCATTCTTATGACCAGAGAGGGAGTTCAGGGCCTAGAAGGATATATGGACAAAACTTGTTACTTGTTTACCATTTACTATCCCAAGTCCAAACCCCTTTGTCTTGCCAAGTCTTCACAAATTCATTGCTTCTTTATCTAAAAGGTATAATAAATCTTCTGGCTTTAGTCACTTCTTTGAGTTTCACATTTTTAAAGGGCTTCCATACATACAGAATAAAATTTATCATGTTTCTTTCCTGTTAATCTGTGTTGTGTCAATTTAGTTATTACACCAGCCAAAGAACCTAGAAAGGGAAGAAGGGAAAATTTTTCTTCATCTGCAGCACATAATAATTTATTTCAAAAGTGTTCATAATTTATTAAACCATTCTTCTTTTGTTAAATATTTATGTCTTTAATTTATTTTTTCTACTTTTTTGGTAATTTTTAACATGTTTTTTAAACCGTTTAACACTTAATTCCATCAACAGTATATGAGAGTTTCATCTTGCAACACCCTCACCAGTTAAATTTGTATTTTTTAATCACACTAATTTCATAGGTAAAAGTTCCCATTTATAATGTTTGTATTTATTTTCTTACTAATGAGAGCAATTGTTTAATAACTTATAAGTAACTTTAATTTCTTCTTTTAAAATTATTTAATTGTGTTTGGACCATTGAAACCATAATTTTAGTGCTTCTAATATTGATTGGTTTATATTTGTAGCTTAGGAAAGATTCACCCATTTTCATGCTCATTACAAAAATTGTGCCTTTTAAAGCCACTTATGTTATTTTAGATATATTGAGAATTTAAATCTGTGTGTGTGCATGTGTAACATTTGATCCTAGATTTTGAAATTTTCCTATTGTGTTTTTTCCTTCCTAAAACTTTATGTCCTCTAGATTAGTTAAAACTTGTCTATGTGTTCTTCAAAATTACTTGATGGATTCTTGTGAACATTTAAGTATGTTGTGTGTGTGCATATATATATACATATATATATATATAGAGAGAGCTTTTATATTTTAAAATCATAAAAAATAAAATAAGATTTTAAAACATGATTATGAAATTGAAATCATGATTATGAAGAGGAAATGATTAGCCACAAGAAAAAGAACAATAAAAATAAGAATGATTGGCTGATATGATGGAGTATATCTGTCTAAAAACAAATTCAAGTAGTTATTCCTGTCTTTTGTGAATTTGAAAAAGATTTCTTATCATCAGCCCAACAATATATGGATTTAACTCAACTGTGTATTGTAGATTAAATAAATGTAAAGATATCCTAAATTAGAGTAGTGATATCTTCAAGATAGGCTACCATAACTTATTATTTTCCTACCTATACTAACTAGTTGATGGTAAGTAGTATTAATCATGTAGTGCTTTAATTTCCAATATTTTATAAAGTAGAATTATTAACTATTAAGTATAATCAACATTAAAGTATAAAAAACTTCTAACTTCTCTCTATAATGATTTTCTTAGAAAATCTATTCTTTATTCTTTTAATAAAATATCTCAATATAAAGTATTTTTAAAATGCAATAGCAAAAAGAAAAAAAAAAAGGTATCATTCCATTTCCCAAATACCCAGTTCCAGTGGTTCTAGTATTTAGCCTCACAGTTGTTTTTTCCAAACCTAGAAATAAAATTATGATCTAAATGCTATTTATAATTCATTTACATAGTCATCCTGGTTAATTTTCTCAGAATCTATAGTTCAATTAATGAACTTGCTAAAGATTATTGGGGCACCCACTATAGGTTAGTCTACTTAATGTCCATTTTCAGGTGTGTTCTTTGATGTTTTTTTTTTCTTTGTAAGGATTGGAATGTACCAAACTTGGGGTGCCTGGGTGGCTCAGTCAGTTAAGTGTCTGCCTTTGGCTCAGGTCATGATCCTGGGGCATTGCGGGGGGTGAATCTCTGCTTAGTGGGGACCCTGCTTCTCCCTCTTCCTCTGCCTGCCCCTTCGTGTGTGTGTGTGTGTGTGTGTGTGTGTAATAAATAATTAAAATAATTAAAAAAAAGAAATATACCAACCTTGATTTTACAGCCTATCTTGAAGGTGGGGATAGCTATATGGCCACCTTCTGACTAATGGAATCTAAACGGAAGTTTGCTAATTACGGTTTGTTAAAAATGTTTTTTCTTTTCAAATGAAAAGGGACAGAGCTATTATGTTATTTTGTTGTACATTCTTTTTTTCTGCCTTGAAAAGAGATAAGCTGCCTGCATGTGCAGCTAGCATCTTTGCAGGAGGAAAGACGCCAACACTCTGTGTGATAGAGCAGGAATACAGAAAATCCTAAAACCATGAGTTATCACTGAATAGTTTTACCATCTCCACCAAGATTCTACCTCTGTTCCTGTTACATGAGAAAACAAAAACAAATAAAGCACCCCGTTTTTGTTTAAGAAACTCAGTTTTTCTGTTACTTTTAGCCAAATGCATTCTTAACTGATAGAATTATTTACTCATCTTCACTTTCTCCATTTTCAGGCATGATTTCCTGGGAACCTCTCTATTGCTCAGAAAACAAAAACAGCTATAGAGTATTTTCCTAATTATAAGAGTGAAGAGGAACACTTCCACAACTCTTTCTTGGACCTAGAAGACCCCCATTTAACCTTACTCTACTGTAATCATGTTTGGTAATTTTTAGGTTTAAATACCTTTATTTTCTTCCATTTGGGTCAAGAGAAGGAAATAAATGAAACAAAACAAAACAAAACAAAACAAAGCAACACTTCATAAACCAAAGTAAGTAACCTTCAAATTTAAAATATGAATAGTAAATATAAATACAAATTATTTTTCTCATTTATTCATTCACTTATTTAGTCAGTCAACCAACATTTACTTGAAGGTCTATTATATGACACATACTGTATGTATCTCAGGAAAGATGTGGTGAATAATATTTTTGTGTTATTTCCTTCTTTCCTTTCTATTGATCTAAAAACTATTATTCTAATAGGGGCTGACTTTGACAAGCATTATGAAAGTGAATCTAAATAGGATTATATTTCCCTCTTTTATTGGGCAGAAAAAGGTGTCTCAGACCACAGAGGACCAATCATCTGTGTTCAGAAAAAAAGGACATTAAGTGATTTCCTACAAATATAGAGCCTATAGGAAGAAAAAAAGTACTAAGAGGAAAAAGAGGGCAAATATATTACATTTGTTTAAACTGACTTGTGGGATCATTTGTTATTTAATTACTTCTTTAAATCAACAGAATGTTCACAGGTATAGCGACCCATACTCAAAATTTGAATAAGCAAATAAACACAACAAAAAATGTAACCAGGTAATTTTCTCTTAACAGCAGATTAAACTCATATTTCAACATTAAAATAACAAATTACTGTGGTTACAAAACATTAGCTACAGATCTCAATAGTTCTGCCTCTGGTTCTATTTTATGACAACCCTCTTTATTCCCGTTTATTTCTAATGGAGAGTGGAGTATAAACTGACCTTACACATAAATGACTTTATCTATATGCAAATAATCTCATGGAAATCTCTGTTGAAATAGTTATGTACAGGCCTATCTTAAAAAAAAAATCCAGATGTCAGATTTTTAAATTCTATTCTTTCTTTGTATTGTATTTGTACCACACTTTTAGCTCATTCTTACTAGTTTCCTAGAGGTTTTGTGCAGTTTGTCAAGGTAAGAAAAATGTTAGATGGAGAAAGGTCATTCTTATCTTGGCACAAATCAGTTCAATATTATAGTCCTCTCATACTACACCAGTCCACCTAGGCTTTTGCCAATGGCTCTTGAATTAGATTTACTAAATTTGTAAGCAATAATCAAATAAAGTAAAAGCTAAATAGCTGGAATATGTTGTTTTGGTTAGTGGTAATAAAACCTCCACAGAAGTCCAGTTTTGTTTTGCTTTTAACGTAAAACCTCTGTAACTAATATTCATGTGATAATAATTCCTGTTAACTTGGAAATTAGCATTTTATTTTTCTCCATTAAATTTAATTTAGTTTTGTATTGCTCATCCTTAAATGAAATCTGGAATTGGAGGAACCAGAGAATTATAAAATTTTATTACTTGCCATGCTAACTGAAGGGATTATGTTTAGGTAATATTAAAATTTCTTAAAATTGCACTACTTTATGAGTACACATTTATTATATGAAAATTGATCATAATTTCATTTTCTTATTAGTCAAGATTAACAATGCCTCACACTGTTTTCTGAAGACTTAAAGTCACAAATACCCTTTTTCATGCGCCTTTAATTTTTTAAATAAAATTACCAGCTATTTAGACTTCAAAATGTCTTTTTTTTTTTTTTTTAAGGTAGCTTCCATGCCGGGGCTTGAACTCACAGCTCTAAGATTGAGACCTGAGCTGAGATCAAGAGTTGAACCTAGCCATCCAAGTGACCCTAAAATGTTTATTTCTAAATAAGAAAAACAACCTAGATTTTTAAAGCATCGTTCCTTTTAGATATTAAGTTATGAGCATATTTTTTTCCAGTTGTCCTTTTAAACTACTTTTAAAATAAAAGTTATGAACATATTAATCAAAAGCATCCACTTACTTAATCTAAGAACATAAAAGCTTTATCATCTAGGTATGGGTTTATAAACTGAGTATGCTTGTTTTTTTTTTTTTAAGATTTTATTTATTTATTTGACAGAGATCACAAGCAGGCAGAGAGGCAGGCAGAAAGAGAGGAGGAAGCAGGCTCCCTGCTGAGCAGAGAGTCCGATGCGGGGCTCGATCCCAGCACCCTGGGATCATGACCCAAGCTGAAGGCAGAGGCTTTAACCCACTGAGCCACCCAGGCGCCCCAGTATGCTTGTTTTTATAAAGTTTTATTAGCACACAGCCATGCTCTTCCATTTATGTATTGTCTATGGTTGCTTTCCTTTACAAGGGTAGAGCTGAGTAGTCTGACAAAGAATATATGACATGCACAATTGAAAATATTTACTATCTAGCCCTTTACAGAAAAAAAAAAAGATTATAGGGGAATACATCAACAGATCTAGAATCTACCTATATAGAGTCCTGTTTTTTATTTGGAATAATTATTATAAACTATCCTGTTTATGTCATAAAAAAAGATCTGGCATAGAAAACTACAGTGATGTTCCGGTTTGACTCAAATTTGTGGCCAGAATCAGAATAAGAACCAGGAACTATGGGCCCTCAATCTCATATCTACCACATTATATTTTCTTCTTTAGCAACATACACCTTGTCTTATATTTTTTCTTATTTTGACTTTGTAAACTTTGTGTGTCGAAATTATACCAAAAGAAGGTATAACTTAGAAAACAGCTTTGAGTGAAAATGTGAAAATGTCTATGCTACCTAAAGCTATCTACACATTTAATGCAATCCCTATCAAAATCCCATCCATTTTTTTCAAAGAAATGGAACAAATTTATATGGAACCAGAAAAGACCTCGAATAGCCAAAGGAATATTGAAAAATAAAGCCAAAGTTGGTGGCATCACAATTCCAGACTTCAGGCTCTATTACAAAGCTGTCATCATCAAGACAGTATGGTACCGGCACAAAAACAGACACACAGATTAATGGAACAGAATAGAGAGCCCAGAAATAGACCCTCAACTCTATGGTCAACTAATCTTCGACAAAGCAGGAAAGAATGTCCAAAGGAAAAAAGACAGCCTCTTCAACAAATGGTGTTGGGAAAATTGGACAGCCACATGCAGAAAAATGAAATTGGACCATTTCCTTACACTACACAGGAAAATAGACTCAAAATGGATGAAGGACCTCAATGTGAGAAAGGAATCCATCAAAATCCTTGAAGAGAACACAGGCAGCAACCTCTTCGACCTCAGCCGCAGCAACTTCTTCCTAGGAACATCGCCAAAGGCAAGGGAAGTAAGGGCAAAAATAAACTATTGGGATTTCATCAAGATCAAAAGCTTTTGCACAGCAAAGGAAACAGTTAACAAAACCAAAAGACAACTGACAGAATGGGAGAAGATATTTGCAAACGGCATATCAGATAAAGGGCTAGTATCCAAAATCTATGAAGAGCTTAGCAAGCTCAACACCCAAAGAACCAATAATCCAATCACGAAATGGGCAGAGGAGACATTTCTGCAAAGAAGACATCCAGATGGCCAACAGACACATGAAAAAGTGCTCCATATCACTCGGCATCAGGGAAATACAAATAAAAACCAGAATGAGATACCACCTCACACCAGTCAGAATGGCTAAAATTAACAAGTCAGGAAATGACAGATGCTGGTGAGGATGCGGAGAAAGGATATTTACCCTCCTACACTGTTGGTGGGAATGCAAGCTGGTGCAACCACTCTGGAAAACAGCATGGAGGTTCCTCAAAATGTTGAAAATAGAGCTACCTTACAACCCAGCAATTGCACTACTGGGTATTTACCCTAAAGATACAAACGTAGTGATCCAAAGGGGCACGTGCACCCGAATGTTTACAGCAGCAATGTCCACAATAGCCAAACTATGGAAAGAACCTAGATGTCCATCAACAGACGATTGGTAAAGAAGATGTGGTATATATACACAATGGAATACTATGCATCCATCAAAAGAAATGAAATCTTGCCATTTGCAACAACGTGGATGGAACTAGAGGGTATTATGCTTAGCGAAATAAGTCAATTGGAGAAAGACAACTATCATATGATCTCCCTGATATAAGGAAGTGGAGATGCAATGGTGGGGGGTGTTTGGGGAGAAGGAAAAGAATAAATTGAACAAGATGGGATCGAGAGGGAGACAAACCAAAAGAGACTCTTAATGTCACAAAACAAACTGAGGTGGGCCAGGAGAAGGGGTGTAGGGTGGTGGGGTTATGGACATTGGGGAGGGTATGTGCTATGGTGAGTGCTATGAAGTGTATAAACCTGGCGATTCACAGACCTGTACTCCTGGGGCTAATAATACATTGTATGTTTATAAAAAAATTAAAAAAAAAAAAAGAAAACAGCTTTGATATAATCATGCAAAACTGTAACTTAAGGATTTTTTTTATTCTACATCCTTTACAAACACATTAATAAGTAAATTGATATTGTTAAGTTCCTTATTGAAATTATTTCTTAAGAATAACAAGTTTTACATCTTTACGTATCTTAGAAGTTATCATAAGTGAAGAAAAGTAGTTGTACTGTTGCTTTGTAAATATTATTTGCCTAGGTAACAAAATCACTTTTTGTTCACTAAGTAGAAGGCATTTTAGTAAAGCATCATAAAATTTTAACTTAAAAGTGCATTCCTTCATCTAATCATGTATTCCTTTATTCACCAAATATTTATGAATACCATCTAGGTGCTGGGCATGATACTGGGTCTTGAAGATACAACAATGAATTCAATTTATTTCTAATTAGAAAGCAGGAATTATTTAGATTGGCTGTGGTAACACCTGTAAACATTGGTTCTTTAAAATAATTTTGATATGTTTTATACATCTCCAGAAACACATCTGTAAGCCATGGTCATTAATAAACATAAATTGATTCTTTTTTTTTTTAAGATTTTATTTATTTATTTACTTGACAGAGACACACACAAATAGGCAGAGAGGCAGGCAGAGAGAGAGAGGGGGAAGCAGGCTCCCCGCCAAGCAGAGAGCCTGATGCAGGGCTCAATCCCAGGACTCTGAGATCATGACCTGAGCTGAAGGCAGATGCTCGACCCACTGAGCCACTCAGGAGCCCCACATAAATTGATTCTGCTTAGCAACTAACGCTTTTTAAAAAAAAAAAAAAAAAAAAGCCTGACTACATAGTATTTTAATAATTGACTAGAATTAAAATGTCAAAATAAAAGATATTTGAATGGTAAATATTAGCTAGTTTTGCTACAGAATTGTCTATCAATTCTAATTTATAGACATATTAGACTAATTATAAAGTGGTTAATAAATCATCATAAAGCTAACTTTTAAAAAAATATTCACTTATTATTCACCCATTCAAGAAATATGTCTTAGATGTCTAGTAGGAGGCAGGTTCACTGGGAATATAGCAAATAAACATTACAAATAAACAAACAAAAAGTCCTGCCCTACATGGAATTTGAATTGACAAAATATAGTATAGGTACAGGTATATCAGAAAATATATACATTTTAAATTTGAACTCATCCTTATTAAATATATCTTTTAATTTTGTTTTTTCCTGACATTTATTAAATGTATTATGAGCATATGGATATTAAGAAAGAGCAAAAATACTTGTATTAGACTCAAGATAAAATATCTCGAAAGACCTTTCATTATAAGTATCCTCCTCTGATTATGGTCTCCTCCAAGTTAGGCAAGACGTTGTAGTGGGAGGCTAGTGTAGTTCATGTACTCCAAGCTCATGTACTCAAAAGCCACCTGAAGTCTATACATTCACTGTGGTAGCTTACCACATTTTCTACAGAGTCTGACAAAAGGCTATCTTAATCTTTGTTAATTTTGATTTTCTGATGAGTGTATGTTTCTCAATTGCAATAGGCAGAGAAGCAAAAAGACTGGTGAGAATCAGATATGACAAATAATTAGTTTTATAACTACCACAGCTCTCTCCAGGCTCAGGTTTCAAAAGGCAAAGTGCCCTAATGGTGAAGAGTTCAGACTTCTGGACCAAGACTGTTTGGTTACAAATTCTGGATTGTCCATGGTCCAACTGGTGATACTTTTTACTTAGTCTCTGTGTGCCAATTTCTTTATCTGGAAAACACCCCAAACAATACCTTATTGGGTTGGTTTATTTTATGAATGAATGCTAAGTGCTAGAAGCAGTATCTGACACAGTAAGCAATCTGCAACTTCACTGCAGTAAATGAAGGTTGGACTTTATCTTTCTTAAAATTCATTTGAACTCCAAAGAACATATTCTTTCTAGAAACATTCCTTCTATTCCTTCTAACAATATTAAACATCGTTAAGTCAAGGGATGCCTAGGTGGCTCAGTTGTTTAAGCCTCTGACTCTTGATTTCAGCTCAGGTCATGATCTCACAGGGTTGAGAGATTGAGCCACATATCAGGGCTCCATGCTGGATATGCAGCCTGCTTAATTTTTCTCTCTTTCTCTCCCTTTGCCCCTCCCAGACCTCCACCCCTGCTTGTGTGTACTTTCTCTCTCTCTCAAAAAATATTTTAAAAAACCATTAAGTCAAGCAGAGAGAGTCAATTATCATATGGTTTCACTTATTTGTGGAGCATAACAAATAGCATGGAGGACATGGGGAGTTAGGGGAAGGGAGTTGGGGGAAATGGGAAGGGGAGGTGAACGAGAGACTATGGACTCTGAAAAACAATCTGAAGGGTTTGAAGAGGTAGGGGGTTGGGAGGTTGGGGGAACCAGGTGGTGGGTATTAGAGAGGGCACGGATTGCATGGAGCACTGGGTGTGGTACAAAAATAATGAATACTGTTATGCTGAAAATAAACAAAAAAACAAAAACAAAAACAAAAAACATTAAGTAGAAAGTCACTTACAGAAGAAATAGTTGTCCAGCAAATGTTTAAATACAAGAAGAACCATAGAGTGCAGGCCCAGAAAAAATAAATGAGGGAGTAGAGAGAGTTGACAGGTCTTCTATCTGGTCAGCAGGAGTACAGATATACGTACTTAAGCCTTCTCTTCCCACATTCAGTATGTAGGTACCAAGATTCTGATGCTTCTGCAAATTCACTTCCTGTTTTAAACTAATGAAACTATTCTCAGAGGAAGTCCCCTTTTCAAATACCTGGACTTATCTAACCAGATGCATAATAATCATCCCTCCCCCCTTTTTTTTACCTGAACTAATTGTTATTTGTACATCTCTATTTTCTAATATTTCCTCTGGGTATTCTGTTAAGGTAAAACACAGCTTTATGATGCCCTTTCCAATCAACATCAGACTATTTGTTTCAAGATAGTAATTAACTTCCTGCTTAATTTGTCACACTTAATTTGAAATTAGGCGTGCAAAGCTATTAAAAACTGTGCTTGTGGTGTTTGCATCTGGCTGAGGCAGTAGCCACTGGCAGCCTTGATTTATCACTCTTCATTTAAATTCCTGTGCCAATGATTTTAGTTCCTAAATGCTATGACTGGCATTTATGGATTTCAAAATCAAAGTGAAAATAAGCTACAGTTAAGAACTCAACAGCTCAGATCGATGAAAAATGGTTTTATAACTGAACGCCCTGTGGTTAAATCCTAGGGGCTTGACCAAAAAGTGCTTAGTGCTCAGAGATGTTGCTATGGGAAGACAACGAGTATCCCACTCTAATGGCTGTTTATAAATCACTATCAAAACTGTGCATCTTATAACAGTGCCATGTAAATTTGCTCCTAGATGGAAAATATGTTTTGCTAAGCCTATTTCCTTAAAAGAACAAATCCCACCCCCAAAAGTAAGCTTCCCTGTCTGGTAAATCTCACCTTGGACATTCAAATCTTTTTATCTGGCATTGCTCAGAGGAAGCAGAAAATAATACTGCTACTAAGACCTAATCCATAATACCACATACAAAATTGTTTCCTAAATTGAATGAGCATGATTCTATAATTTTCTTATCAAAGACTGACTGTGGTGTAAATCTTGATTCAGTGAAGGCTTCCTCAGAAATGTGTGAGAAGAATTAGGCTTTTCCACAACCCCTCCAGAAACAAATAGTGAAAACTTTTTCCTCCCGCATGCCTTCATCATCTAAAGGCTCAACCCTCCTAGATGGCCACTCCAAATGCTGTTCTTCCTTTAAGGTAAAACTCCTCCAGGAAGTATTCCAGCTCAATTAATCTTTACTCTTCTGAACTAAAGCATTCACAGTCTGTATCTTACCACTGAAGCACTTAACTTAAAAAAAATATTATCTCTTTTCTTCTTTGTGAGACTTTTTTAGTCTGCTAACATTGCTTCCCCAATTAAAGTAAGGTGTTTGAGGAAGCCACACTAGCTTCTTCCTTTCTTACTTATACTGTATGATGGACTATAGAGTACTGATCATATAATGTGGCTTAATAAATGTTTGTTCATGGCTCAGTACACTATAAATGTACTGTTTGAGACTCCAGGGATAAAATGAACCAAGCAATAAAACAGTGAAAAAGTCCATTCTCATGGAGCATAAATTCCATTGCCAAAAGACCAAATCATATTTGGAATTTATTACATATGGAATTAAGTGATGGAATAAAGAACACACACAAACCACTTTGAAAAAAGTGACTTTTAGGTACTGTCTTAGGAAATTGACATATGATCAAAACAAGTGGAAACCAAAAAACAAAAAGGTTGAAAGTGACAGAGAACAAAACGTGAAATAAAACAAAAGATGAAGAGACATTTTTCCTCTTAAGCTTAAATCATAACTGTTTCTACTTACATACTCAGGTTTCTTCTTTTTCTTTTTTTTTTTTCAATTTGTTTATTTGACAGACAGAGATCACAAGTAGGCAGAGAGGCAGGCAGAGAGAGAGGAAGGGAAGCAGGCTCTCTGCAGAGCAGAGAGCCCAATGCAGGGCTCCATCCCAGGACCCTGAGATTATTACTTGAGCTGAAGGCAGAGGCTTTAACCCACTGAACCACCTAGGCCCCCATATTCAGGTTTCCAATGTAACATATATTTTTACTTTCCAGTAACCATAAAAAATTTGTTTTCTCACTGAGTATAAAGTGATACTGACTTGAACATGGGAGGAACTATTGCTGAGATATCTTTTTTTTTTTAACCTTCTAAAAATAACTATAACCTGAAAAAACCATGGCGAACTTTCAAGAATACTGCAAAGTATTAGTGTAAAGAACTATAGCAGGAACTGTTTGCCTGGAAAGCTACAGTAAGACTTTAGGGAAGAGGTATCTTCTTAGAGGAGGTATAAAAACAAAAAAACAAAAAACAAACTTTTGCATCTTTATCAACTACATTTTCTCATTTTACTATATCAAGTCTTTGGGATTAAGAAAAACTGATTTTAAATATAAAAAGACTGTGTGCATAGAATGTTCAACACGTTATTCAATGTAATATTCTCATTTTGCAAATGAAAAATCTGAGGTCCAGAAAGATGAAATAACTGGCTTAAATTTACACAGCTGGATAGTAGCAGTTTAGGGACTAGAACTTAAGAGTTGATCAGATTCTGACCAGCTGTTTCCTGCCTCTCTGTATGACTAAACTACTGGACATTTCAAGAGAAAAAAAAATAATGGCATTATGAGCTATACATTCATGAGTATGCAGATGGCAAATAGAAGACTAAACTATGTACACAGGATATGAAATTTCAGGCCCTAGAGACCCATAAAACCAAATGGACAATAATATCTTCTGCATATTTTCAGGGCATTCCTGCTTAGGTTTACACAGCTAAACACTGTGTCTTCTGAATATCTGTTCTGGGACAGTGAGCCTATGAATAGGACATTTACTATTGATGTCCTTAGTGAGCACTTTAAGACTAAGGGACAAAAGTATCATGTATTAAAGCTTTATAAGGTTTACTTTGAGTATTGTAGAATTTTGTATGTTTGTGCATGTGAATATATATGTATACATATCCACATACTTAATTTACTAATTTATGTAGTAAATATTTAGTGCATAGATTTTATTTTTTTCTAAGATTTTATTTATTTATTTGACAGAGAGAGAGATCAATAATAGGCAGGGGGGGGGGAGCAGACTCCCTGCTGGCAGAGAGCCTGATGTGGGGCTCAATCCCAGGACCCTGAGACCATAACCTGAGCCAAAGGCAGAGGCTCAACCCACTGAGCCACCCAGGTGCCCCCAGTGCATAGATTTTAGATGAAAGGCACTATGTCAAGCCTTGGGGATCCAAATATTTATCAACAATCTAATAGAAAAAACTGACATGCAACTGAAATGCAGAGCATGGTAATAAGTACTATGGCAGGATAAATATAAGGACTTATAAAAGGACAATCAGGTCAGCATCAGCATCATGAAGGACATTACAAGTCACTTTGGAGAAATCATCAACCATAATCCATCACACAGAAAGAAACGGTACCAACATCTGAAAATTTTGTTACTCATTTTCTTATGACTAATGTGTACATTAATTATTTACATAATTATTTGATAACATACAGAAAGCCTCTATTGTGGCACTTAGGATACTGTTAGCATTATTCTTTTTCATTAAACTTAACATTCCCATCTTATAGACATAATACATTTTATTTATTTATTTATTTATTTTTGTCATTTAGGATACTTATATATTTCCTTATTATGCATCCATAATGCATGTTTACACACATCTATAGTTTTCTATATGCTTATCTTTCCTATATATTAATATACAAGAGGAAATTTAAAGAGTATAATAATTTTAGGGTGTTAGAAAGATACTGCCATATACTTTTATAGTTACTCCTATAGTCCTGTAGAAGTATCAGAGTTTTGACCAAATCATGCCCTTCACAGACATGACCATTACCATTTACCAAAGAAAAACACAAAACACAAAAAGCAAGTCCAATCTGATTAGAAGAAAATTATCTATCAGTTTTAATTTTCATTTCTTTGATTTTTAGCAAGAGTGAAGTTTTTTTTAATACATATTAGACAATTGCATTTCTTCTGAGAATTGAAAGCTCTTGTCCTTTGCCCATGTTTACCATAGTCCATTCATCACAAGTATTTCCCCAGCTTAACATTTATTTTCATTTTATTTATAATGACTTTGATGTATAAAGTTCCTGGGGCACCTGGGTGGCTCAGTGGGTTAAAGCCTCTGCCTTTGGCTCAGGTCATGATCCCAGCGTCCTGGGATCGAGCCCCGAATCGGGCTCTCCGCTCAGCAGGGAGCCTGCTTTCCCCCCCTCTCTCTGCCTACTTGTGATCTCCGCCTGTCAAATAAATAAACAAAATCTTCTATAGAAATAAAATTGCTATTAAACTCATCTATCTTTTGCTTTGTAATTTTTTTTTGCTTCTTCATTTACTAGTCAATATTTACCCATATTTACTTTTTCTTACAATTTTGTATTTAATGCTTATCTGCTTAATCCTTTGTAATTGGTTTAAGGGTATTTTCTTAGTTAAGGATTAACTGGAAATGTTTTATTTTTATTTTATTTTATTTTATTTTATTTTATTTTTTAAAAAGATTTTATTTATTTATTTGACAGACAGAGATCACAAGGAGGCAGAGAGAGAGGAGGAAGCAGGCACCTTGCTAAGCAGAGAGCCCGATGCGGGTGCTCGATCCCAGGACCCTGTGATCATGACCTGAGCGGAAGGCAGAGGCTTTAACCCACTGAGCACCCAGGTGCCCCTGGAAATGTTTTAAATAATTATTTTCCTTTGAAAAATTTTATTCAATGACATATACTTCCCCCATTAATTTCAGATGTTTTTCTTCACCAAAAAAAGATGTTAAATCTTTTTTTGTATATTAAGAACTTTTTTTCAAGGCTATGTCTTCTTTTCCTTTGATCAAAAACTGTTTTTATCTTCTCCTTAGGAAAACAAATTAATTCCTGAAATGTAAGCTAATTATTCATTAGTTGATTTTGATTAAATATACTTTTCAAGTTTTAAGGGGATATTCTTGGATGAGACTCCATTAAAAAAAATGACATATCCTCATGGAGTAGCACTACACTCGGCATTTATGTAACATTTTCATTATCTTAGCAACAGATGACATTTTTAATACTCAAATGCAATGCATCAATTTTTGGAAAATATTATGAAAATATGATGGATGTTCCTTAAGAGAACTTTTATACAGAAAATTAGGCAAAATTTCAGTAACAAAATAGAATCATGAGAAAAGTACCTAGTTCTTAGAAAGTAAGAATCTGAAAATAAAGGGGTTTCTATGCAAAATCTTACATAGCAAAACCATGTGTTTGTCATGTTTATACATTAAGTTTAGACAGTGTGGAATCTGAGGTTTTGTCTGGTTATTATAAATCTCAAATATTTATTCCTCTCATCTATTAACTAACAAATAAGTAGGCAATAATTTCCTCATCTTTTGACTCTAAAATTATAGTTTTCCCTTATAAATCAAGTCCTTGTTGGCCAAATGTATGTCAGATAATGGGTAATTTTCACATATTATGTTTATGATGCTTCTCACACCTTGACAAACTATAATAGGTTTAAAAGTCAAATAAAGGCAGGTGTATCACCTCATTCCCTCCTCTGAGACTGTGCAGCACCACAGGGAGAAAAATGAAAATTTATGGAAGTAGAATATGAAATTTAAGCAAAAAATAAATTAATATTAATAAGAGAAATTTTCAAAAATGGAACATTTGTAGAATAGAGAAAAATACCTAGTTCTAGATCATAGTATAAGAATGAGGACTTCTACCCTTGAAAGCTCATTAAAACTTGATCTAATCAGGGATGCCTGGGTGGCTCAGTCATTGAGTCTACCTTTGGCTCAGGTCAGATCCCTGAGTCCTGGGACTGAGCCACCTTTTGGGCTCTCTGCTCAGCGGGAAGCCGTCTTTTCTCTCTCCCACTCCCCCTGCTTGTGTTCCCTCTCTCACTGTTTCTCTCCCTTTCTCTGTCAAATAAGTAAATAAAATCTTTAAAAAAAAAAATTGGTGACTTTTTGCTCTACATTTATCATCATAGCTTTTATACATTGTGAAAATTAGAAAAAATATATTAACCATTTATTTTAAAAATTTATTTCTAACAAATAAGTCATTTTTCATATTAGTTAGATCTAATATTTACTTTAAAAATATCAATAAATTAAATGGTATGATATTTACAAGAAACTAGTCTTATAGTTTTATTAAATCAATAATCTAAGGCAAAACTGTTTAATAAGATTTGAACATGAAACTTTAAGATTTTTTCCCCACATTTAAAAATTTGGCATAAACAAATAATTAATCCTTTTATTTTAATTTATGCTACATTTAAAGTTCTAATTACTTGACTATGTCAAAGGTGTTATGTGTTTTTAGCATGGCCATGTTAGTTTCAGCTTAGTAATATAAAAGAAGATTCAAGCACTCTGCAATATTTTAACATGAAATTTCATATTGTGGGTTCTACAATATGAATATCCATTTTTTAAAAATGGATGATTTTTACAGAACAAACACTTCCCTGTCTGAATGTTCTGAGTTGAAAATGTTAAGATTTTAAGCTGTAAGAGTGAATTTAAACTCACTGCTCATCATGGTAACTACACGCTATTTAGAGTTTTTTGTTTTTTGTTGTTGTTTTTTTCCTTTGTACAAATGTTCCTTGGAGCCACCATTACTGTGCCAGAATGACAGTCTTCTCTGGAGCTTAACATTGCCTAGCAGTCATATAAGAGAAGGACTCTGAGGCTCTTAGATTACCTCGAAAATGCATCTAAGAGGATCTCTTGAAGAGTCCTTGATTTGATATACTGTCACTTCTCTTGTGGCTCCTTTTAAGATTTGTGACCATGAATACACAGTACTTCTCTAGTCTACTAGACATATAGAATTAGAGAATAGTAGAAGCAGTTGGGTTGGGGTTGATAAATTTACAAATGAAATAAGTAAGGATGACCCAACTGGAATGTGTACTGGTGGTCTTCCATCTATAGACAGTGATGATGCAGATAATGGTGACCTTCCATCTTCTGAAGCACAATTTGTTTTTTATATTTTCTTCTTAAATAGGTTAACAGACAGAAGAAAGATTTTAATGAAATACATGGAAAACCATGTTGAAAGAGTTAGTTAAATGATACAAGAGGTTGGAAATCTTTCTTAGGATATCTTTGAAATGAGAGAAAAGAACACTTATTGATAATATAAAATAAATATATATATATATTTATTATATAAGGTTTATATGTGCATCCTGCCTGATAGCTTATAGTTGAAGTCTACAGTCTCATGAGATTCTTTAAGGCACATGAAAATTGTCATCTTGTAAAATAAGTGTAAAACTAATATGAGATAGCAGCAGTTAGGTTAATAAAATTCAAATGGTGAAAAATAGTTTATTTTAGGAAATAATTTTGAATGTCAGTTACAGTTTAAATTTAAATATATAATTAAGTTGCATCTGAAATAGAGTTTAATTGTTCTGCTCTTAATACAAGTAACTCACATTTTCTAAAACAGCTAAATAAAAACAGTAGTTGAATCTTTTAAATATTCAAAACTATTCAGCACATTAAGTGTTTCTTCTTGTAAAAATAAGTATGAGGAACCTATTCCCAATTTTTAGGAATCTGAATGTGCAGTTCGTATCTACAACTGACCAACACACTTATCTTTAAGAAAAGTGATTTAAAAACTTAAAAATACAAAATTGTGACATAAGACATAACTATCAAATAAACATATCAAAATATAATCTAAACTCAGAGATAGAAACTAGTCAATCATTCACTATTTATACAAAGAAGCTGTGAAAGAGGAAGTATAAAAAAGAGGTCATCAATTCATATGAACATTATAAAGTAAAAGGTAATACTCATCTTACAACAGAGGAGTTAAATAAGTTTTTAAAGGCAAAACGAAATGGAATGAAAAGTACACTTCTATCCATATATATGTATATATATTTATCATCCTTGCCATATTATTTACTGGCTTTAATGAAAGATGACTTAAGAAATGTATAAGCTGGATTACAATTTAAAAAGATGAATATACATAATTCAAATTAACTCGTAATTGTTTTAAGAAAAAAAAACTTTTCTATCTTAGGGTATACTTTGAAAATGACTCAGTATAACAATATATAGTAGAGCATAAAGGTATTATAGTCATGGAGTCTCACCTTAGGTCTATTAGGATGTCAAAATAATTAGAATTGCATTAGGTACAATATGGAACTAACTTTCAATTATTTTGTTTTTAATCTTTCATAACTGAAAGCTTTGCTCAGTGCCTAACAAAGCAAATATGTGCTCAAACAACTAGGCTCTCTTTCATGAAACTAGACAAGTGAAATGTCAACATTCACTCCTTCTCATATCACTATTTAATCATTCATTACTTTATACATATTTTAAGTACTTGTCTACTGAGTAATATTTCAGGCACTCAGTTCTTGAAAGTGTGTATTGAATCAGATATCATATAACCTTTTTACTTAGGCAAACTTTCACTTCTAAATCAGAATGAACGACTAAGTGTTGGCTGCTCCTCAGTGGGCATAACATCTCAAACCCTCAAAAGTGCATCTTGTTTTCACTACCTGGCATATAGCGCAGTCCTGGGCACAACACTGTCACTGAGTATATTTTGTTTGCTGACTAACACGTAGAAGTAAATGGGAAAAACAGTGACATTATTATTTAGTAAAATGTTTTCGGGGCTTGCTTCATAAATGTGTGACTTACCAACCTGCATAGTTCCTTCACTTCACTTAGGGTTTTAATGCTCAGCTACTTCCATCTTGAAATTCTTAACAATTTTATCTTTGAAATCACGTTTTGTAAGTGAGTGTGGCAGGACAATGAGCATCCCTGAGAGCTTGGGGCCCTGAGTTTAGGTAAAGTCCAGCCTCTGGTCACCTTCTCACATATCCAAGATGTGTTTTCCTTGGCAGACTCCCCTGCTCTCTACTATGCAGTCTTCCAGTTCCTGCTTCACCCCTTCATTGTTGCTACCCTCCACCTGGGGTAGGTGATTGTGTTGACCACTGAGGAGGCAGGATCACATTTTTGGGGCATCTCCTATGTCCAGTGGGGGTCTGGACATGTGCCCAGGCAAGATCTAGGTTAGGTCCACTAGCCCTGGGGAGTGCAAAGCTGTGTGTGTGTGTGTGTGTGTGTGTGTGTGTGTGTGTGTTGGCCATCTGTGTTCTAAAGAGGCCACGTCTTACTGGGGCAAGTTTCTCACCCACCCTGTGCAGGTAGCTTTCTGGAAAGACGGTTTAAAGACCTTAACAGTTCTTCTTCCACTATGGGTTGAGAAGGCCTTGGGAACCTGGGGGTGTCTTCATTCTTCCTAAAAGAATCCCATGCAGGGGGAGTGCCCAGTCACTGGGTTGGATCAGTTCCTGGTGAAACCGCTCTCCCTCCTCCCAACCTTTCTGAGTATGGCTTACATTTGTCTACTCTGGTCTACTTGAAAAATATTTAGGGACTGTGATGGAAGAGGAGGGACTACAGGAAAATAATTTCATGATTTTGATAATTTTGCAGATGAGTTAAATATTTTTATATTTGAATTTAAAGGTGGCATTGAGCAATATAAAGATGAATGGTAAAGTTTATGCTAATAATTTGAAATTGTATTTTTTTGTTGTTGTTACTTATAAGAACATCAAATGGCAATTAAAAAGCACTATAACAAGTTGAGAGAGAAACTGCAGAAGGAAAAGGCTTTATATTTTAGTACCTTTAATGACCCCTTTTTCCTGCTTTTTGAACAAAGGGTCCTGCAGTTTCACTTTTCACTGGGCATCACAAATTATATAGCTGGAACTGACTGTTTAGAATCCAAACCAAATAGAAAAGTGCTGAGGAACACATGGAAGAAAAGAAAAAGCTATTTAATCTAAAGATTCTATATGGAATTTCAGTCTGATTAAAAGGTCAGCAATTTTTTTTCAATCTTTATAAATTAAAGTATTTAGGTATGAAGACATTTCACATTTTCAGTAATGATCAGGAATATCTGTCAACCTTGAAAATCTTTTAGTTTAAATCTTACACATTAATGCTTTTTCAATCCTTTATAATATTTAAAACAAGGAGGGTTTGGAAAATGTATTTTTAAAAACCTCGTACAAATCAGCTATCTAAATCAGCTACTTTATTTTGTAGGGAGAGTTTAGTTATGAAATTAAATTGGCTTCTGTCTCCAAACAAAGAACTGTATTGGAAATGAGCAAATAACTGGCTAGACATATGCCTACCATAAAGTAGAGCCTTATATCCTTTGGCAGATACAGATAATGCATGATATAATCATATACATTTATCTTCACTGATAACCAAGTTTATTTTTTCAGGATTTAAAATATTTTACTAAACAATCTTCTACCACTACTTTTCAGTTTGTATGAACAAATGCTGTTAATATTGTTAATGGAGTAGTAGAGGCGTTATAAAAGCAGTAAGATCTTATTAGTTTATACTAAAGAAAATACTTAGTCATCTTTCCTGCGAAATGTACAAATGAATTCCTCAGAGAAACAGCTGCTAACTCTAAGAGCCAACTGCTTAAAATGAAGCTTAGGATTAAACATATTTTTTCCAGCAAGTATGATCACTAAGAAAAACCATGATTGCTATTAAAGGATAGGTTAGTGTTGATTAAAACCTTTTGTTGAAAATTCTGTAAGCACAGCACCAGAGGATTTAGTGAGCACGAAATTTAGTATGTGCTAAAGAAACTATATGCAATAATATTTTCTTGTTACTTTCTAGACAAGAGTCTGCTTAAATTTAAGGCTTTGCCCTTTTTATTCCCATTGCCCGGAATAGCCTTTTATGTATTCGCAGGTTTTCTCTTCAACTTGTGATCTGCTCAAGTGTTACGTTATCAAGAGAGGTAGTTTTGGATTTCCCCAAGTAAAATGCCTCCTTCTTTTTCTTCCAAATCTCCTACTCTGCTTAGTTCTTCTTCATGGGATATATCACTACTTGCCTTTAGAATATATAGTAACCAGAAAAGCAGGGGAATGTAACTGGTTTTTGTTTGTTTTTCTCCTTTATTTGCTATACCTCTAGTATGTAGAATAGTTCCTGCCACACAGTAAATATTCAATATTTTTGAATGAATGAATTAATAAATGAATTAATGAAAGATAATTCAAACCATCTCTAATTTCTGTTAACACAAGTCCATGGATATTTACGAAGTTATAGACAGTGGAGGTTGAGAATATTCTTAGTCAAAACCACATAATCTTTGCTCTCAAAAAGCTCATATATTGGTTGGAAAAGCAAAATATGAAAAAAAATATATGGTTATGTTTCAGTGAGATAGGAACATGTGTACTATTGAACATAACTGACTGGGAGCAGTTCAATTTCTGCACGTGTTGACTGAGAGCTGAGCCACTGACTTACCTCAGCAAATTAACTGCTAAAGTCTAAGGGACTTTTCCAGATCATTCATTTACCCAAAAGATATATGCCACAAAAAGACACTAGACTTGGAGGTAATTTGACATTTCTCGGGAGTAAAAAGTTTGCAATCATCCAGGCTCTATTATAATTTAATATTTGGCTGAACCACAAAATCATTTAGTTATGATTAACTAGACCAACATTTCAATTATCTTCCATAAAGTAAATATTCAGTGCACTTCTCAGAGCAGAAACACTTCCTGAGGAGATAGGAACATTTTATACTCGGATATAAGTTGTTTGTAGTTTTTGATATGTAATTTTCTTGTGTTTAAAAAATATGAAAAATATAAATAATACAGCATCTCTCTTAAATTATCATTATTGGCTTTTAAAAAATGTCATTGGCTTGTAATCAGTGTATATTTAGTAAGCATTTAAAACTTCTATACTGATTTTTTTCTCACTTTGAATAGACTTGTGCAGATTTTGGAAAAAATAATTATTTGCTGTCAAGATTTTTACAGGACTGTGAGAGGTATCCAGAGATAAAATGATTTAAAATACAGATATAAAAATAAACAAACATTTATAACATCCCTAATTACCTTCTCTAGCAATGTATAAAGGTTGGCTTTTGAAATAGACATCTCAAGTTTGTAAATATATACAAATTCTGTTTATTTAAATCTATTTTCAATGTTAGTTCAATTAATTATTGCTGCCTGAGCAAATATATGAAATCTCCAATCAAATTGTGAGCCCAAGGCAAGACCTATACCGAATAGTCACCCAAGGGCAGAGATAGAAGTGTTATTTTAAGGAATTAGACAACTTGGTTCTGACAATAATTGCTTTAAAGTCCTGTTAGCAAATATCAGCAGAATTGGTTTGTAATTTAGCATTTCTTTCACTTTGAACATTGTCCCTAAAGGTTTTTGCACATGTCAGGGTATCTACAAACACAATTTGTTTCAGGTTGACTATCCACGATTAACATTTTCCTTTACTCTCTATGACCTGAATAATTCCTTTTACTGAACTACACACCTTAGTTTTCCTATCATGCACTGAAGATTAAAATAAAATGTTTTCTAGGTGTTGTTTTCTAAATGAAACACCTTTAAAAACCATTTAAATAAACTATGAAAATAGAAGATTGCAAAAATAGCTCTTAGGGATTATAGAAGTCAGTTAATTAAGGTTTACTGCAAAGATTCCTAATTATGAGAGTCATAGTTTTAAGTCTATAATCTTATTTATCCAACCAGAATCAGAATAATCAAGGAATGTTTCTCCTAACTACAGCTAAGTGGTTGTAAGTGATTTGGAATTTTTTATATTTGTTTAATTGTAAACAGATAGCAAACAATTAAGTCAGGGTTATTTAATATGCTTTCCTTAATGTTTCCTAAATATGAGAAAAGATATATACATATTAGTCAACTACATGAAGGAAAAGGCTATTTAATGCAAATGTCCTCATTATCTCCATGTTCTGCACTGTGCACATAAAAAGCAGTAAAAACATAATTCAGTTGTCTATACTTTTCGGTCTCTAATATTTTATCTCCTTACTTAAACAAGAGTCACCTCATGAATAAAATTATTACTCTGCTGATTTTTTCCCCTATTTGTGGCCCTGATAATATAGCAGTATCTTCTGCTAAATGGGTGATTCTCTAACTTGTCTTGGCTATTCTATAGACACTCACTCCTTTATCCAAATTTTAAGTTAAAACTTCAGCTCAAATTCTGATGTACCTCTGCAATATGTCAACTTTTTAGACGCTTTTGTTACACTGGTCATCATTACCTAATCTGTCAATTGCTTAACCTTTGCTCAGAATCCTTTCCCTTGACGCAGTCTCGTTTTACCTACTCATCTCACAGAACAAAACTTAATTTAAATGCCAGTTCCTCAGGAAACCTTATTCCTAGATTTAGAGAATACATGCTTTCAGAGCACTCTGCTCTTCTCTTTAGTGGGGCTTACCGCCTACTAATTACGTATTTGTCAAATTCTTTTTTTAATTATCTGCTCCCCACCAGAGTGTAAGGTTCATATGGGCTCACTCAGCAATGTATCTATGTTGAATAAATTAAAAGTTTGTGAAGAGCATGTATCAGTTTTCCATTTTAGCTTAAAAACAATGATATATAACCTACAGATAAAAAAGAGAGAGAGAGAAAAAGAGAGAAAAAAAAAGAGAGAAATCTTGGTGGTCCTCCCAGTCCAACAAAATTGCAATGTGTTATCTACTAAATAACTTTGGAAAGTGACTTTCAAGTTGCTTCAAAGAGATCTTCCAAAGATACCCAACTGAGATGATGGAAAATGCCTTCTTAATTTGCAACAGTAAATCTATTATCTTATTAAGGCTGCCACACATTATAACAGCTGAAGCCAGCTTCTGGGAGACTCCAGTTACTATAAGGTCCTTTTTTAATCCAACAGTAGGATATGATATTAAAAGCATAGGGGTGCCTGGTTGGCTCAGTGGGTTAGGGCCTCTGCTTTCGGCTACGGTAGTGATCCCAGGGTCCTGGGATTGAGCCCTGCATCGGGCTCTCTGCTCGGCGGGGAGCCTGCTTCCCCCCCAACTCCCCTCTGCCTGCCTCTCTGCCTCCTTGTGATCTCTGTCAAGTAAATGGATAAAGTCTTTAAAAAAAAAAAGCATAACTGATACATGCATGGATTGAGCTATTTTATACTGTTACCATTGCTTAAATCATCTGCCTTTTTAAAGATGTGATATTCTAATGTAGGAATTTCAGCACAGAGAAGACAAGGCTTTCTTGGTGTTTCTCAAAATTGTGACGTGGGGAGAGTCACTTGTAAGGCTGATCATGATATTCTTCTTTTTTTTTTTTTTTTGGTTAGGGCCAGGTAAATGTGTTTTAATATTCAATGGCTCACTACCATCCTGTATACAGGACTATTTTTGTTGTTTTTTTAAAGTTTTTACTTGAATTCCAGTTAGTTAACATACAATGTTATATTAGTTTCAGGTGTACAATGTACTGATTCAATAATTCCGTACATCAGCTCATGCTCACCATGAAAAGTGCTCTCCTTAAACAAATCACCTATTTAACCCATCCCCCCATATCCCTTCCCTCTGATAATCATCTGTTTTTTCTCTATAGTTTAAGAGTCTGTTTCTTGGTTTATCTCACTTTCTCTCTCTCTTTTCACCTTTGCTCATTTTTTTTTCTTAAATTCCACATATGCGTGAAATCATATGGCATTTGTCTTTCTCTGAATGACTTAATTTGCTTAGCATTATACTGTTTAGTTCTATCCATGTCATTGCAAATGGCACAATTTCATTCTTCTTTATCATTGAATCATATTCCATGGTATGTATACCACATCTTCTTTATCCATTCATCATATATGGACATGTGGGCTGCTTCCATAATTTGGCAATTGTAAATAATGCTGTTATAATCATAGGGATGCATGTATCCCTTCGAATTAGTGTTTTGTATTCTTTGGTAAATACTCAGTAGTGTCATTCTGGATCATAGGGTAGTTCTATTTTTAACTTTTTAAGAAACATCCATACTGTTTTCCAGAGTGACAGTGCTAGTTTGCATTCCCACCAACAGTTAAAGAGGAATCTTTTTTTTTTTTTTCCACATTCTCACCAACATTATTGGTTTTTGTGTTGTTGGTTTTAGCCTTTCTGACAGGTGTGAGGTGGTATCTCATCGTAGTTTTGATTTGCATTTCCCTGATGGTAAGTGATGATGAGCATCTTTTCAGGTATTTGTTTGCCATCTGGATGTCTTTGGAGAAATGGCTATTCATGTCTTCTGCCCATTTTTAATTGGATTATTTGTTTTAGGTGTTAAGAGTTTTATAAGTTCTTTATATATTTTGGATCCTAACCCTTTATTCTATGTATCAGATGCAAATTATCTTCTCTCATTTCTTAGGCTGCCTTTTAGATTTGTTGATTGTTTCCTTTGCTGTACAGAAGTGTTTTTTTATTTTTGTTTTAGTTTTTGTTTTGTTTTGTTTTGTTTTTTTGTGCAGAAGCTTTTTATTTTGATGTGGTTCCAATAGTTTATTTTTGCTTTCGTTTCCCTTGTTTTAGGAGACGTATCTAGAAAAAAGTTCTATGGCTGATGTGAAAGAGATTACTGCCTATGTTTTTTTCTAGAATTTTTATGGTTCCAAGTCTCACATTTAGGTCTTTAATTCATTTTGAATTTATTTTTGTGTATGGTGTAAGAAAGTGGTCTAGTTTCCTTCTTTTGCATGTTGCTGTCCAGGTTTCCCAACACCATTTGTTGAAGAGACTGTCTTTTTCCTATTGGATATTCTTTCTTGCATGCTTGTTGAAGATTTGTGGGCTCATTTCTGGGTTTTCTATTTTATTCTACTGATCTATGTATCTATTTTTGTGCCAATACCATATTATCTTGATCACTACAGCTTTGTAATATAGTTTGAAGTATGGAATTGTGATGCCTCCAGCTTTGCTTTTCTTTTTCAAAATTGCTTTGACTATATGGGGTCTCTGCTGGTTCCATACAAATTTTAGGATTGTTTATTCTAGTTCTGTGAAAAATGCTAGTGGTTTTTGATAGGGATTGCATTAAATGTGCAAATTGCTTTGAGTAGTATAGACATTTTATTAATATTTGTTCTTTCAATCCATGAGCACGGAATGTCTTTCCATTTCTTTTTGTTGTCTTCAATTTCTTTCCTCAGTGTTTTTATAGTTTTTAGAGTACAGGTCTTTCATCTCTTTTGTTAGATTTATTCATAGCTATATTATGGTTTTTGGTGCAATTGTAAATGGGTTTGATTCCTTGATTTCTCTTTCTGCTGCTTCATTATTGGTGTATAGAAATGCAACAGATTTCTGTACATTGACTTTGTATGCTACAGCTTAACTGAATTTGTTTATCAGTTCTAGTTTTTTTTTTTTGTAGAATCTTTAAGGTTTTCTATTTAGAGTATCATGTCAACTGCAATTCTTTCTTACCAATTTGGATGCCTTTTATTTCTTTTTGTTGTCTGATTGTTATGGGTGGATTTTCTAGCAATATGTTGAATAAAAGTGGTAAGAGTGGACATCCTTGTCTTTTTTCTGAAGGTCATAATATTTCATTAATTTTTTGGCAATATTTTAGCTCAGTTAGGTCCTTTATGTACTTTTCAAATAAAATTTAAATATATTTAGATTTTTCTTACTATTTACATCTAAAAGAGAGTTAAATTAACAATAATTATTTCTTAATATTCTTCAACAAAATGAAATTTACTGGGGAGGCCTGCTTAGTAATAGTATCCTTCCAGAACGTATAGTCTCAATAGATGGATACTATATTTTATTTTGTGCCTAATTAAACTTCTGTCTTCAAAGCAATACAGTTTTAATGATTTCTCTCATTTTAAAAATGAGAAACAATTTATATTCTGTCTTTTGCTAAGTGAGAAAGTAGAGTAAATGAATTCTCTTTTAATCCTAGAATGAAAGACTGCTCAATGCAATATGTATGAAATTATGTAAAGAAAGGTACATATATATTTTATTTAAAGTGAAATACTGCTTTTATCACCCAACTTAATTATTTATACCCTATGGTTAAGAATGGCTGTTCTGAGTTGTATTTTTTTGACCCAGTGGGAGCCAAAATGCTTTAGATGTCATCTGCTAATGTAGAGAGGAACAGAAGATGCTAATCTCTTATATCCTGAAGATCTATTTGACCAGACTTTGTTGATACTATGGGAAAGAAGGAAAAAAAAGAGGAAATAGGAATTCCTCTTTAAAAGCCATAAAGCAAATTCTATGATGTGTAGTTATTTGCTAAATGAAGGGTAAAACTGCATGGTATATACAAAGTGATGATTGTACAGTACTATGTGACTTTGCTTTATTTATCAGATCTATTTCTGAAGATTATCAGCAAAGTGAATTTATGTGTAACCATTTAAAGTTTTTAATAGAATACTAAAGTTTCTTTCTACACATCTTACAGGTTTAGCAACTTTCTAAAATTTTGCAATTATTATAGATTCAAAAAATATGTATAGTGAGATCCCATACACCATCTACTCAGCCTCCACAGTGTTAACTATCTGCATAACTATGGTACAAAATAAAACCCAGGAAATTGACATTAGTAAAATCCACTGTGTGTGTGTGTGTGTGTGTGTATGTGTGTAGCTCTATGTAATTTATCACATACGCAGCTTCATGTAACTGTCACAACAATCAAGGTATGTAACTGTATTATCACCAAAAGGCTCTCTCCTGCCCTTCATGACCATATCCCTCTCCCCCAGTTCCCAGCTTTGGCCACCACTTATCTATTCTTCATGTCTATAATTACATCATTTCAAGAATGTTATATAAGTGAATCACACAGTATGCATCCCTTTGAAATTGTCTTTTTCACTCAGCATAGGAGCTCTTAAAGTTCATATAAGTTGTGTGCATCAATAATGTGTTCCCTTTTATTGCTGAGTAATGAAATCAAACTTGCTGATACACTATTCTTGAATTCTAGCCTCTAGAACTGTGAGAAAATAAATTTCTGTTGTTTAAACCACATAGTTTGTGGCATTTGTTACAGCATAAGAACAGTTTTATCTTTATAAATTTGTATCACATATATATGCTCATATACAACACTCTCTGTTATAAGTAAATCATTTGTGTGCCCACATAATTTATGAATGCTTCTCGAAGGGAGTTTTTAAAATCTCTGATGCTTTTCCTGTATCATGTACTGCAACAAATCATGTTATGAGGGAACTAAAGAGAATATATTCTTACACGAATCATAGGGGTATTTGTGCCTATGTTATAGTAAAAATCTATACTGTTATGAAGGGAATATTTAACTGAAAGCAATTGGATTTTTTAAAAAGACTATTCAACAACTTTTTGCAAATGATACTTAACAACAGCATTTGGATACATTTCTGGATATTTTTTGCTTTTTCTTTTCAGAGTAGATCACAATTAAGCATGTTGGCTGCAATGTTTTTACAACATAGATACGAATTATACTTAACATAAATTCTTACTATTTGCTTTATTTGATATGGAAAAGGAATGACAGCATAAGTGGAGTAACTGAATTCCAATTCCCTTAGCAACATTTTTTTTAGCAACATTTTTTTTTTATCTGACATTTGTTGGTAAGTAATATGGACTTGCTCATTAAGATGTATCTGTACAGGATTATATCAAAAGCAGTATATAAACATTGCTGAGAAGCATTATATCTAATTAACCTCACTAATAAGAAGTAATATAAAAATCTTCTGGACCTTAGAAACCAGTAAGAACAACAACCAGAAGATCACCTTTTTATAGGTGTATAGAGTATACAACTGCACCTCAGTGAATAAGGCCCACCAGGGATATTATGCATGAGAAGGGAATTATGAGTTTGTTTAGAGAGAATACCAATGGAACTTACCATCTTGATCCGTAGTCACTGTTATAGCTGTGAATGGCTTGGGAGAAAAGCTCAACTCAGAAACTCCATTCATGGCTTCTATTTCAAAGGTGTAATTCACGTGAGACACAAAGTCAAGTACTATCACAGAATTGTTGATCAAGCCAGAATGTCTTGGGATGAAGCGGAGTCCTCCACCACAGTCCTCACACTGGCTGGTGTCTAAGCCACATTTCTTACAGATTACACTGTATGTGAGATCTTTCCTCCCTCCTGTGTCACTTGGTGGACTCCATTCCAAAATAAGGGCCGTTTCATTGATGTTAAAAGCCACATTCCTAGGAGCTGAAGGTGGCCCTAGAGAAAAGCAATTAAAAAACAAATGTACATGTGTAGGACAATGAATTAGAAGGATGCTAACTTGAAAACTTCATCAATAAACATTTGTCTTGTATATTAGTTTGAGTTTTTCTGATGGGAACCATAAAGAAATATGGTTAAAAACATCTGATTAAGCCTGGAAGTCTTGGGTGGGGGGGAAAGATGGCCTCTATCTTAACTTTGGTATATGAATATGAAAATATCAAAAGCCCAAAATATCTAAAAGATATGGTAATTACACTTTGAAAATTTGTTTACTGGACTATATCATAAGCAAAAATGATTTTAAATTATGTGATGGTTTTAATTACATTTTAATAATTATATCACCATTTTCAAAATTTGAAAAAAAATACATACATATACAAAAACACAATATGTTTCTTAATATTTTTCCATGTGGATCACATTGTACAGAGTACTTAATAAACTTTAACTACTCCAGTCTTTTCTTAAAATTGGGCCAATAATCTTTTACACTTATGTGAGTACTTTAAATCCCAGTTTAAAAATAAACAAACCTCAGTTTTGTATCATTCCTTGTATAAACATTAACTAAAGGTCTACTAGGAGTCAGCACTACACTATGTGTGAAATAATACAGAATCCTATCTGTAAGAGAATATGCTTTTGATAGATTCATTGTATAAATATAATAAAATAACAATCTTGTCATATTTTAGAACGATTAGTTTTAAAAAATCTAAAACAATTCTTTAAATTTCTGATATCAAGAAAGTTTGCCTAGAAGGAGGTATAGAATTAGCTGCAACCTTCTTTTTACAGAAAGAAATTCAAGTTTTGGTATAGGGTCCTTTTGGATCTCGAGATACAGTCATTCACTCATGAAGTAAATATTTTTTAAGTGACTACTATGTGTTCCAGATCACCTGTTAGATTTGGGACTTACAGTGTGAATGTAATAAATTCCTACTTTGTTATATATATTTAAGTTGAATGGCAGGCAAACATTAAAAGAAGAATAAAATTCAAATTATAATAAGTACAATTGCAAACATCAAAAGGAAAGGAAGTGAACTAAACATTAACAGGAGGACCATGGGTGCCTGGATGGCTGTCAGTTGAGTGTCTGACTCTCCATTTTGGCTCAGGTCATGGTCTCAGGGTCATGGGATCAAGCTCCACATCAGGCTCCATGTTCAGTGTGAAATCTGCTTGTTCCTCTCCCTCCTGCTCTTCCTCCCCCGTTCCCGTGATCTTTCTCTTGCTCTCTCTCAAAATAAATAAATGAATAAATGAGTAAATAAATATATATATATATATATTTAAAAAACCCAAACATTATCAGGAAGACTAATCTGAGAATCATTATGAGAAAGCCTCATGGAGATGGTGAGGAAGAGGATGTTAGAGGAGTGAGAAGTATTAAGGGTAGAAGGTTCTTTAGTCAAGAAAGATCTGAAAATAGTCAAGGAATTGGCAGATAACCACTATGGCTAGAATGCAAAAGGAAAAAGAAAGAAGTGAGCTTTAAGGAAGAGGAAGGGGTTGGAAAGTGTAGGACTCCTAGGCTCATTGTAATGAGTCTGGATATTTTTCTATGCACAACAGCAACAGGCTTAGAGATTTTATATATGGAAGTAAAGTGTTTAAAAAAGAACATTCGGGTTTTCTGGCTGCCATGTATGGAGTAGTTTGAATAAGTACAGGGGACTCATTACTGAGATTTGTTATTCAGTGTTAGAGTAGTATAACATTACTCATAAATTTACATGATTATGTGTTGGGTTTGAAATATTAAGAGTTGTTATTTTATATTTTTCTTTTTCTTTTTGCTGGATCCTGATAACAGCAGCCTGATGAGTAAAGGCTTCAGTCATCTGTACATATATTACCTAAAGCCTGACCTAAAAATGGAACGGTTAGCTTTTCTAACAGGTTTCTGCATACTTTGTTTTATGCCATTTCATGTTTCAGAGAGTTACAGAAGTGTCTTTCTTCAGAAGGGAAAATATGGAAGGTATTATAAGCTAGAGGACGAGGACATGTGTAGCTTACCTCCAACCTAGACTTATGCCTGGAAGATAAAGATACATTATCATTATCATAATAAGGCCTTCCTACAGAATGACATATTCATATTGTTGCTCTTTTCTGTTATTTATAAAGGAAAACATGAATTATTATTCACTTATATTTTCATGAATAGGAAGAATGTTATCAATTATGTCACGGGTGTCTGCAAGTGTATAACTGTCCGACTGGAGATACTTTAAAAAAAAAAAAAAAAGCAGACACCCTTCTTACTCAAGGGCCCTTATACCAATTTGCATGATGATTAAATAGCTTTTTAATTGCTGTTAAATTATGCCAGCTAAACTGTGATTTCATGCAAATATTAAGCTGTAATGACATGCAGTGAATCATTTACTAAGATTTAGAACTTGGAACAAAGAGAGACAATTAATTCTAATCCTCAGATTCAACTAAATTATGTGTCACTGGGCTTTTATGAATGTGGCCTGATTGCTTTGTTATCATTTATAAATTATACAAAGATTATGTGACATTGAGAAAAAAACTTGGCAGCAATAACCCTTTTGGAGATATCTATATTGAAAACTCTTAGGGATTTCCTTATGTTGACTTTTTTTTTTTCTTTAGAGAAACAAGTAATTCACATAGAAGAAAAGCAATCTCCACACTTCACCCTCCAGACTGACTTCATAAGAGAAGGGCAATTAGTCTGATTTGCAACTGGACATTTTTCAAGTCCATCACATAATAAACCTTACATTAAAACCACAATTTTATTTCTACTAGTTTGTATCCAGAAAATACATCTTTAATCTTCTTTTTATTTTTTTGCTTCAATTTGGGTCCCCCTTTACACTTTTAAAGAATAAAGGAATAATACTCTAAAAGCAAACTTCTGAGAAGCCTAGGACAGTGCTGTCTTTTCTCTTCCCAGAAAAGCATTTGAGTTTGCAGCTCCCATCTTCCTCTGAGTAGCAGAGGCCAGGTGGGTTACAATTTTTATTTTGTTTTATTTCATCTTATGTAAAATGTTTTTAAACAGAACTGCATTTCCCAAAATATATCCTGTGCAGTATCTCTAATCCCATGAACTATCACACAAAAAAACTAGTTTAGTATTCCAGTTAAGACTCCTCTGGCCAACTTGACAGTGAAACAAAAGTAACACAACTTGTTTCTCTTCCTTGAATCCAAAATTCCCAAACATTTGTTTATAGAACCTTATTTTCCAAGAAGCATCTATAGGAATACTAGCATTCTGCAAAACAGGCTGACACAGAAGGAGAGCGAACGTAAGGATCATATTTCAGTTACTACATCAATAGTTGTGGATTTATATTTCATGATTATAATTGTAGAAATATGCTAACTCACAAATAAATAGGCCCTTATTGCTGACTGGAGACTGAGTATTCATCTACCGTATAGCTAATTGTGTTTGTAGGTGCATTTTCTAACCTTAAGAACAATGAAAATTTGATCCAAATAACTGAGGAAATCAAGTCATGGAAGGCTACTGTTTATTAAACTATATTTTATTAGTTACTATTTGGCAAAGATTTTAATATGTTTGTTAATTTAATGACTATCATAAATATAGTAGCATTTCCTAATAAAAAAGAAATTTCTTCTTATATATGAGCTTACAAATGAGAGAAAAATATTTCTGTGTTGATCTATGTCAAAGAGAACATTTAAAAAATATATTGAACCATCTAGAGATATTTGGGTAAATACTTTTACAATGAGTAAATTATAAAATTTGCTAAAAAAGATAAACACATAGAAATAAATGAAAAAGTATATCTCTAGATTTTAGTAATGTACTGAAAATATAGGTTGTCAGATTTGCATATGCACATAATTTAAAACTCTAAAAGTCACCTCGTTTTTTGAATTATCACTATTAACTTTAACTTTTATCTATAAGTATATTGTTAATATAATGTCCTTCCCAAATGATTTTTGAAAAATGTAATTAACAGGAGTAAATGTAAGCAGAATTTTATATTTTCCTTCTCTAAGCCACTTTGTGCTCTAAGTTCTGTTCATCCAATATTTGTACATTTAGAAATGGATGATGAGTAATCACAAAAGGGGGGGCTTCATCCTCACCAGAGGGAAGATAAATCAGTTTAGTCAGATAAAGAAATGAGGTCCAGGAAAGTATTATAGTTATGTAAAGTTCACGCACTGTGTTCATGGTGGGATGATACCTATGTCTTCTCAGGTTTAAAAAAAAATTTTTAATACTGCTATGTGTATTCTTCCTGTAGATAAAAAAATTCTGATAAATAAATATTTAAAGTATTTTATAGTGCTTTGCTTAGAGAGTATTGTCAAATACAAATTTTCAGAACATACAGATTAATGAGAAATTTATTGCCTTCCAATGACAGATTCTTTTTTTAATAATGTTATCTTGGAGCACTTTATAATAATGTTATATACAGAAGAGCAATTGAAAATTAAATCTTGCTATTAAATTAAGTATTGCTCAAAATACAACAGAATGCACATTTCAAATCCTTTAGTCAACATATTTTCATTTTCTTCAATATTTTTACACCAACTTCAGTAACCAAATTGATGCCAAAATTGACTTACTATCCATTAAGTGTTTTCATAGTACTGTGAATGATGACTTAGATAATTCTTTTCAGATTCTTCATTATTTCTAAAATTCACAGTTAAAGAAAACAAAAATCTAATAGACCAGATACAATTCACTTCCAAAATAAAACCTAAACCTCTCAACCTTTTCACCATATTTCTTTATAACCAGGCCTCTTGCTTCCTTTTGCTGCATCTCAATGCCTTTGTGCATGCTGTTCCTTTAAGTCCTTTTGCTCTGTGGAAGATTCCTACTCATCCTTCGTCTTCCAGTTTAGGTGTTACCCGCTTTGTGACACTTCCTTATTGGTCCTCAGGCAGAAAGGAGCACTTTTATACCTTACAGGCATGATTTTTAAAAATAAAGCCAACATTTTTGAGCACTGATTTTGTTCTAAGAAGTGTACTTAATATTCCATGTGATTTACTTAATTCAGTTATCATGATAAACCCAAAAGGTAATGATATTCCATGTGATTTACTTAATTCAGTTATCATGATAAACCCAAAAGGTAATAATAATCACCATTTTATAGAAGATGTGACTAACAATAAATGTATAAATTACACTGAAATATGCGTATCACTGTATACAAGTCTAACATGGTCTAGCTTGATCCAGAGATAATATGTGCTTTAACTAAGGGAAAAAATAGAATGCATGGTTTTGTGTAATCCTCCACAAAGTTTTTTTTCAAATAGTGCCAATTTCCACATATATTAGAAAACAGGTAGTTTGAGGTTAAAAATCTTTTCAAGAGACTGGTGTTACTGGTTACAGATAGATTCACATGAATTGAAAATCACTTAAGAAGCAGAAGGGAATGCTTATATTATGGTAAGGGTAGTCACCCATCTCTCTATCTGTTGGGAAGGAATTTAAAACTTCTCAAAAAATAAATAAACAAAAAACACAAAACCCCCAAAACTTCTCAAAATATAGTTCTGTGGACACTTAAAAACTTGAAAAGTAAACATCTGTGGCCGCAAATTTCTATGCTATAGAACACAGATACAACTTTACCTTGGAAAAATTCCAAGAAATAGTTATAGACTACACTCATCAATTCAGAAAAAAAAATCTATAAACTCACAGAATAGCTAAATATATGAATTATAGAAATGTATTATAGCTGTACAGGTCAAGAGTTAAATGGCAAAATCACATATATTGATAGAAGCCCACTAAAATACAAATGAAATAATGAGAAGGCTGACTTTGGGTCTTCTGAGTCAAATATCATCCAGTTCCTTAATACCATGAAAAAAAAATTATGCACACCTACGTACAGTCCTTTCTGTGTCTGAGTCAATTATTTTTAATTAAAGTTTCATTAGAAATAGAAAAGAGAAATATGAAAAGACTAAGCACAGCCATATTTGGGGAGGGAAAACAAAACAATAAATGAATAGATTAAAGCAAATTAATAACCTTTCTCAAAATGCATAACACTGTGGGGATAATAATGAATGCTATCTTTCCAATTATGGAGGCTTCTTGGTAATTGGTTTGTTGTATACAAGTAGATGATATTGAATGGGACAATACTCTCTGAATTCCAACTGTAGAGTCCTGGTAGCAAGCGGTAATTCAATTCTCCAGCATCAGCAGTATGACCACTTAATATCTCTTCCTATAGAGGAAACTCAGGTGATTTCATACAAGAACCTGCTCTGCTGAAGTAAAAATTATAGTATTTACATGCAGGAAACTCCTTGAAGCTCAAATGAGATCCTACATCAGTGACCAGTATTGGGGAAACTGGGATTCATCTCCTATAGGTATTTATTCCATAAGGTAAGGGTCATTTTAATTTTAAAAATATACCACTACAATAGACAGAGTGAATAGTTAAAGTTATCTTCTACAGTAAGACAAGATACAATACAGTCTTCTAGAAGTAACACAATCCATCTTTGCAACTTCTCCCATCTTGCCATCTGCAAAACTGTGGTTCCTACATTGTGTTTACAATAAGCCACCTACCCAATCAGCTGCACTTTTGTATTTCAATTGTGAAATGGAAAGGCAAGGAACCAGAATGGGCTCTTCATGCAAAACATGAATAGGAAAGAAATAAGAAAAAAACTTAAAGATATGAGGGGAAAAGAAAAAGAAGAATTAGCAAGCAGAGCAGGGGTACCTGGGTGTGAACATTCTATAACCAACTAGAAGTAGGGGACTTGAGTAGGAAAATTGAAATGAAGAACACCTCTCCTGGGGCATCTCAACACACTACTTATTCTATACTCAAACTAAGAATGAGAGAATCATGGCCTTTTTTTAAGTTGCCAATTATTCCAGCAGTAAAGGAGCCATTATACAATATTAGCCTTAGAGCAAAAGTAAATCAAACTTTTATAAATTCATGTCAATCCTGGTCACTGTAGTTCAAATACAAAGATATAAAAACATGGTATTTGCCTTTTTTTTAAGACTGATGTTTGAGGGGCCCCTGGGTGGCCCATTGGTTGAGTATCTGCCTTCTGCACAGGTCATGATCCCAGCTTCCTGGGATCAAGCCCTGCATTGGGCTCTCTCCTCAATGGGGAGTCTGCTTCTCCCTCTGCCCATTCCCCTGCTTTTTCTCTTTCTTGCTCTTTCTTGCTCTTTCTTTCTGCTTTCTTGCTCTGCTCTCTCTTTTAAACACATAAACAAATAAATAAAATCTTTAAAAAAAGAATGAAGTTTGAAAAAACACTGGTTTTACTCACAAGATACTTGATTCATATTTAGATGACAAAAAAAAAAAGAGAGAGAGAGAAATTCTTAATGATGTCCATGAGAATTATCCATATAGATAGATAGATAGAGATATGATTTACATCGTATGTTTTGAACCTTTCTAAGTGGGTAACACAAATGTTTGCTGGATGTGTTAATCTTCCAGCACCTGTTCAGTAGCTAAAAGATCCTATTGATTTAAACACATGAGAAACATCAAAGTAAAAATGTCATGACAATGTAATTATATTTTGTCTAACTTTTCATGCATCCATATGTTAGACCGTCACTTCACTTCTTTCAATCCTTTCATGCTCTCTGCCTTTACTGCTGGATAAGTACTTTTTTTAGTAATTCTTATTTTCCTTTGTTTCTTTAACTTCAGTGAGTATTTTTCCCTTCGGGTCTGAAAAAGCCTTAGGTAGTTATTTTGATAACAGATTTCTTGGCAGTAGTGGGGTCTCCTGTGCTCTCAAATGCTCTCAGAGGCATCCCTAATTGACTAAGACCTGATATTAAGGAGTGCCCTCCACAGCTCACCCTTTAAAGCACAGAATATACATTAATTAGTCACCTGAGAAACAGAGTTTATGAAGTATATTAAAAATCTAGAGAAAATATTCAGTATTTCATTTTTTAAATTTCTTATTCATAACTCCGTTTCTTTATTTTGCAGTTCAAGCAAAAAGGACACAAGGAATTTTTTTAAAAATTGAGGCCTAAATTTAAGTATGTTGTTGATATAACTGGTTAGTAGGGCTGTTTGAGAGATCCTAATACAGTTAAAATTCAAGGGAGAGAAATAGGTCGGGCAGGACTTTGAATGTCCTTGGATTGGTTCTAATGGGTCTGGAAAATAGGGGTTGGGCTTTGAAAGACATTAGGCAAAGTGGTGATATGATCATATGATATGATTTTGTGTCTAACGGTTTGGAATATTTTGGAGGTATGGAAGACTAAAGGAAGGATACATGCCAGGATATTATTAAACTTGCCCAAGAAGAGTCAAAGACATCAACTAAAAGGATAGGACCAGGAACTGACAGGAAGGAATGGACAGAAGAAATGCTAATAGGTAGATTTGATAGGACTTGTGACTACTACATGTCAAGGTCAGGTCAGGAATTATGATTCCAATCTTTCTGGCTTAGAAGTATGGGTAGATGAGGATTCACCAGCATAAGGAAATAAAGCTAGGGTGAATAAGCAGGCTGAGAGAGAAAATAATAAATTATCTTTTACTGGTTGAATTTGAAATTATTAGTTTACTCATTCATAAAATATTTATTAAGGCCCTAGTGTCTAGTATCTAGGTATTATTATTAGTGCTGGAGATACAGGAGGGAAAGAACACCCATGATCTCATGGGTCTTATAGTCTAGTATGGCTAGGATGATGATAAACAAAGAAGCAAGAGTACAAATAAATCAGAAATTTCAAAGAATGATACGATACATTAAAAAATGAAATGTGATATAAAAAAGAGTATGGGGAGGAATTTTATTTTTGAATGATTGGTCAGGAAGTACCTGTTCAAAGAGCTGACATTTGAGCCTAAAGGGCAAAAAGAAAATAGCTATGAGACCTTGAGGAAGAGTATTTTAAGTAGAAGAAATGGTTGGCACCAAGGATGACAACAAGCTCAGTACCTTAGAAGTCCATGAGTTTAATAACCAAAGGGAGTAAGGGTATGAGGTAAGGTCAGACACTTGGGCAGGTTTCCACAAGACATTTAGGTTGCCAAATCCTACAATTAATTGGCTAGATAACTCTGGACTTTGGGAGAAAAGCCCAGGATCTGAATAAAAATATAGGCACCATCTATTTACAGCTGATGTTTGAAGCCATGAGAATGAGAACATATGGAAAAATAAGAAAGCAAAGAAAGGAATGTAAGGAAAACTAACATTTAATGGGTAAGGAAAAGAAGAGAAACCATCAATGGCAATAAATACAATGGTGAGAAAATTAAGAGGATGAAAGGGAGATTACAATGTCCTACAATAAAAAACAACAAAAGAAAGAAGGAAGGATCAACAGAGTTAGATATCATAAATAACTGAACAAAAATATTTCTAACACAAAATGGCAAAGATCATTGGTGAATTTTCTGACAGTTTACTTTGGTAGGGGAAAAATCTGATGACTCTCTTAGAGTGAAGAGCAAAAATTTGAATATAGTAGAGTAAAAAGTTAAAAAAAAAGTAAAAGTTAAAAAAAATAAAGAACGAAGCATAGCCAATAAAGATTGCTTTTCCAAGATTATTTGGGGGAAGGGGAAGAGAAAAAATATTGGACTTGGAGTATTCTTTTAACAATAGAAGTTTGGGTATACCTATAGGTTGTGAGGAAGAAGTTAGTAGAAACAAAAATGTCAGGAAAGTAAACTAACAAGAGCCAGGCCCAATAGAAGGTTGAAGATCAGGTCACCCTCTCGCCCAACACTACTAGAGAGAATAGCTTTGAATATGAGGCATCTTTTTTTTTTTTTTTTTAATTGTAGCTATCTTAGAAGCCTAAAAGTGTTTATGCGGACACCTCTCCAAAGAAGATAGACAGATGGCAATAAGCATGTGAAAAGACACTCCACATCACATGTCATCAGGGAAATACAAATTAAAACAATGAGATTCTAGCCGAGGAGTCAAGATGGCGGAGAAGTAGCAGCTGAGACTACTTCAGGTTGCGGGAGATCAGCTAGTTAGCTTATCTAAAGATTGCAAACACCTACAAATCCAACGGGATATTGAAGAGAAGAAGAACAGCAATTCTAGAAACAGAAAATCAACCACTATCTGAAAGGTAGGACCGGCGGAGAAGTAAATCCAAAGCGACGGGAAGATAGACCACGGGGGGAGGGGCCGGCTCCCGGCAAGCGGCAGAGCAACGGAGCACAAAATCAGGACTTTTAAAAGTCTGTTCCGCTGAGGGACATTGCTCCAGAGGCTTAACTGGGGTGAAGCCCACGCGGGGCCAGTGTGGCCTCAGGTCCCGCAGGGTCACAGAAGGATCGGGGTGTCTGAGTGTCGCAGAGCTTGCAGGTATTAGAACGGGGAAGCCGGCTACAGAGACGGAGCCGAGGAGTGAGCTCACAGCTATGGCTTACCTTGAACCAGTCGCAGGCTCGGTGAGCTCGGAGCACGGCTGGAGGCCAGGCAGACGGGAGTAATTGGGCGCTGTTCTCTGAGGGCGCACTGAGGAGTGGGGCCCCGGGCTCTCGGCTCCTCCAGGCCGGAGACTGGGAGGCCGCCATCTTCATTCCCGTCCTCCGGAACTCTACCGAAAGCGCTCAGGGAACAAAAGCTCCCGAAAGCAAACCCGAGCGGATTACTCAGCCCAGCCCCTGGTAAGGGCGGTGCAACTCCGCCTGGGGCAAAGACACTTGAGAATCACTACAACAGGCCCCTCCCCCAGAAGATCAACAAGAAACCCAGCCAGGACCAAGTTCACTTACGAGGAGTGCAGTTTCAATACCAAGGAGAGCCGCGGAATTTCAGAGGAGGAGAAAGCAAACCACGGAACTCATGGCTTTCTCCCCATGATTCTTTAGCCTTGCAGTTAATTTAATTTTTTTTCTTTTTCAATTTTTTTTCTCTTCTTCTGCTAAATTTTTTTAACTTTTACTCTTTTCTTTTTTAACATTTTTAACTCGTTTATCTAATATATATATATTTTTAATTTTTATATTTTTTCATTATTGGTTTTCTTTTTTTATTTGTTTCTTTTTTCCTTTTTTTTTTTTTTTTTTTTCTTTCTGAACCTCTTTTTATCCCCTTCCCCCCACCGCTCACGATTTGGGATCTCTTCTGATTTGGCTAAAGCATATTTTCCTGGGGTTGTTGCCACCCTTTTAGTATTTTACTTGTTCCTTCATATACTCTTATCTGGACAAAATGACAAGGCAGAAAAATTCACCACAAAAAAAGAACAAGAGGCAGTACTGAATGCTAGGGACCTAATCAATACAGACATTGGTAATATGTCAGATCTAGAGTTCAGAATGACGATTCTCAAGGTTCTAGCCGGGCTCGAAAAAGGCATGGAAGATATTAGAGAAACCCTCTCCAGAGATATAAAAGCCCTTTCTGGAGAAATAAAAGAACTAAAATCTAACCAAGTTGAAATAAAAAATGCTATTAATGAGGTGCAATCAAAAATGGAGGCTCTCACTGCTAGGATAAATGAGGCAGAAGAAAGAATTAGCGATATAGAAGACCAAATGACAGAGAATAAAGAAGCTGAGCAAAAGAGGGACAAACAACTACTGGACCACGAGGGCAGAATTCGAGAGATAAGTGACACCATAAGACGAAACAACATTAGAATAATTGGGATTCCAGAAGAAGAAGAAAGAGAGAGGGGAGCAGAAGGTATATTGGAGAGAATTATTGGAGAGAATTTCCCCAATATGACAAAGGGAACAAGCATTAAAATCCAGGAGGTTCAGAGAACCCCACTCAATATCAATAAGAATAGGTCCACACCCTGTCACCTAATAGTCAAATTTACAAGTCTTAGTGACAAAGAGAAAATCCTGAAAGCAGCCCGGGACAAGAAGTCTGTAACATACAATGGTAAAAATATTAGATTGGCAGCAGACTTATCCACAGAGACCTGGCAGGCCAGAAAGAGCTGGCATGATATATTCAGAGTACTAAACGAGAAAAACATGCAGCCAAGAATACTATATCCAGCTAGGCTATCATTGAAAATAGGAGAGATTAAAAGCTTCCAGGACAAACAAAAACTGAAAGAATTTGCAAACACCAAACCAGCTCTACAGGAAATATTGAAAGGGGTCCTCTAAAAAAGAGAGACCCTAAAAGTAGTAGATCAGAAAGGAACAGAGACAATATACACTAACAGTCACCTTACAGGCAATACAATGCCACTAAATTCATATCTCTCAATAGTTACCCTGAATGTTAATGGGCTAAATGCCCCAATCAAAAGACACAGGGTATCAGAATGGATAAAAAAACAAAACCCATCTATAGGTTGCCTACAGGAAACTCATTTTAAACCCAAAGACACCTCCAGATTTAAAGTGAGGGGGTGGAAAAGAATTTACCATGCTAATGGACACCAGAAGAAAGCAGGAGTGGTAATCCTTATATCAGATCAATTAGATTTTAAACCAAAGACTATAATAAGAGATGAAGAAGGACACTATATCATACTCAAAGGATCTGTCCAACAAGAAGATCTAACAATTTTAAATATCTATGCCCCTAACGTGGGAGCAGCCAACTATATAAACCAATTGATAACAAAATCAAAGAAACACATCAACAATAATACAATAATAGTAGGGGACTTTAACACTCCCCTCACGGAAATGGACAGATCATCCAAGCAAAAGATCAACAAGGAAATAAAGGCCTTCAATGACACACTGGACCAGATGGACATCACAGATCTATTCAGAACATTTCATCCCAAAGCAACAGAATACACATTCTTCTCTAGTGCCCATGGAACATTCTCCAGAATAGATCACATCCTTGGTTCTAAATCAGGTCTCAACTGGTATCAAAAGATTGGGATCATTCCCTGCATATTTTCAGACCACAATGCTCTGAAGCTAGAACTCAATCACAAGAGGAAATTTGGAAAGAACCCAAATACATGGCTACTAAACAGCATCCTTCTAAAGAATGAATGGGTCAACCAGGAAATTAAAGAAGAATTGAAAAAATTCATGGAAACAAATTATAATGAAAATACAACGGTTCAAAATCTGTGGGACACAACAAAGGCAGTCCTGAGAGGAAAATATATAGCGGTACAAGCCTTTTTCAAGAAACAAGAAAGGTCTCAGGTACACAACCTAACCCTACACCTAAAGGAGCTGGAGAAAGAAAGAACAGGAAAGAAACCCTAAACCCAGCAGAAGAGAAGTCATAAAGATCAGAGCAGAAATCAATGAAATAGAAACCAAAAAAACAATAGAACAAATCAACGAAACTAGGAGCTGGTTCTTTGAAAGAATTAATAAGATTGATAAACCCCTGGCCAGACTTATCAAAAAGAAAAGAGAAAGGACCCAAATAAATAAAATCATGAATGAAGGAGGAGAGATCACAACTAACACCAAAGAAATACAGACAATCATAAGAACATATTATGAGCAACTCTATGCCAACAAATTTGACAATCTGGAAGAAATGGATGCATTCCTAGAGACATATAAACTACCACAACTCAACCAGGAAGAAATAGAAAGCCTGAACAGACCCATAACCAGTAAGGAGATTGAAACAGTCATCAAAAATCTCCAAACAAACAAAAGCCCAGGGCCAGACGGCTTCCCGGGGAAATTCTACCAAACATTTAAGGAAGAACTAATTCCTATTCTCCTGAAACTGTTCCAAAAAATAGAAATGGAAGGAAAACTTCCAAACTCATTTTATGAGGCCAGCATCACGTTGATCCCAAAACCAGACAAGGATCCCATCAAAAAAGAGAACTACAGACCAATATCCTTGATGAACACAGATGCAAAAATTCTCACCAAAATACTAGCCAATAGGATTCAAAAGTACATTAAAAGGATTATTCACCACGACCAAGTGGGATTTATTCCAGGGCTGCAAGGTTGGTTCAACATCCGCAAATCAATCAATGTGATACAACACATTAATAAAAGAAAGAACAGGAACCATATGATACTCTCCATAGATGCTGAAAAAGCATTTGACAAAGTACAGCATCCCTTCCTGATCAAAACTCTTCAAAGTGTAGGGATAGAGGGCACATACCTCAATATTATCAAAGCCATCTATGAAAAACCCATCGCAAATATCATTCTCAATGGAGAAAAACTGAAAGCTTTTCCGCTAAGGTCAGGAACACGTCAGGGATGTCCGTTATCACCACTGCTATTCAACATAGTACTAGAAGTCCTAGCCTCAGCAATCAGACAACAAAAAGAAATTAAAGGCAACCAAATCGGCAAAGAAGAAGTCAAACTATCACTCTTCGCAGATGATATGATACTCTATGTGGAAAACCCAAAAGACTCCACTCCAAAACTGCTAGAACTTGTACAGGAATTCAGTAAAGTGTCAGGATATAAAATCAATGCACAGAAATCAGTTACATTTCTCTACACCAACAACAAGACAGAAGAAAGAGAAATTAAGGAGTCCATCCCATTTACAATTGCACCCAAAACTATAAGATACCTAGGAATAAACCTAACCAAAGAGGCTAAGAATCTATACTCAGAAAACTATAAAGTACTCATGAAAGAAATTGAGGAAGACACAAAGAAATGGAAAAATGTTCCATGCTCCTGGATTGGAAGAATAAATATTGTGAAAATGTCTATGCTACCTAAAGCAATCTACACATTTAATGCAATTCCTATCAAAGTACCATCCATTTTTTTCAAAGAAATGGAACAAATAATCCTAAAATTTATATGGAACCAGAAAAGACCTCGAATAGCCAAAGGAATATTGAAAAAGAAAGCCAAAGTTGGTGGCATCACAATTCCGGACTTCAAGCTCTATTACAAAGCTGTCATCATCAAGACAGCAGGGTCCTGGCACAAAAACAGACACATAGATCAATAGAACAAAATAGAGAGCCCAGAAATAGACCCTCAACTCTATGGTCAACTAATCTTTGACAAAGCAGGAAAGAATGTCCAATGGAAAAAAGACAGCCTCTTCAATAAATGGTGTTGGGAAAATTGGATAGCCACATGCAGAAAAATGAAATTGGATCATTTCCTTACACCACACACAAAAATCACTTCCTTACACCACACACATTTCTCAATGTGAGAAAGGAATCCATCAAAATCCTTGAGGAGAACACAGGCAGCAACCTCTTCGACCTCAGCCACAGCAACATCTTCCTAGGAACATCGCCAAAGGCAAGGGAAGCAAGGGCAAAAATGAACTATTGGGATTTTATCAAGATCAAAAGCTTTTGCACAGCAAAGGAAACAGTTAACAAAACCAAAAGACAACTGACAGAATGGGAGAAGATATTTGCAAATGACATATCAGATAAAGGGCTAGTGTCCAGAATCTATAAGGAACTTAGCAAACTCAACACCCAAAGAACAAATAATCCAATCAAGAAATGGGCAGAAGACATGAACAGACATTTCTGCAAAGAAGACATCCAGATGGCCAACAGACACATGAAAAAGTGCTCCATATCACTCGGCATCAGGGAAATACAAATAAAAACCAGAATGAGATACCACCTCACACCAGTCAGAATGGCTAAAATTAACAAGTCAGGAAATGACAGATGCTGGCGAGGATGCGGAGAAAGGGGAACCCTCCTACACTGTTGGTGGGAATGCAAGCTGGTGCAACCACTCTGGAAAACAGCATGGAGGTTCCTCAAAATGTTGAAAATAGAACTACCCTATGACCCAGCAATTGCACTATTGGGTATTTACCCTAAAGATACAAACGTAGTGATCCGAAGGGTCACGTGCACCCGAATGTTTATAGCAGCAATGTCTACAATAGCCAAACTATGGAAAGAACCTAGATGTCCATCAACAGACGAATGGATAAAGAAGATGTGGTATATATTTACAATGGAATACTATGCAGCCATCAAAAGAAATGAAATCTTGCCATTTGCGACAACGTGGATGGAACTAGAGGGTATCATGCTTAGCGAAATAAGTCAATCAGAGAAAGACAACTATCATATGATCTCCCTGATATGAGGGAGTGGAGATGCAACATGGGGGGTTAATGGGGTAGGAGAAGAGTAAATGAAACAAGTTGGGATTGGGAGGGAGACAAACCATAAGTGACTCTTAATCTCACAAAACAAACTGAGGGTTGCTGGGGAGAGGGGGTTTGGGAGAAGGGGGGTGGGGTTATGGACATTGGGTAGGGTATGTGCTATGGTGAGTGCTGTGAAGTGTGTAAACCTGGAGATTCACAGACCTGTACCCCTGGGGGAAAAAAAATATATGTTTATAAAAAATAAAATTAAAAACAAAAACAAACAAACAAACAAACAAACAAAAAACAATGAGATTCTACTATACACCTATTAGAAAGGGCCAAAGTCCAGAACACTGACAACACCAAATGATGGTGAGGATGTGGAGCAATAGGAACTCTCGTTCTTTATTGGTGGGAATGCAAAATGGTAGTTTCTTAACAAAATTAAACATACTTTTACTGTATGATCCAGTAATCATCCTCCTTGGTACGTACCCAAAAGAATTGAAAACTTATGTCCGTAGGAAATCTACACATGGCATGTTTATAGCAGCTTATTCCTGTCAAAACTGGGAAGCAATCAAGTTGTCCTTCAATAGGTAAATAGATAAGTAAACTGCGGTACATACAGACAATAGAATATTATTCAGCACTAAAAAGAAATGAGCTATCCAGCCATGAAAAGACACGGAGTAATCTTAAATGCATATTACTAAGTGAAAGAAGCCAATCTGAAAGTCTGTATACTTCAGGATTCCAACTATATGACATTCTGTAAAAGGGAAGAGTATGGAGACAGTAAAAATATAAGTGGTTGGCAGAGATTAGTAGGGCACAGAGGAATTCCAGGGGAGTGAAAATACTCTGTATGATGCTATAATGATGCATACATGCCCTATACAATCCCACAGAATGGGGTGTGAACCATTCTAATTAGAGTGAACCCCGGTGTAAACTGTGGAATTTAGGTGATTGTAACATGCAAATGCAGATTCATCAGTTGTACAAAAGTACCACTCGGATGGGGGATGTTAATAATGGGGGAAGCTGTGCATATCAGGGAGCAAGGAGGTATATGGGACTTCTCTGTATTTTCTCTTGATTTTGTTTGTGAATCTCAAACTGCTCTAAAAGAATAAAATCTTAATAAAGATTTTTATGTGAATAAATCTTATATATGATATATTTCAAGATTATAAAATAAAAAGATACCTATCTTTACAGTGGAAACCCAAAGAAATCATAAAACTCTTAATAGTAAAATTATATTTTTAAGGGTGTTTATTATTATTTTGATGATGGCGCTAAGAAGCAGGGGAAGATTCTTGGGGTCCTTAAAATCATATCAATTATATGATCACATGCTATCCCTATATATAAAATCTTTCCCTACTAGGCCATTGACTAGTCAAATGTCCTGGTTTGTCATTTCTGATATTTTAGTCGTTCACTTTCTTTTAAACTCATACATTCAAAATCTCTCTGCCCCTGATATTAAGGAAAGAAACTGCCTCTTTTTAAATTCCTGGAAGATTCTCTGAAAGCAGTTTCAAAATGTTAAGACTGACAAAACCACCAGGAAGTGATAGCACTGACTGCTAACTGACCCAGATTCTGAGCGTTAGATAACACACTATTGGAACAAAGGTGATAAAGAATGGCTAATTCATAGATACATGGTCTAGAAGTTAAGAGAGCATATTATCTATTAAAATTTGACACTTATTTGTGGTTAATGAAAGACAGAAAAGACTGACTGCTTGTTTGATTCTTGACCTCAAAAGTTCTATTATCCCGGTGAAGTTACCCTGGTCCTTTTAAGTCTAATTGTTCAGTGACCTCCTCACTTGTAACTTTTCTGATTTTTCTTTCCCAATCATCTCATTTTCCAATTTTTAGGGGCAATGATACTTTGGAGTTTATGGTCCTTACTTTTTCTGCATTTTATAATAACTGCTAGGGTCCCTCACCCTAGTCAGAGTATAATTTGGAAAACCTCATCTCAGGTAATAGAGGTGCAAGACTTAAAATACTTTGTGAAAATGTAAACAATTCAGTATATTATTTTTTTCAGTTTATAAGAACATAGATGATGGGAGCCATGAGCTCAGTATAGAAGTATCAACCATAAAGTGGGGGTGCCTGGGGGGGCTCAGTCAGTTAAGCATCTCCCTTAGGTTCAGGACATGATCCCAGGGTCCTCTCCTCTCTGCTTGTGCTCTGTCGCATGTGTGCTCTCTCTTGCTATCTCTGTCTTTCTCTCAAATCAATCAATCAATCAATCAATCAAAAACTCAATTTAACCCCCCCAAAAGTTATAACAGTTTGAATACCTGCTGATCAAAAACCATTTCAAAATGAATCACAGGAGAATAGCTTTCTGTGTTAAACAAATATTTATGTAGCACCTACTATGTGATAGGTATTGTTCTTGGAACTTTTTAAAAATTAATTTATTTAATCATAGTAGCTACAGAATGAGATATATGCTGTTATTATCACTATGTATGGGTTAACTGAGGCTGAGAGAGGTCAAACAATTTGCCCAAAGTTACATAGCTATTAAGCACTAACACCAAAACTCGTACTCAAATAATTTGACTCTAAAAGATGGTTAACTTACAATACACTATGGTAAGTTTTGTTAAAACACGACAGAAGTTCTTAAGAAAGTAGCACAGAAAAACCTTGAGAGGGGGACCTCCTGAGGCTGGACTAAGGAGATCTCACCAAAGTTTTCACCTTTTTTTTTAAGGAGGGTTTTATCTTTCAGTATTTGATGGCAACACAATATGCTATTTTCTGCCTAAAACTGCCCAACTATGATCAGAATCAAAACTTTCTCTGCCTCTGTTTAGTACAGCTGCAGGCTAGTGATGAGCATGGGATGATGTGTGGAATTGTTGAGTCAACATATTGTGCACCTGCAACTAATATAACACTGTATGTGAACTATACTGGAATTAAAATAAAAATCAGCCATGAACGAGAGATTAATAAAGATGGTGAAAGGCCAGAGAGAAAATTAGAGTTCCCTGGTAAATTATATATATTGATTAAAATAAAATTAAAACAAAAGATAAAAAAAATTTATAATATGAAGTATAAAAAAGGAATTTTTTTTAGAGGAAAGAAAAATCCAAAAAAACATAAAACATTAAGCTGATAAATACACATATCTGATTCAATGACTGACTAGTTTATCAGGTTTGTGGACTTTGTTGCATTCACTATTTATTTCCTTAACCAGACCCTCACTCCAAAGAACTGCATGCCTACCCTGCTACGTCACTGAAGGGTTAGATTGATGGGAACCAATTTATTCCTTCAATTTGTCAATTGTCTATTTATGGCCACGTAAGAAAATAAAAAGAAAAATTCCTGATCACTTACTTCAGAAGTTGTACTCAGTTTCTGATACAGATTTTGAGAAATACTTTCCTAGCAGTACTGTAGCCATTTGAAATACCACCATTTACCTAAACTGGAGTAAGCTGTTCACAATGTAATGTAATAGTATATAGTAACCATTGAAGAAGGATTACATATATGTGGTAACAACAAGGTCTTCCTGTTAAAAACTCTACATAACTAGGTGAGAAATTATATTTCAAAATTTCCTTCTCTATTTATTAACTTAAAATATTTTCCCAATGAAAAAAATGCCAGGTAATAATTTCCCAGGCTGGAACTTTCTGAAGAAAATGGTCACTCAGCATTTACAATCAGAAAACAAAAGTTACATCTACTAATGAATGTGTTGTATTTTTATTAATCGTATTCTATAAAACTATTTTATATTAAAGTCTGTAGTAATGCAGATAAATCTATAGGCTGCATCATTTACAAGAAATGGGACATCACCATTGTCTCTAAGGAATATGCAACATTACATAACTCTCAATCTGTTTTTGCCTTTATGGAATTACAGAAGACAAGCAATAGTTTGGCCCTAATTCATCAAACAGAAGGGCAAATTTTCACTGTAGTATATTATTTACGTATTAACAAGACTTTTATAGCTACCTAAGAGGTGACATTTTACTTTTGCATAGCTTAGCAATGCATTAATAGATTCACTTTTACTTTTTAAATGTACGGATAATTCATAGTATTTTATAATAAAAGAGTACAGATAATTTATAATTCTTGATGCATGAATTTAAATGACCTTCACATTTAAATTTAATATCTACTGATTCCAACCCAAAAGTTGGAAAGTGAAAGGTGAAATGCGGGCAAACTCAAAAACACTTTCCTTTAAAGACAAATGTCAAGGAAAACTAGAACTTTTTCTGCAAACAACAGCACAATGACTTTTAAAGTTCCATCTGGAAGCTCCCCCACACTAAACTTGGTGTTCCTAAATTGATGTGCCTTAAAATGGACAAGGGTGAAGCAAAGAACAAGTTTTATTTATAAATTCTTAGGTAGCCTTACACTACTTTAACTTCCTAAGGACAGATTATGGTTCGGAAAAATTTCCAGGGCCTCACACCAGTGCTGAGATTTTAATCTCCTGGATAAACGTGAATTTTGAAGAATAGGCACCTCCTTTGCAAGCAGATGAAAAGTAACTATGTTGAGAGAAAGAGAAACTTTTTTCTTCACTGTTTTCAAAGTCAAATACATGGTTGCGACAGAATTTTGCATATTTACTTTTTAAAGCAATTTAGAATGAAGAGACCAAAGGGTTGAAAACAGGGTTTACAAATGCAAAATGCAGAGACTTACTGGTACATGCCATGGAAGGTGGGTCTTTTTCAGCTCGGAAGTAACCCTTTTCACACTGACAGACAGAAGTTGCTTCTTTATAGGTTAAACTGTGGGGAGGGCATTTAGAACATTTTGTGTTCCCGGCAAATGCTTTATAGAATCCTGGTCTGCAAGCTGTAAAAACAGGAAAAAATACTTTTATTGCTATTATTGCTTGCGTTATTTTACTTGTACACATACAACATATTTTAATTGATACACATTTTGATCTCAGAGTTCAGTGTCACACATATACAGAAAAGTCAATATATGTTAATATTAATGAAATTAGTTATTCAAAATCAGTAACATAATGGTGATGTCATATTTAGGCTCAGGTTGCTAATTTTGGATAGCATACCTGAAATATGCGTACACAAAATAGCTGATTACCAGAGTGTGGAGATGCCCCTCCCTGGAAGTAAGGGAAATGATTTTGTGTAGTTCTAGGAGATAGCATTAAGTAACATTGAATCACACTGTGTAAAATATATTTGCATTGCATTTTTCCCTCAGTCCTTCTAAGAACTGAAGGAGAAAGTCCCAGTGTGGTGCTGGTATACCTTAACATCTGTCCTATTGGTGAATTTTTTTTTTTTTTTTAACAAAATGTAAGTTGGCCTTAGGTTCAGAGATTTTAGCAAGATCTACCTATAGTTTGATAACATTGCTTTTTTTAATCAGTTTATTTTTATTTTTATGGCAATTTTTTCTGTTTATTATATTGAAACACATTCATTTAAAATTTTGAATTAATTTCAAAAGTAGATAGAATATTAAGTAAATATATATTTTTTGCTTATTGGCAAGAATCATGAAAATTGTATATGGCAAGAACCATGAAAATTGTAAACAACCAAATTTTCACAAAAAATCATGAAAATAAAATGTAAATAATAAAAGTTACATGATGATATATTTTATTAGGCTGCATTTTCTCTTTGCTTAAACCCATGTTGTCATTCTTAGGAAACTTTTTCACAGGAAAGGAAGATCTACAAAAAATGATCCTATGCTAAATATGCATTCAAGGTCTTAAATGTTGAGGGGGTAGTTGTTTCTAGTCTCAAAAACCACTACTGACCATTTTCTAAATTAACACATATACAAAATAAAAGTAGAATAATTTTCCAGTAACATACATTATGTTAAAAATGTTTTAACAAACTACTTCTTTTAATCTAACACATTTTCACAAAATGCTCCATTTTTTAAAAGATTTTATTTATTATTTATCTGAGAGAGAGACACAGCTAGTGAGAGAGAGCACGAGCAGGGAAAGAGAGAGAAGCAGGTTCCCAGTGAGCAGGGAGCCCGATACGGGACTTGATCTCTGGACCCTGGGATCATGACCTGAGCTGAAGGTAGACACTTAACTGATTGAGCCACCCGGGTGCCCCCTCAAAATGCTCTATTTAAAAATATACAATAACTAACAATAATAAAGAATAACCTCCTGATAAGTCTCCTGATTATATATGCAGGAAAGAAAGAAATTTTAAGGGAAATTGGAATCTTAATTAAATGAGTCCCAATAAAATAACTATTTGTCTTTTCCTAGGTACATATTTTAAGATATGTTCCTACAGCTCTAAATGACTGCAATATGATTGATACCAGTAGTATACTATGTACCACTGACTCGGCCTCTAGGAGGCATAAACTATAAGAGGTGAGTGCACATATATGCACAAATGCACAAACACATACACATGTGCATGTAGACACATGCAATGACTGGGTTATTTTTGACCATTTGCTTTTATAAAAATGCTTTATATGAATACCCAACTTTTGTACCAACATGGACGGGACTGGAAGAGATTATGCTGAGTGAAATAAGTCAAGCAGAGAGAGTCAATTATATGGTTTCACTTACTTGTGGAGCATAAGGAATAACACAGAGGACATGGGGAGAGGGAGAGGAGAAGTGAATTGGGGGAAATTGGAGGGGGAGACAAACCATGAGAGACTGTGGACTCTGAGAAACAAACTGAGGGTTTTGGAGGGGAGGGGTGTGGGGAGTTGGGTGAGCCTGGTGGTGGGCATTATGGAGGGCATGTATTCTATGGAGCGCTGGGTGTGGTGCATAAACAATGAATTTTGGATCACTGAAAAAAAAATTAAGTTAAATTAAACTGAAAAAAATAATGACCTAGTAATTCAAGAGAAGTTATAATCAATTCTGTACAGTAAAATTACTTTTAAAAACGTGGTTATTTACTATCAATGAAGCTATTAGTGGTGATACATAAATATCAACCAGTCTCTTTAACTTGCTGATAAATTAATATTATATGACTAATTAGTAAAAACACTGTATCATCAAATAGCTCTTTAAGCCTGTCAAAATTCAGAGTACATAAATAATATATACTCAACCCCTAAAATTTTCACAAATAAAATATTCTTTAAAAAATACATAAATTTCTAAATGTAATCTTATGCTATAGTAGTTAAAAGACAATGTGTTATAAAATACTTACTAAATATAACATATATATTTTGTCAATTAAGTAAATATCTTCTACTTAATTATGAAGTTTAAAGTAACTAATTATATTCCATATAATACAATTATAATACTTTGGCAAGTAATTCTAAATGTTGAACTCAACTAGAAATTTAATCATGTCTTGAGTTCATCTATTACAATATTTATAACTCTAATAAGCCACACAGTTTATAGAGAATGTGCAAATTTAAATGGGGAGCTTGCATTCTGCATATTCCAATATTATTTAAAATATAATTTAAATATTATAATTACCTTTTGAAATAAATTAATTAGTAATGTGAACACTATAGGACTATACTAAAGTTTATCATATGTGCAGATATAAAACCTATAAGACCCATAAACAAGAGCTGTAAATATTGACTCCTTTCTGTTATCAGTCATTCAGATCTCAGTCATAAACACTGTTTAGCATGTAAAGTAGCCTGCCAATAACTTCATTTTGTGCAGCAAAACACTGTCAACTTTTATTTTCTCTGGTAACTAAAAAACAAAAATTTAAATAATTTTTTATCTGAAATGTTTTCAGCTAATATTTCACCTTCTTTTAGAATTTTAGAGTGCTTAAAGCAACTCTTAAAATACTTAGAATAGCTTAGTGATATTCAAACCGTTCTAGAGATCAGGCTGCTAAATGGTCTCAGCACCCAATCTTGCCTACTTTATTCTGTAAACAGGAGTATCTTCTAAACCAGCTCTGTCCAATAGTACTAAAAACTAATATATATATAATTATTATATATCTATATATATATCTATATATACATCTCTATATCTTATCTATATATATAGAGAGAGAAGTATATATGTACTATATATAGGATAGTACTAAAACTAAAATATAATTATATATATATGTCATTTCAATTTTTGTAGGAGCCACATTAAAAAATTAAAAAGAGGTGAAATTAATTTTAATTATATATGTATATATATATATTTTTTATTAATTTGACAGAGAGATCACAAGTAGGCAGAAAGGCAGGCAGAGAGAGAGAGAGAGAGAGAGAGAGGGAAGCAGGCACCCTGCTGAGCAGAGAGCCCAATGCGGGGCTCGATCCCAAGACCCTGAGATCATGACCTAGGCCTAAGGCAGAGGCTTAACCCACTGAGCCACTCAGGGGCCCCTTTAATAAAATATTTTATTTAACATAGTATAACCAAAATATTATCTTTTCAACATATAAACTAGCTCTTGAAATATTTTACCTTATTTGGGGTTTTTGTACTAAATATTTTGTACTAATTAATTTGATATGTATCTTACATTCACTGGACATCTCAATTCAAACTAACCGGATTTCAAGTGCCTACTCACTTTATATGCAGCTATGAGCTACCACACTGAATAGTGCAGTTTTGAACACAGAAATCTCTTCATTATATCTCCCTGCTGAAAAAACTTTGATGACTTTCCACCATCTCTATGTTAAAGTTTAAAACCAATTGGATTACAAGCTCCCCTGTGGTTTGACCCAGCCTGCAGCTCTAACCACATCACATGAAGCTGCTTCCCTCTCACACCCCCTTGATTAAGGCTTTGCCCCTCTACAGTCTATTTTCAACCCAGTTCTGATCCTTTCAGAACTTATATGAGATCACATTATCACCTGGCTCCAAGCTTCCGGTGGCTTTCCATTTCTCCTAGAGCAAAGCCATTGCCCTATTAATTGTCTACTAGACATCGCATAATTTTGCTCCCTTTCCCTTCCCTGTGACTCTGCTTTTCATCAACTCTTTTTCCGTCAGGTCCTCTGCTCCAGCCACACTGGCCTCCCTCAGAGTCTTGCATGAAATCATGCTCCTGTTACTGAGCCTTTATCACTTGCTCTTACTCACCTCTCTGTATGATTTGCTCCCTCCCTTAGATCAGGTCTTTGTAACAATGCTATTGTATTAATGAAGCCTGATTCCCTTTTTAAAACTGCACCTCCTGCTACATCCTACCACAGTGTTTTATATTACCCTCCACTCTTTTTCCTATCTGCAAAGAACTTAACATCTGACACATGGTATGTTTAACTTTTTAAGCTACTTCCTTCTAAAATGTATGCTCTGTTAGGCCAGAGATTTTTGTTTCTTTTGTTTACTGAGGTGTATTTCCAGTGCCTAGACCAGCACCAGGCATTATTTGGTCCTTCCCCAGTATTCAGTGAATGAACGAATGACTTGCTGACAGTCTCCTTTAATTTCTATGAATCTATCGTGATCTTTCTTCTTCTTGAGCCTTTTCTCCTATTAATCTCTTCTCCATCCCACCCCATGACCCAATCACCTTGCTAACTCCTAGCCCTCTTTCAGGTCCCACTTCTTCCTGACTTTCTAGAATAGGTTCTCTAAGCACCTGTGACTTCTCAAAACAATAGCATACTTGTTGGTTTGCAAACTAGTGCTGTGCATGAAATGCAGGGGGAGACGGAAGAGGCAGGCCAATCCAGATTGGTAGGTGACAGGTTTCATAAGCAGGGGAATTGACATAGGAAGCTCGTTCTGGGCAGTTGTAAGATAAACAGCTCTCTGCACCTACCCTCCAGAATCTTAAAAGTTTATATAGAGGCCTTAAATGGGATGAGTCATGTATACCGTCCAGATGGTCTCAATAGCATCTTACTCTCTCAAGGTTCTGTCCTTGAAAAGCGCTCCCATTATGGGGATGATAGGCAGATCATAGAGTCCAAGGACAGGAAAGGGGTTGAGGAGCCTTCAGCTCCCTGGGTCCAGCTCGAGGGTTAACCTATGGTGGTTGCATCCTCTTTGTTACTTTTTCAGCAACACCTTGGCCATTACTTGTTTAATGACTGTAAGGTCCTCAAGGGCAGGCTGGTAATAGTGATTATCATCGAGTAAGTGTTCAATACTTTTTTTTTTTTCACTGAATTGGACAGAGTGTGAGTACTTTGCTAATTAAGTTCCTGCAGAAGATTATGCATTTCTACTCAATGTATGTTCTGAGCATAGCATAATTCATCTTACTATAAATTTATGGGTTTTGTTTTTGGCTTGCTGAATTACTATTAAGGGATGGAAACCCTGAATAAAGATTTTGAAAGAGATTCAGTTGCAACTCAGTAGTAATTATTCTAATATCTTAAGGTGAGCTGGCTATTAGAAAAAAAAAAAAAACTTCCAGTTGAAATGATCATGAATTTGAATATTTTGGCTACCACAAAAAATGCAAATATGAATTAAATATTGGTACCGCAGCTCTCAGCCTTATCTCTGATTTGAAATGTCTATGTACACATCAAAATTGCTTTCAAAAATCTTAAAGCGTTGAACTTATAAAATACATTTAGATTGTTAAAACATTACCTTATTTTAATATTAAAGTTTAGTATAATATTTCATTTCAAAACATAGGATTATGCTGTTAAAAATGTTAGAAAGCCAATGTTCTAGGTAGTCACATTCTCTTTATGTAGCACACATTAATGGTCTACCTCATACACCTCTCTTTTAGCTTGAATCGTATGAGATTATAACTATCTTGTCACATTTATCACCTCAGTTTCTTGGAACTGCCATAAGTCAGATATGGGTATATATCTTTAATACTTAGCATATTCAAGTATATCTTTCCTCTTTACACCTCCTTAAAAATTTAATGAGTGAATGAGTAAATAATTCACTAATGTCTAGTATGAAATTACTAAATTTCTAAATGTATCCTATATATCTATTCAGTTAGTGATTGTAGATTTTGTTTGTATTTATGTTACAAATGAGATATCAATACCTACATGTTGAGAACTTTTACATTGTTTTCTTTTTCTTCTCTATTACTTCTTTACTTATCTATTTTTGGGAATGTAAACTTCATTTCCAAAACCAAACTACCCTGCATAAGATAAGAATATTTTCCAATGTATGTCAATACTGCACAAAATACTGTTAGAAAGTTAAAGATTATCTGATGCAGTGATTGGTAATTTGTTTCTTTTAGGAAAAGCTATTTGAACATAGATGTTCAGTTGAAACTTTCATTTTCTACAATGATTCTTTTTTTAAAGTACCTACTTATTTCCATATTAAAACATTTACAAGGGGTGCATGGGTGGCTCAGTGGTTTAAGCAGCTGCCTTTTGTTCAGGTCATGATCTCAGGGTCCTGGGAATGAGCCCCACATCTGGCTCCCTGCTTTGCAGGGAATGTGCTTCTCCCTTCCCCTCTGTATTCTCTCTCTCTCCCATTCTCTCAAGTAAATCAATAAAATATTTAAAAAAACCCCACATTTATGATACATAAATGAGATCATAACATGTATACTCTGTATGGACATTTATTTTAAAATATCATTTAAAAATTTGGTCTTATCTACCTTTTCTTCCATCTTTTTCTTCAAAAATGACTTCCCTAAAATGCCAACACATTAATTGGTAGGTATGTGTACTTATATGTATGATCACAAGAATTTATCATTGTTAATTTCACAACATTGGGACAATATCTATATAGTAGAGACTTTTGTTCTCTATTACTACTATACAATGAAAATATCTCCAGCTCAATGGTCATGAGTTAATTCTTTATAACGTGCTTATAGTATTTCTATCAACAATCTCCCAGTTGAGAGAACACCTTTCTAAAGTATGCTACAGTAAACATCCTTGTAATAATGTTGACATCGGTTCCCAACAGTGGGAACTCTGAATTAGGGTATGTTTATTATTTTCTTAACACATATTTCCGTGTTTCATTCCTAAAATCTCATAACAATGTAAAAGAGCGTCCTAAACTTAGTACCCCACTAATCCTTATAATTAATATGATTCATATTTTACTTTTTGAAAATATGTGAAGTTAAATATCATTGTTACTTTAATTGAAGTTTCTGGATTACCAGTAATGTTGCACATTTTTATTGGCCATTTGTTTATACTCATTTATGCACTGCCTTTTATATCCTTGTTTGCTGTTTCTATTAATTTGTAAGAGCTGTTTATTAGCAATATTAAAATTGTACTTATTACTATCATTATACACATTTTCCTATCAATTTTATATTGATTTTATGCATAAAAAATAAATAAAGACAACAATCCCATTCATAATAGCATCAAAAATAATAAAATACATAGGAATAAATTCAACCAAGAATTGAAAGATCCGTATAGGGAAAATTATAAACTTTGGTGAAAGAAATTGAAGAAGACGTAAATGAATAAATATCCCATGCTCATGCTCGTGCATCAGAAGAATTTATTTTTAAAATGTCCATACGGCCTAAATCCATCTATAAAGTCAACACAATCCCTATCCAAATTCCAGTGAGATTTTTTCACCAAAAAAAAAAAAAAAAAAAATCCCAAAATGTGTATGGAACTACAAAAAACCCTGAATAGCTAACGCAATTCTGAGAAAGAAAAAGCTGGAAGCATTACACTCCCTGATTTCAAACTATCCTAAAAGTCACAGTCATCAAAGCAGTAACGTACTGACACAAGAACAGACAGACTCACAGACAGATGGAACAGAACAGAGAGACTAGAAATAAACTCTTTCATATATGGTCAACTAATATTTGATAAGGGAGCCAATAATATGTGATAGGGATAGGATAGTCTTTTCAATAAATGTGACTGGGAAAACTAGAGAGTGGCAAGCAGAAGAACGAAATTGGATCCCTACTCTGCACCACTCACAAAATTTTAACTTGAAATAGCTTAAAGACTTAACTATAAGACCTGAAACTATAAAACTCCTAGAAGAAATCATAGAGAAAATCTCCTTGACATTGGTTTTGGCAAAGATTTTTTTTTTTTTTTTGGATATGACAATAAAAGCAGAAACAACAAAAACAAAAATCAACAAATAGGACTACATTAAACTTAAATGATTCCGCACAACAAAAGAAACAATCAACAAAATGAAAAGGCAAACCATGAAATGGGAGAACATATTTGCAAACCATCTATATGATAAGATGTTAATATTCAAAATTTATAAAGAATTAATCCCAATCAACAAGAAAAGAAGTAATTAGATTAAAAAGTGGGTATAGGAACTGAATAGACATTTTTCGAAAAAAAGACATCCAAATGGCCAACAGACACATGAAAATATGCTCAGCCTTACTAATCATCAGCAAAAATGCACATCAAAACCATGAGGTATTACCTCATATTTATTAAAATGTCTATTATCAGAGAGACAGAAAAAAAAGTGTCAGAGGGGTTTTAGAGAAAAAGGAACTCCTCTGCATTGTTGATGGGAAGATAACTTGTTTAAGCTGCTATGGAAAACAGTTTAGTTCCTCAAAAGAGTAATAGAACTACCACATGACCAGCAATCCCATTTCTGAGAATTTATCCAAAGGAAATGAAAGCAGGATATCAAAAAGAGATCTGAACTCTTGTGTTTATTGCAGGGTTATTCACAATAGCCAAGATACAGAAACATCCTAAGTATTTGTCAATGGATGAATGGATAAAGAAGATCTATAATGAATCTATTTTTTTAGCTTCCATCCATAATACTAGGACATTATTATGTTAAACCACCATTTCTTGTACCATTGCATTCATCTCATCTGTTTGCCTCTGCTTTCTGCCTGCTCAAATCTACACCATAGCTACTGCCAGTTATATTTCTAAATGGTAGAGATGACCATGCTACTGTCTATTGTCTAGTGTAGTAGTTGGCAACCTGTTGTACTTTGACCAAATTTGGCCCACTGCCTGGTTTTGTACAGCTTGTGAGCTAAGAATAGTCTTTGGATTTTTAAAAGATTATATAGGTACATGGTAACATTGATTTTGACTCTTGGCCTGCAAAGCTCAAAATGTATACTGTCTGGCCCTTTATAGAAAATGTTTGCTAACACCTGGTATCTAGCACAAAGTCCAAACTCAGTTTAGCATTTAAACTGCTTCACAGTTGAGCTCACACCTATTTTTTCAAACTTACCTCCCACTGCTACATAAATTTTAGACTTCTTTCTATTCTCCACACCACACATACCATAGTATTTTTTAACAGTTTTAGTAAGGTATGAGGTATAATTTGCATGAAAAAACTGCATGTAAAGTATATAATTGGTTAAGTTTTGGCATATGTGTACAACTATGAATATTTAACCACAATCAAGATAGTGCATGATCCATCAACCCTAAAAGTTTCCTTGTGTCCCTTTATTTTCACCTATTTGGATCTTTATTTTAATTTTTCTTAAAGATATGAGAAATCTCTATACCCAACATGGACTCGAACTTACAGCCTTGAGATCAAGATTCAGATGCTCTACTGAGTCAGCCAGGTGCCCCTGCATTTTTATATTTAAAGTACATTTCTAGGGCATCTGGGTGGCTCAGTCAGATAAGCATCTGACTCTTGATTTCAGCTCAGGTCATGAATTCATCTGGGTCTTGAGACTAAACCCCATGTCTGGCTCCATCCCCAGCATGAGCCTGCTTAAGAGTCTCTCTCTGCACTTCTCTCTTTCCCTCTCTAAAAAAATTCAATCAATTAAAAGTAAAGTACATTTCCTGCAGGTAGAGCATACCAGGGTCTTGCATTTATTTTTCGAAGTCCAATCTGACAACTTCTTTTAATTGGAGTGTTTAGTCTATTTACATTTAATGTGATTACTGATATGGTTAGGCGTAAGTCTATCTTCATGTTTTTTCCCCCCACTTTTCCCATTTGTTCGTTGCTCCATTTTCTTCCCTTTTTTTTTTTTTTTTTTAATAATTGCATCCTTTTCATGATCTCATTTAAATCTCCTTTGTTGGTTTATTTGCTCATGAGCAAACCCAGGTGAATAGGCTGAAGAACTTTGGCAGCTCTCTGGAGTTCTCTGTCAGAGAGGCCCTCTCCTCTTTCATACTCTGTTTTGGTGCATCTGAATACCTGAGTCTAAATGGACTTTCAGGTCTGTCTTCTCAATCCACAGGTGGAGTCTGCTGGCTTCTGTCAGGATCCCTCCTTCCGGCACCATGGCCTTGAAACTCTCTCAAGACACTAAGTGGGAACAGTTGTAGGACTCTCCTCCTTTATTTACCATCTGGCAGGGATCACAGTCTTTCATTATCTGATGTTTTGTCTTAAAATGTATTTTTTCATATATTTTGTGTATTTCATACATATTTTTCATATATATTTGTGATTTATTTCATATATTTTAAAATGATTTTTTCATATATTTACTATATCATGGCTGCAAGTAAAAATCAGACTATTTTAATCATCTTAAATTCTTACTTTCCAAATTGTATTCATATTTCACTGTTTTGTTTTGTTTTTTTAATTTTATTTGAGAGAGAGATTGAGAGTAAACACAGTCAGGGAGAGTGGCAGAGGGAGAGGGAGAAGCAGACTCCTGATGAGCAGGGAGCCCAATGTGGGACTCCATCCCAGGACCCTGGGATCATGACCTGAGCCAAAGGCAGACACTTAATGGACTGAGCCACCCAGGCACCCCTATTTCACTGTTTTATAATGTCCTTTTCCTATCTAAGTTCACCTGCTGGTTTCTCAAAGACATATTTTAAAAAACTTACTTCACAGTAGTGCAATACAACTGCCATCTACCAGAATACCTAAGGTGAAAAAGATACAATAGTAAGTGTTGGTGAGGAGATAGAGCAATATGAACTCTCATATCGCAGGAGAAGTTTTAACTGTTGCTACCACTTTGTAGAACTGTTTGGCAGTATTTACTGAAATAACAATTCTACTCCTCAGTATATACCCAACAGAATAGCACAAAGTGAAAGCATCTTCTATCCCTGCAGACAGTCATACCAAATTCCATTGCTAGGTGAGTTATCACTCTTCTATCTGATTTTTAATGTTTGTAATTTTGTTGACATGTTGATCTTTCTCACCTGATGTATTTTCTACTACTTTCACCCCCTGTTTTGTCCTTGTTACTGCAGACTTTCTATATTCCCTTACTTATTCTGGTGAAGTATCCTGAGGGAATGGAAATAAGCTGATATGTTCAGCAACAATGTTTAACAAAAAATTTTACACTTTACTAAAATTCTAATCATATAATTAGAATACATTTTATTGAAAATAATCAAATTATAATCAACCCATTATTTATTAAATATTTGTTTTCATGTTTCCATGTACCTACTTGTAAAGGTACCAAGAGTGTTACTACAAATGCAATGTAATTTGATGATCATAATCTATAAAATGTAAAATATATAAGTATTCTTGTAAAATCATATAATAAATAATCCAAGTTAAAATATAGTTTTCTACTTCAAAAATATGTTTATAACTTGAGGAACTATATTATCTTTTTTTTTTACTCTATTTTTTTTAAGCAAACTCCAAGCCCACAATGGGGCTTAAACTCATGACCCTGAGATCAAGAGCTGGATGCCTCGCTGCTCCTAATTTGAGGAACTCTAAATGTTTGCTTAAAATAACAGTAAGAGGGGCAACTGCATGGCTCAGTTGGTTAAGTCACTGCTTTTGGCTCAGGTCATGATCCTAGTGTCCTGGGATTAAGCCTGCATTGCATCCAGCTTCACATAGCATCCTGCTCAATGGGGAGTCTACTTCTCCCTCCCCCTGCTCTTGTGGTCTTGTGGTCTCACTTGTGCGCGCTCTCTCTCTCTCCCCCCTCAAATAAAAATAAAATCTTTTTAAAAAATAAAATAACAGTATTAAGAGATGTAATACATATTATAAGGTCAAAATAAGTTTTACAAAAGCATGTATTAAAGGAACATTCAATATGAGTATAGTTACTAAATTACCACTAATGTTAATGAAATACATACTTTGCAATGTAATTTCCCTTATAAATTTAAGTCTCTGGGTATTACTGAAATACAGTTTGAAAGTACTTTGAGGCACATACATATACATATACACACAATGTCTCTTCTAAAACAAAATCAAGAAAAGTACAACCTGTCTGTACATAACTTTATTTTAAAAATAGAATGGGTAGGCATACATTGGTAGCAATGTTTTGTGGGTTTATCTGTATTATCAGAGAATTCTAAGACAAAGGACCACAAGAAATCCCAGTTGGCATATCATGCAGTTCTCACCACTTGATGAAATACTGAATTGCATCTATGCGACAGAGACTAACTGATATTAATATAATTGACTGCCTTTCCCTCATTGGTGTTCAATAGTCTGTAAGTTTAGATAAACCTGAATGACTTATCAGTAAAATATGTGATCTGCATCATTTCTCAAAACATTAGAATTCATGAATTTAAGAACTTGGGATAGATAATCTCATCACTGTTTTCTTAGAAGCTGTTCCACAGTTATGAAAATTAAGTTTTGCTGTCATGTAAACAGAGAAGGCAGGGAATATTAGGGAATTAAAACATAAAAAGAAAAGAAAAACCTAAAATCTAAGTTTAAACAACAACCATGAATATTTTGTTTCTTCAGAATAATCTATTACTAACAACCCAAGGAAAATTTCAAGATCAAATGCAAGTCTATTAAACTTGTACATTGTGCTTCAAAATATTCAACGTAACCTTTCTTGCAGACCATTATAAAGTTCTCATGAGATAATGTATATAAAATTGTTCTGTTACTAATTCTAATTTCTTACTTTCATCAAAAAAATGTTTAAAGAGGACTCTCTTTTGAATAAACAAACAGAAAAACCATCAGACCTAAGAAACCATCAGACCTTCTATCCTAAAGAATCAGAGGAAGGGGCCTTGGTTCTGAAAAGGATGGAATAAGCAAACTGTTCTTATTTTTCCTGCTTATCTACAAAATCTGAGCACACCACACCCAGCAGATATTTAAAGGCTTTGAGAAGTAAGCAGAAGCAGGTATGTGAGAAAATCAAAATATGAGTTAGGGATGAGTTGACCATCCTCTTCCTTCCATCCCTCCTGCCTTCCCCAACACTTGGAGCCTGGACTGAACAGACCGAACACTTGGAAGTGGACACCAGGTCACAGACAGAGCTCTAGGGCAAGACTGCTCATCTTCATTCTGGAAGTGAGAAATAGAACTAATGTTCAGGAGAGAATGTGAAAATCCCTTCCTCCTTTAGTTTTCTTTCTTTTCTCTGTTTTCTCCTGCCTGCCCCTCAAGTAATCATGTGGTAGTGGTGGGGCTGGTGGCCGTCAGTAGTGAAAGCCCACAGGAGCCAAAATTCTTAAGAAGGGAAAACTTCTTCTCCATTCACTCAAGCTACGGTACTGAGAGGGTGGAGTCAACTCCCACCAACTGCATTTCTTTTCTCTCTGTCCTTGTCTCACTTGGCCCTGGATGCATATCCAGTTGATGAAGTGCACAACTGAGTAGAGTAAATATTCAGCCAGCCTTCCTGCCAAGAAATTTTAAAAAGAGGAGCCATAGTAAACCAGAGAGTACTAGGAAGAACATGGAGAGAGAGAAGCTCGAGAAATCAACCCTGTAGGTTTGTTTATGAACTCCTGGGTTTACTCCCAAACTGCACATATGGGATTTGATTCAACTTAACATACCAAAGACTTTGAAGATTGAACCAAAAGACCATTACTCAGGTCTCAGACTAGCAGTAAGTTTTGAACTTTTAGTTAGATAAAGAAGAACCTAGAAACTAAATACTATTTTTTTTTTACTATGTGACATAGTAACTTATAAAAAAGAGATATATTCAGAAATCCACATAAGTTGCCAATAACAAGCATAAAGTGGACATATTAGATCTTAGTTTTATCTTCCACCACTTTTCTCATTCATAGACTCATAATTTATATATTAAAGATGACTTGAAAAAGGCACATTACTTCAAGAGGTGGATAATTGTCAAGGACAGGGCATTACTTGGATAGTGAAGTCAGAAATACTTCAGTAGTCTGAGGTTGTGACATGCAAATTTAAAATTCTAAGGATGTTTCTAGTGTGAGAGCAAGGTAGTGGAGGTATGGAAACCAAGAGATTTATATAAGCAGTTTTTATGATTAGACACTATTTTTATTTATATTACCACTTACTATCATTTTGAAAGCAATCTGGTAATAATACTGGCACAATATTAAAAGTTAACCATTTTTTCCCTATAAATAACAGATCATCTTTTCAGTGTTCTAACACATCTTCTAATGCGATTTTTAATTAATTTATTACCTCCAGGTATATTTTAATCTTAAGCCTACACTATTAATACTATTTCCTTCATACTTATCACTACTTTTATAAAAAATGTGTTTATTGCATCTATCTCCATATTTCCAGATACTTTGAAATGAGATGCCATTTAACATTTTTCCCTAATCAGAGTCTTATTCTTATTTCACTATTTTTTTTTCTAGACACCCAACTATAATGTCAGTCTCTTTTTTTTTTTTAAGATTTTATTTATTTATTTGACAGACAGAGATCACAAGTAGGCAGAGAGGCGAGCAAGAAGAGAGAGGAGGAAGCAGGCTCCCTGCTGAGCAGAGAGCAGGATGCAAGGCTCGATCCCAGGACCCTGGGATCATGACCTGAGCTGAAGGCAGAGGCTTTAACCCACTGAGCCACCCAGATGCCCCTGTAATGTCAGTTTCTAACTTTCTCTTCAATATTCCTTTCTTGTATACTCCTTAAGTACTTTAGTGAATAAGAAATACTATCCCAAAGAGAAAACATCCAGTGATTAACTGTAAGATATAGTATAATAATAGCTACAGCATAATCATTTGTAGTTATCAAGCATTCAGAATGAGTCAGATATTTGTGCAAAATACTTCATATATTTTTTTTTTTTAGTTTTTCTTATAAAAATCAGTTACAAAGGATAATAAAGAGTGTGGCCTTTGGAACTAGATTACTTGGCTCAAGTTCTGTTCCTGTATTTTACCAACTCTAGTCATTTCATTCAACTTATTTTTCTACGCATCATTTTCCTTGTCTGAAAAATGGGGATAAGTGATAGCACCTAATTCAAGAGGGTGTTGTGAGAATTTAATGAATTACTATGTGTAAAGTGATCAGAAAGATGCTTAACATATTATTACTTTAGATGAGGAAACTGAAGTTAAGTGATATTAAGCAACTTGTTATGACAGACTGTGTTTTCCAAAAATGGCCTCAACAATATCTCCCACTCTCCAACCTTCTGACAATATCTCACGGACACTCTTTCCATAAAGAGTTCAGGTCCATGTTCCCCATCTCCTGAATCTGGGTGTGCTTGTGACTACAGGGAGTCTATATGACTTCCTAGGCTAGCTAGGTCATCAACGGTGATAGAGCTGTTCCTTTCAGAATGCTTATGTTTAGAAACTAGCCTCCATGCCTGGAGGAAGTCCAAGCAGTCATGGAGAGGTCCAGGTAAAGAACTGAGGCCCTTGGCCTACAGCACTGGCTGAGCTCCCAGCTGGCAATTGGCACCACCTTGCCAGCCAGGTGAGTGAGCTATCTGGAATGTAGATTCTCCAGGCTCCTGTGTCACCACCTCAGCTGATGCTGCATGAAGCAGAGATGAGCTGCCTCTGCTGAACTTTGTCAAAATTTCACATTTATAAGCAAAATAAATGAGAGTTGTTATTTTAAGGCATTAAATTTTGGGGATGTTTTCTTATGACACACTGAGTAACTGAAAGACTTGCTTAAGGTCAAATGGTAGGAGAGCCAAAGTTATGACCCAAGTCCCTTCTAGTCTGTAGTCTGAATTCTCATCATAGAGTACACTGGTTGCTCATTATCTGGAATGTACCTATTCTGTAACCCAGAGCAGTGAAGGAATGAACCACAACTTTTAGAGAATAGTTGGTGATGATATTTGGATTATAAATAAATGTCATAATAAAAAATACTCTTTTGTAGAATTTAATCGATAGGTACAATTCTAACTAATGGTTTTATGTTTTCTTAGACATTTATATTTTTTCCCTAGAAGCAAAACAAGTATATCTTTATTTAGGCCATTAGAAATAAAAATGTATTTCACAACTTTTATGTCATAAAAAATGCATTTGTGACAACCTCATTTTATAGAAAAAAATAAGCAAGACATTTTATCTTTCAACCTAGAATTAAAGAACAGATGCATCATAAAATGGCTTGCATCATGCATGATTTGAACATGATTTGAACAAACTCACTCATCATTGCTCTAAGTCTCAAGTACTCTGACACCTCAGTAAAGTTTGACAACCATATCTTCTGCTGGCTTAGCAACAAATTTATAATCCATTCTTCAATCTGACAATTGTGAATGTCCCGCTGTCATGTATTTGTGGCATTTCTGTAGCTGAATGGTGCAGAAAACTATGCAAAAATTACTGAGTTATACACTATAAAAATTTTACTACAAGAAAAGCATACATGTTCTTTTTATAGAGTTATCAAGCATGTCGATAATTAATATAATAATCACAATTTCTTGTCCACAACAAATTGGTGTTTACAAACATTATTCTATTTAAGTCTTTCAAAAATCCAATGATGTAGGTATCAACATTTTCATTTTACAAATAAGGAGACGGAAGGCTTTAACAGTTACTCAAAGTTATATGAACAAGCTAGGATTTCAAACAAGGTCTCTCTGATTCTTTAGCCCAAATTTTGTTTGGGACAATACCTTGTTATTATGTGAATAATCATGTATATACACAAATATCCACATACACATACATATGTATATATAAATATGTTAGAAGATATTCCCAGCAATACTTACACACATTCATCTCTTCTTAAGTAATCTGCCATTGCAATTATAATCTGTATTCCACATTTTGATACCTGTTATTTATATCATTTAAGAACTATATTGTAAATTACTTAAAAGAAGGTTCTTATATATGCTATTGTGCTGGGACAATACTGCAGACATAGCAGAAGCTCAAACATCAGCCGTATGGATTACCTTTATACATAATTAATATACTAATTAGTCAAAATTATTTGAGATATTATAGAATAAAGTTTAGAAGAGTAGATACCCCAAATATTCACCACCTTCTTTGCTTAAAAACTATAAAGATAAAATACTATAATATCATTTAACATTTTTAAACCTTTTCATTGAATCCATTTTTTCCATTAGTAAATATTCAGATAATATCTCTTCCTATTTTCTGTAGATGTTCAAAATTATTACTTATATCATTAGCTGAAATATTAATGGGTGTTTCCAATGTATTTCCACTATAAGTAGCCATCTATAATAAAACCCAAGTGCTTGAATTTCATACTTATAGTTTGTTTTACTTTGCATTCAATATCACAGTTAATATTTGTATGTTGAATAACAACTAATGATGTTACTAAACAGTATTTGCTTTATCACATTTCTATTAAAATTTTATTTTATTTTATCTTTTTAAGATTTACTTATTTAGAGACAGAGCATGGTGGAAAGGGGCAGAGGGAGAGGGAAAGAGAGAATCTTAAGTAGATTCCACATTAAGCTCAGAGCCCAATGCAGGGATCAATCTCATAACTGTGAAATTACAACCATAAGATTAGGACCTGAGCCAAAACGAGAGCCAGATGCTTACCCAACTGCCCCACCCAGGCATCCCTCTGTTACCATTTTAAAACAGGGTATTGAAACCTTGGTTCACATTTCATTGGAATGTTCTGTAAATACTAAATTGAAGTAAATTAGAACAGCATCTTCTATCTAGTACAAGCAGAGTACCTACACTGATCCAGCATGGTTTAGGTATAACAGAGTCTCATGGATCATAAAGGCACGTTCAACATGCAGCAACAGCAGACACTCAAGATTCAGAACCTTCAATGCATTGCTTGCAATAGCTCTATATGGCTGTGTAATCAGCAGAGACTATGATGTGTGGGTTGTACAGATGTGATGTTTCTGACCAGAATATGGTCTCTTAACTTGGTTCATACCTAGTTCCAACAGTTAGATCCATTCCATGTATTAATGCCATTGGCCTGAGACTGAATTTCCCAACGACTCTTTTGCACACAGGCTGATCATGTATAAACTGGTGCTTGGATAATACAATTTTTCACAAGCATGAGCTTTTCTGAAAAACCAGTTATAGCATTTCATGAACCCATAATAAGTGTTGCCATTGGAAAATCTGGAACCATAGGGGCAGTTTTCTATTTTAGCTATAAATCTCATTAATCAGAAGTTATATACTCATCAAATTTTGTGTAAGTCTTTTATATCCATGCATGTATAAATATTTTAAACACAGTAGTGTAATTTTTAGCAGACTTTCCTTTATGCAGCTCCAAATTCTCTAATTAATCTATTTTATGCATTTGCATATCAGATTTCCTTAAATTGGGACATACTCATACTCTCGATACCTAGGTAAATAGTTATTGAGCCCCAAAATTTCATTATCAACATGAACAATTTGTCTTTCATGTTTGTTGCAAGTGCATATTACATGAGCTTCCCTTAAAACAGATATTTGTTTTTGCAGTGTTTTGATTCTAGAGTCCTCAACATCAATGTATGAGCACTTGTAAGAGGAAACTATCTTTGTGTTAAAATTCTCATTTTTTTACTACAGTGGTTAGTACATATAAGGTGTTCAATAAGTATTTGTTAAATGAATAACAAAAACATTTGTGGCCTTTGATATTCTTTGACTTACAAAACTAATTTTTAAATATACAGCAAATATTACTAAATTATAAATATTCTGATACAGCTTCAAGGAGGCAGAAACACTTTCAAAAGTTACCAGGAATTATCATAAAATTTTACTATGTCTGTTATGAAAGAAATATTATATTCAAGCACTGACGATTTAGAAAATTAATCCCAAATTGTAATACATGCTTTTATTTTGAGGTCTACAATTTTAGAACTTTTGTCTCAAATTGCTGTATTGACAAATATATTCAGCTTCCATGTTTGACTGCATATTTTAATTTGAATGCATGTGTAATTTTCCTTTTTTGCACCTTTACAAACAGGAAAATTAATATAAAAAAACCAGTGCTATTGCAAAAACCATTTAGCTGATACTGCATTTTCAAGTACAATCACCTCTGATTATTCTCAAGTGGAACAACTTTGGTAAATGCATAATTGACTGTAGTTACTATTCACTCAGCATATAATAGAGAAGTCACGGGTAGAGATTGTGTAAGATGCAGTGAAGAGGTAATGAGTATACACCTCGAGTTATATGATGATATTAGACACTATATGATTAAACACCTCATGAATAATAGGAATAATAAATGCCTAGAGTTTCAAGAAGAAACATGTTAATAAGCAGTGCAGTAGCTAAAATCAGTCTAGAGATGTGGCATTTTAACTGGTCTTTTTCCATGGAAAGGTAAAATAGGAAAAAGAATGAGGAAAAAAAAGATGTGAAAATGAAAATGAGTACCACAAATTCCTAAACACAGAGAGGAAATCCACTTGGATAAAATAAAGAGTTGACAGTGGAAAGGGAGATATAAAGTAGTTAATGGGGGGGTGGTGATCAAGAGGCTTAGAAAATAGCTTAAAGCAATTCATATTTACATTAAAGAACACAGAAGTGTTTGAATGAAGAAACACAAGTTTAATTTAAATGGGAATCTGTTGACAGAGTACCAAATCTATTAAAGTAGTCTGAGGTAAGAAGCAAGGAGACCGAGTAGAAGACCAAGGAATTGATCCTGAGAAGAAATATTTAACATCAAGTTTGGTGGTGGTGAAAAGAGGAAAAAGTGACATTATGGAAAAAAAATCATTTTTAAAATATGAGGACAAAACAAGGTAGAGATTAAGTATGGTTTTAAAAATAACCATTAAGGGGCACCTGGGTGGCTCAGTTGTTAAGTGTCTACCTTTGGCTCGGGTCGTGATCCCAGGGTCCTGGTATTGAGCCCAGCTTGGGTTCCCTGTTCCACAGAAAGCCTGTATAATAAATAAAATTTTTAAAAATAATATCTATTAAATATATTAATATACTTAATGATGGCAACCCTATCACTGTGGATAGGGTTTGGGGCTTTTGACACAGAAATCTTTGTTTGTTTGTTTGTTTGTTTGTTTTCTTAAAGATTTTATTTATTTATTTGACAGAGAGAGACACAGCGAGAGAGGGAACACAAGCAGGGGGAGTGGGAGAGGGAGAAGCGGGCTTCCAGCAGAGCAGGGAACTCAAGCAGGGCTCGATCTTAGGACCCTGGGATCATGACCTGAGTAAAAGCCAGAGGCTTAACAACTGAGCCACCCAGGCACCCTGACACAAAAATCTTGTATTCAAATCCCATTGATTGATATACATTGCATTACATTTATTTAGGTTATATATTTAACTCCTGCAAGTCTGAATTTACTCATCTATAAAATGGAGATGAGAGCAGACCTTCCTATGGAGATGATGCACAATATAATGTAAGTAATGTATTTATCTGATGCTTACCTATTGTGTGCAATGGATGAAGGCTAGATCTGTGCTTTAAGGTCAATCAGTCCATAAATATTCATACTGCCAAGAGAGAAACTCTCCTGTACCCTAAATAGGAAAACAGCTGTGAGGCCAACCAAATATCCCAGTCATGTATCACAGATGAATTTCCACTTTCCAATAAAGGGAATTTTAATTGCATGGTATACAACTATAACTATACTTCATAAGTATATTCTATCTTACATGATCGAAAAAGCAATTTAAGAATTAACAAGCTTATGTTTAAATTTTGCAATGTTGAATTTTATCCAAATAGTCATATTCAATATTTTTAACTTTTATATTTCCTCAAAGTAAATCAAATAAAATGAAACGAAATTTTAAAAAATGGATAAGGTTTGCTTTGTGGCAGAAAGGGTAATTCAGGAGAAGGAAGTCTTTTCATATCTTCCAATTCAGCAGAATGAAAGTTTTTGTTTGAGACAAGTGAATTTGATTTTGTGGTAACCTAATTAGTTGTTTGAAGTTTAAGATTTACATATACATATAATATACATATAAGTTATATACATATAATTACATATTACATAATGTACATAGCATATACATACAAGTTATATACATATAATTGCCCAATTTTTACATGTAATTTTAAGAAAAATATAAGCCTGGTAGATAGATCTATAATATATCCAACAAACATTTCTCCCTTTTCCCTCTTACTCTTTAGGAAGATCGTATCTTCTAAACCAGTCTAATAAACTCATCTTAAAGATTAGTAGGGAAAACTGGACCTGTTGTAAGTGAATCCACTTAAAACCTATGTTTGTGAGAACCCACTCAACAAACATATATTGTGTGCTAGTTTATTCAGTCAATTCTGCTAAAGTGCATTAGAAGTGTTTGATTAAGAAATCTCTTCTTCATTTCTTCACAATTCCTTTTATGGGATTTGAGTGTCTTGTTCTTTTCCTCATGATGATGGAGAATAATTTATCATAGAAATCAAGGAACTTTTTCTCTATGTTAAATTCTCAAGAATACAAGCCTTCCTTTATCAACCTCAGATATAATGTAATATTTAGAGGCAGAGACCCTAGTGCCAGATATGCTGGATTAAAATCTTGACCCATCCACATATTAACTATGTGACCTTAGGAACATCAGTATGTCTCATTTTCTCATCTAGGAAGCAGTTGTAAAAACAGCAACAGCTAGGGTAACTGAGGCAGAAGACAGAATTAGTGATCTAGAAGACAAACTGATAGAGGAAAAGGATCTGGAGGAGGCCTGGAACAAACAGCTTAAAGGACATGAAAACAGAATTAGGGAAATAAATAACATCATGAAGTGTTCCAACATCAGAATTATTGGAATCCCTGAGGGGGAGGAGAAAGAAAGAAGACTAGAGGATATAGTTGAACAAGTTCTCCACGAAAATATTCCCAATCTGGTGAATGGAACCAGCATTCGTGTCCTAGAGGCAGAAAGTTTTCCCCGCAAGATCACAGAATCTAGAAAGACCTCGAGAAACCTCACTGTGAAAATGATGAATTGTAATTTTAGACAGGAGCTCTTGAAAGCAACTAGGAGGAAGAGATTCCTTATGTACAGAGGAAGGTCCCTCAGAATAACACCAGACCTGTCCACAGAAACCTGGCAAGCCAGAAAGGGCTGGAAAGATGTATTCAGGGCACTAAAGGAGAAGAACGTGCAGCCAAGAATACTTTGTCCAGCAAGACTGACATTCAAAATGGATGGAGAGATAAAAAAGAGCTTTCAAGACTGGCAAGGTTTAAAAGAGTATGTGACCATTAAGCCAGCACTACAAGAAATATTAAGGGGGGTTCTATAAAAGAGGAAAAGAAAACAAGAATATCATTGAACAGAAATTTATGGAGACAATCTATAGAAACAAAGACTTCACAGGTAACACGATGTCAATAAAAACGTATCTGTCAATAATCACTCTCAACGTGAATGGCCTAAATGCGCCCATAAAATGGCACAGTGTTGCAGGTTGGATAAAATGACAGGGCCCAGCCATATGGTGTCTACAAGAAACGCATTTTGAATATAAGGATACATCCAGACTGAAAGGGAAGGGATGGAGAAGCATCTTTCATGCCAATGGGCCTCAATGGGGTAGCAATTCTCATATCAGATAAATTAGGTTTTAAACTAAATACTGTAGTCAGAGGTACAGAAGGACACTACATCATTCTTAAAGGGTCTATCCACCAAGAAGATCTAACAATTGTAAATATCTATGTCCCCAATATAGGAGCAGCCAACTACATAAGACAACTGTTAATCAAGATAAAGAATCATATTGATATGAATACATTAACAGTAGGGGATCTTAACACACGACTCTCAGTAATACACAGATCATCCAAGCAGAAAATCAATAAAGAAACAAGAGCATTGAATGACACTTCAGATCAGATGGACCTCATAGATACATACAGAACATTCCTCCCTAAAACAACAGAATACTCATTCTTCTCAAGTGCACATGGAACCTTCTCCAGAATAGACTACATACTGGGTCACAAATCAGGGTTCAACCGACACCCAAAGATTGAGATTATTCCCTGCATATTCTCAGATCACAATGCTTTGAAACTGGAGCTCAGCCACAAGAAAAGGTTCGGAAGGAATTCAAACACCTGGAAGCTAAAGATTATCTTGCTTAAGAATGCTTGAATCAACCAGGAAATCAAAGAACTTAAACAATTCATGGAAACCAATGAGAATGAAGACACTTCAGTCCAAAACCTATGGAAAACTCCCAGACTCTTCATAAAAAGAGAACTTTTCATAAAAAAGAGACTCTTCACAAAAAGAGTCTAGGTGTTTTCCTTCTGCTTTAATTTTATTGAATCATTTTATTGAAATTTATCAATTTTATTGAATTTATTGAATTGAATAATCAATTTTATTGAATCAGCATTATCCTGATCCCCAAACTAGGCAAAGACCCCACCAAATAGGAGAATTTCAGACCAATATCCCTGATGAATATGGATGCTAAGATTCTCAACAAGATCCTGGCTAATAGGATCCAACAGTACTTTAAAAAGATTATCCACCATGAACAAGTAGTTTTATCCCTGGGTTGCAAGGGATAAACAACATTCACAAATCAATCAGTGTGATAGAACAAATCAGTAAGAGAAGAGAGAAGAACCACATAGTCCTCTCAATTGATGCAGAAAAAGTATCCATTGCAAAATCCAACATCCGTTCCTGATTAAAACACTTCAAAGCATAGGGATAGAGGGAACATTCCTCAACTTCATATAATCTATCTATGAAAAACCCAAGCGAATATCATCCTCAATGGTAAAAAGCTGAGAGCCTTCCCTTTAAGATCAGGAACATGAAAAGGATGCCCACTCTCACCACTCTTGCTCAACATGATATTAGAAGTCCTAGCAACACCAATCAGACAACAAAGATAAATAAAAGGTATTCAAATTGGCAATGAAGATGTCAAACACTCTCTTCACAGATGACATGATACTTTCTATGGAAAACCTGAAAGACTCCACCCCTAAACTACTAGAACTCATTCAGCAAGTCAGTAATGTGGTAGGATACAAAATCAATGTACAGAAGTCAGTTGCTTTCTTATACACTAACAATGAAAATACAGAAAGGGAAATTAGAGAATCAACTCGATTTACTATAGTACCAAGAACCATAAGATACTTGGGAATAAACCCAACCAAAGAGGCAAACGATCTGTATTTAAGGAACTACAGAACACTCATGAAAGAAATTGAAGAAGACACAAAAAGATGGAAGACCATTCCATTCTCATGGATAGGAAGAATAAACATTGTTTTTATTTTATTTTATTTCAAAATATTTTATTTATTTATTTGACAGAGAGAGAGAGAGATCACAAGTAGACAGAGAGACAGGCAGAGAGAGAGGGGAAGGAGGCTCCCTGCTGAGCAGAGAGCCTGATGCGGTACTCGATCCCAGAACCCTGAGATCATGACCCGAGATGAAGGCAGAGGCTTAACCCATTGAGCCACCCAGATGTCCCAAGAATAAACATTGTTAAAATGTCTATACTGCCTAGAGCAATCTATACTTTCAATGCCATTCAGATCAAAATTTCACCGGCATTTTTCTAAGAGCTGGAGCAAACAATCCTAAAATTTGTATGGAATCAGAAGAGACTCTGAATTGCTAAGGAAATGTTGAAAAAGAAAAACAAAACTGGTGCATCACGTTGTCTGATTTCAAACTTTACTACAAAGCTGTGATCACCAAGACAGCATGGTACTGGCATAAAAACAGACTCATAAACCAGTGGAACAGAGTAGGGAGCCCAGAGATTGACCCTCAACTCTATGGTCAAATTATCTTCGACAAAGCAGGAAAAAATATACAGTGAAGAAAAGACAGTCTCTTCAATAAATGGTGCTGGGAAGATTGGACAGCTATGTGTAGAAGAATAAAACTTGACTGTTCTCTTACACCATACACAAAGATAAACTCAAAATGGATAAAAGACCTCAACATGAGGCAGGAATCCATCAGAATCCTAGAGGAGATCATAGGCAGTAACCTCTTCGACATCGGCCACAGCAACTTCTTTCAAGATATGTCCCCAAAGGCAAAGGAAACAAAAGCAAAAATGAATTTTTGGAACTTCATCAAGATCAAAAGCTTCTGCACAGCAAAGGAAACAGTCAACAAAACAAGGAGACAACCCAAGGAATGGGAGAAGATATTTGCAAATGACAATATAGACAAAGGGCTGATATCCAGGATCTATAAAGAACTCCTCAAACACAACACACACACAACAAATAATCATGTCAAAAAATGGGCAGAAGACATGAACAGACACTTCTCCAACGAAGACATAAAAATGGCTAACAGACACATGAAAAAATGTTCATCATCACTAGCCATCAGGGAGATTCAAATCAAAACCACATTGAGCTACCACCTTACACCAGTTAGACTGGCCAAAATTAACAAGACAATAAACAAGGTGTGTTGCAGAGGATGTGGAGAAAGGGGAACCCTATTATACTGTTGGTGGGAATGCAAGTTGGTGCAGCCACTTTGGAAAACAGTGTGGAGATTCCTTAAGAAATTAAAAATAGGGGCGCCTGGGTGGCTCAGTGGGTTAAAGCCTCTGCCTTCAGCTCGGGTCATGATCTCAGGGTCCTGGGATTGAGCCCCGCATTGGGCTCTCTGCTCAGTGGGGAGCCTGCTTCCCCCCGCCTGCCTCTCTGCCTACTTGTGATCTCTTTCAAAAAAAAAAAAAGAAAGAAATTAAAAATAGAGCTTTCTTATGGCCCTGCAATTGCACTACTGGGTATTTACCCCAAAGAAACAGATGTAGTGAAAAGAAGGGTCATCTGTACCTCAATGCTCATAGCAGCAATCGCCAAACTGTGGAAAGAACCAAGATGTCCTTCAATGGACTAATGGATAAGGAAGATGTGGTCCATATACTATGGAGTATTATGTCTCCATCAGAAAGGATGAATACCCAACTTTTGTATCAACATGGATGGGACTGGAAAGGATTATGCTGAGTGAAATAAGTCAAGCAGAGAGTATCAGTTATCATATGGTTTCGCTTATTTATGAGAGCAGAAGGAATAACATGGCAGACATGGGGAGATGGAGAGGAGAAGGGAGTTGGGGGAAATTGGAGGGGGAGATAAACCACGAGAGACTGTGGACTCTGAAAAACAATCTGAGGGTTTTGGAGGGGTGGTAGGTGGGTGTTTGGGTAAGCCTGGAGGTTGTTATTATGGAGGGCACATATTGCATGGAGCACTGGATGTGGTGCATAAACAATGAATTCTGGAACACTGAAAAGAAATTTAAAAAATAAATAAAAATTTAAAAAAAATAGAGCATTTATCTTGTAAGGGTAGCTTGATAATTAATTGAGTTGATATTTCTAAAGTACTTAGTATCTCTCACACAGTAAGTGCTGTGTAATGATTCCCTTATACATGATTTTATCTAATCATGTAAGGGATCTTTATATTTTGGGAGCTTAACACATGAGAAGTGAATTGCTATTGGGGCCCCCGGGTGGCTCAGACAGTTAAGTGTCTGACTTTTGATTTTGGCTCATGTCATGATCCCATGGTTTATGGGGTTGAGTCCCCCCACCCTTTTTTAAGATTTTATTTATTTACCTGGAAAGACAGAGATCACAGTAGGCAGAGAGGCAGGCAGAGAGAGAAAGGGAGGCAGGCTCCCCACTGAGCAGAGAGCCCGATGTGGGGCTCGATCCAGGACCCTGGGATCATGACCTGAGCTGAAGGCAGAGGCTTTAACCCACTGAACCACCCAGGTGCCCCTGGGGTTGAGCCCCTTGTCACTCTGCTTGGCAAGGAGTCTGCTTGAAGATTCTCTCCCTCTGTCCCTCCTCCAACTTGCATGCCTCTCCTCTCTCTCAAATAAATAACTCTTAAAAAAAAATGAAATTGCTATTTGGAAAATGGATAGTTATTCAATACATAAGGCAAATATTTTATAATTTCATCTTTTCTTAAACAGTATTGCCTTTCATATGAATAAAATTTACTATTTTCAAAGTTCTGGACTGTTTTCAAGGTTTAAAATAGTCAATAATTTGATGAAAAAATTATTTAAAACACACAATTATATAACTTTTATCATACATGTCTCACACATTTTTCTTTTTTTAAGGTTTTTTCTTAAATTTTATTTATTTATTTGAGAGAAAGAGCACATGAGTGTGGGGGAGGGGAAAAAGGAGAGGGAAGCAAGATCCCTGCTGAGCTGGATCCCATAACCCCAGGACCAGTACCTAAGCTGAAGGCAGATGCTTAACCGAATTAGCCACCCAGGAGCCACTCACCCATCATTTTGTGAAGTAAAAAGCTAATACAATAGGGACGATGAAATATTTAAGTTATTAGTAACTATAAGATAATACTCCACAGCCCTCTTGTTTACAAAGGACACAGAACTTTAGAAAGATACACTCATTCCTCAGAATTTCACACTGGAACAGTAACAGGGGTGGATTTAGAGCTCTAGTCTTCTGACTGCCTGGATTTCCTGGAGGAAAGATTTCCTCCACACTACAATCAGGCCTCAGATCTCTATACTTTAAATATTTTATTAGCTTTCTCTTATCTCTTTCCTTCTCCTTGAAGTATCATAATCCATGCCACCTGTAGTATTTTTGGTGTAGAAACACTATGGTTTGGTTGACGACTTGTTTTGGGGCAACTTTCCCACCCTTATGAACAATCTGTATAAATGTCAAACGTCTTATGTTGGCCTAACTTTGCCTTCAGCTGGCAAATCTCTACATTCTTGTGGCTTTAACTCCCAAATGGATGCTATATCTATCCCTTTATCTCCAAGTCCACATTGCCATCATCTTTTGCCTAAATGATTCCAATGATTCTACTTTTCACCCAGGACCTTACAATAAATTTTGACATTATGGTCAGGGCAATTTCTTAAAAATGTAAGTCAGCATGTATAGGCAGAGACTTTAGAGTAAAATATTTTCACCTCACTGTTTAAACCCTTTAATTGTTAGAATTACATTTTGAATAAAATTTATATTGCTTACATAGCTTAAAATGCACTTCTGTAAAATCTGGACCCTGCCTACCTCTCCAGTCCCCTCTTCTACCTTCATTTTGTCCCAGTCATACTGTCCCTCTTTCTCCTCTGGAATACTGCAGATATTTGTGCTTTAGAATTGATCTTCTAAGTAGACTCTATCACATCATGTGTTCTTATGCTCTGCATAATATTACTATAAGATTAAATTTTGTTCTTTTATTAGTTTTTATTGCTATTCTTGAGACCAGAAAACATCATTTTTGTTTATGACTTATCCCTTGTGCCTACAACAGAACTTGGCAACATGAGTTTACTCAGTAAGTGTTTGTTGAATGGGTGATTATGACTCTGATGGTCAATATAGGGTCAATTATCTTCCAGGTCAATTATCAGTAAATTGTTATCACTATTTCCTGGAGAAGATAAATTCTTTAATATTCTTTCTTTAATATACCCTCAGGATGCCCCTACCAGAGTTTGGACCTTGGACTTCTTCAGAATGTTCTCAATCAATTTCGACAGTTCTCTCTTAGTTCTACAATAAACACGATCTTTGTTCTCAGAAAGAGAGACTATTTTGAGTATCATAAAAGAGTTTCTTGCATGAAGAGTATATATAAGAGTTCTATCTGAGGGGCAATATTCATTTATGTCTCTAGCCTTCTAGTAATTTTCCTTACTTCATAAAATGCAGTTTTCCCCATTACTCTGTCATCTCCTTGAGGCTTCTTTTGCCTTCATGGAACCCTCAGATGTAAAAGCAACGATGTCAGCATGTTTGGTGATGTGTGTACCCATTAGAGTGCCTAGTTAGAGTAACTTGCCAACGATGAGCAATCAAAAATTATGAGCTAGTGATGAAGATTCTGGTCCTTATGTGCCTGTGTGCCAGTATTAACTCAGGCAGTGAGGAATTTATGTCTTCACTGGGTATTGGGCATTGGGAAATGTAAGGGCTATGTGTTGCTGCATATAACAGCACTTTCTTAATTAAGATTGGAAGCCAGAATTAACTTTATTCAATATGTATTATTGCCTTACAGATGAGAACACTGAGGCAGTGCTGCAGGATGAAAGATGCCAGCAGTTTAATTGCAATATCTTAGTGTTATATAAAAAAAAGGCAATTCTGTTCCTTTAACTTGAAAAAAAAAGGTTATTAAATTATTGAAAAGAACTCAATATTTGCTTTCTGCAAAGTATCCTTCCTAATTAGATAATAATATTTTTAAACATGTTTACTTTAGACATGTTTTTTAGACATTTACTTTAACAATAAATAAAGCCCCAATGGTTGTATATTTTTATTTTTAATAGAAGGTAAGCTAATGTGAATCAGATGCCATGCACAGTGTATAGAGAATAAAAGTACCTGAATTAAGAATTCAAGTTTTTGTAAATATGATTAATAGATTAGAGGTTTCAGGTAAATTTCAGTTTGGTTATATTGACTGTAACTATAAAAATAATTTAAATATTTTATAAGATATTTAAGATTAAAGAAGCAAAACTAATGCAAATCAAAAGACCCCCCAAGACAATTTTTCTGTGTTGTCGCATTTTTTATAGATGTGTTTCATGAGTAAAGTACTTCAATGATTGGTTTGAAGAGACTTTATAGAAACTGACAAGGGTCACTTCTTGATAATTTATTAAAGGAAATGAAATTCTCATTTACTGAATTCTATAAAATATATCTTGATATCTTGAGCACACTCATTTTAAAATGCAGTACCAATGTCTAACTGATAAATTAGTTTTTGTTTCTTGGTTATTGAAAAATAGATAAAATTCACAAACTGAGCAATTAGACATGTTTTCTTCTATTTCCTAAGATGCAATTTGATTATAAATCATGTTTAATTTTTGAACCATAGTACCTTAGGCTTTTTGCCAAATGTTTCCAACCAACTTAAAGCAGCCATTATACTTGGGCCTAATTAAAAAATAAACTGCACAGAACTCTCAGATTTTTACAACTTCCTTAACTCTGCCTTCAACAGGCAACCAAAGCTACGTCCACACTGGCCTTGTATTAAGTGTTTATGAATATATCTATTTCAACCATTAGATTGCAGGCTCCTGGCGTGGAGAGACTATGTCATATTCATCTTTGTGTCCTCTTATACCTAACAGCAGGCCTCCTAAATGGTCTTCTGTGCACTAGTAAGCTCTTAGCAAACACCTACTGAATTAAATTGGATGAGAGAACTGAGAAATTATACTAAGAATCTGGGTAACGGAGACTGTCAGTCATGTGTAACTAAGCAGCACAAGGGAAAATGCTGAGTGTGCATGCTTGCATTGCTGGAGGGAACACAGGCACAGAGGCTGCCAGATTGAAAGCATCACAGGACAGAAATACATAATTTACTGAACACTTAATATGTAACAGGTACGCAGTGAAACACCATACATGCAGCAACTCATTCAATCAATCATAGCCACTTTATCAGGTAGGAAGGATTTATCTCACTGCAATATACATAGAATCCTGAGACAATATGGAGTGACGGTTAAAACTTAATGCATTCTGCTTTCAAACTTGAGTTTGATTCCTGGTTTTGTCAATTAAAACCACTCTGTAGCATTGACACAGGTAGGAGTCTAGATGGTAATTGGGAAATATTTCTCAAAATGTAAACAACATTTTTTGACATTGCTATCACATTTCTGTTAGTTGTCTTATATGTGAATGAGAGCCTGGAATTTAAGACCCTTCACAATTTGGTCCTGGGAAGCCTTCATAACTTCTTGCCTATTGCGTCAATTAGTGTGGCCACCCTACACTACTTTTGGTTCCCAAACATACTCTACATCCTCCAGAGCCTTTGGAAATACTGCTCTTTAACCTAGAATACCCCTGTTCAAAGTTGACCTCGAATCTGAGTTTCTTCATGAGCTTGAGATTTTTCTATCTAACAAGACAGCTGTTGCTGTCATTGTTCTCCATGATTTATCTGCATTAGTTAAGGTCCATATTTAAGTTAACTTGTGGTCATTCCCAACCCCCTACAGTAGCTCATGAATTCCTTGAGGTCAGAGACAATTTCCAGATTTATATTTGTATCTTTTACATTGTAAAGTACATGTCAATATCTAAAATTAAACATTGGTTGTTTAAAGAACTAATATGATTCCACACAAGTTAAGACTGACAAAGATGGCAAAGCCAGGCAAAGACAGAATGCATACTGTCGTGCTCTAAATTCAATCCTCTAACACTCAACCCCAGGGGCAGATTAAAATCACCTAAGGACATTACATGTTAATAAAAAAAAAAGTCACCTAAGGAACTCTGGAAGTTATTGGTGGCCTAGTCATGTCTCAGGCCAATTAAGTCAGAATCTCTGGGAAGTGAAGGTGAGGGCATTCTCCAAAGTTTCCAAGGTTATTCTAATTATTCTAATGTGCAGCCAAGGTTGACAAGTACCATGACAGGACATGTGTGTTCCCTGTAACCCATTCCTACAATTTTGAATGAAATTAGGAAAAAATAATACCCAGATAATTGCCTTGCTTTCACTCCCAGATCATATCCCCATTCTATGAAAAAAACAGTCATAGTTCCCAGCCATCTCTCATTAATAGTTTAATAATAACAAAAACCAAATTCATTATTATGTTACTCTTTTCAAGCAAGATGCTTGCCACTAGCTAAGGTGGAAGGAGACCTAAGGAGCCAGGAGAACTCTTTTCCAACTTTCTCTTTGTCTCATATATGCTATACCAACAACCCTAATGCCTCAGGACTCTGGTGTTCTGCTTGGCCAGTAAACTTGGCTCAACTGTAGGTAAGCAAACTCTTAAAGGAAACAAGAGTACTAGCCTTTTTTTAGATTTTATTTGTTTTAGAGAGAGTGTGTGTGTGTGTGAGAGAGAGAGAGCATAAGAGGGGGTGGGTCAGAGGGAGAAGCAGGCTGAATAAATGCCAGACCCTTCTGTGTCGCAGTTGCCATCCAAGTTGGAGGAGGAAATTATACAGACAGAAATATCAACTTTCAAACCAGTGAAAACAATTTTGTTTCTCTAATTTTGAGTTCATTCTTAAACATGAAATTATTCAGACACTGGCACTTTCAATATTAAATCTTTGGTTTAATGATTTTTCATTAAAAGTGGCTTTATTATTTCAAGAACATCAAGCAAAGGAAAGAAGGAATAGTAAGAAAATCTCCCTTCTGTTAAGTTTGGTTTTTATCCCTATGTAAACTTGGTTTTGGTTCCTTCAGCCAATTGAAAATCTTAGGAATTAAAAGGGCCAAAGCAAAATACTCACTAGTTTTACCTTATCCCCTTAGGTCTTCTTAAGATGCAGCTGAGCAATCCTGAGTGCTATTTATATCATAGCCTATGCAGACTTGGCAAAGTGAAGCCAGGGGTAGGGAGTAGTTATTGGGTTAGAATTTAGAAGCTGGAAGTTGGAACAGCAAGCAGATGAGAGCTCACAACTATGCTGAATCTAGAATCAAAGTTATGCCAGATATAGATGACCGCACCAGGGGAATTTAAACAGTCACAGACAGTTGGTTTGTTTTTCCCTCCTGTAATGGATCCTTACAGCTCCAGCAATGTTTTCAGATCTGAGGACACCTTAAAGATGTCTTCTAACTAAAGAGTCTCCTTATTTCTCTTTGAAATATAATAAATCCTTTAAAACTGTGCTAAGAAGCTGAGTTAAGATATAGAAGGCAACACTGTTACCTTAATTGGGGTTCCTTCAGATGTTGACTCTGAAATAAACATCCAGTCTAAGTCCTTTATCTGGAAAGTAAAGTGGGCCAGATTGGGTTGGGGGTTGGGTGGGTAATGAAATAAGGAAGGAAGGCAGCACCTTAAAAAGATGTTTTTAAGCCGGCTACCAGAATGGATGATTACAGAGTTTAACCTAGCTGGGAAACTTTGGGAGACAAAAGAACAGGCACCTGAGAATTATCTCACCAAAGAAGTGAGGAAGTTGGGATATTTATTCATAACAGTCATTCACTGACGGCTGCTCCTGGGCACATTAATTCTCCAAAGAATAAAATCTAGCCTCAACGGGCCAGTGAATTCTGAAGTGGTAAGAGTGAAAGGATGAAACATGATAGCACCTATTACTAGTGTAGATTTGGTTGTTGTGTAATGTTCTTTCAGAATTGTAGCGTGTCCTCACTTAGGCCTTACAGATATCAAATTACACAAACTCTCATAAGCGGTCTCTACCGACCCTGCCCATCACTAGTGCTTGGGTCAGTTTATGAAAGATTCTGTTATTTCCATTCAGGTGTAATTGGATCCTCATTCATCACACATATTATATACTGTCACCCACAGTGAGGGAAGTTCTACCAAATTATAAAACCCTGAACTCTCTTTTTTTCCCCCCAATAAGTTTACAAGCATCTTGGAAATATTGTGTAGTGTTTTTTTTTTTGTCTTGTTTTTAGTTTTTTTTTTTTTTTTTGTATTGTAAAAGTAGAAATGGTTTATTTGGTAGAAGCTAAAATTTCTGAACTAAGTAGAGACCATACAATGACTTAAAATTTGAAAAGCAAACAGTAAACCTATGATTATTACAAACATCTCTTGGAGCAAACTCTAATAATTTCCCATCTCTAAAGTCAAAAGTTTAAAAGTAAAATGACTTTGTGGTGAAAAGTGGAGGTAAGGATACAGGATATTTTTGAGGCTACATTCATCTTTCTAAAGAGATATAATCTGAATTCTATTCTACTTTACCCATTTCTTGCCTAAATCATAACATGGAAATGCCCATACATTTAAAAAGCATTATAATTTTGTTTGAAGAAAATAACAACAAAAACTTATAGGATTGTTTTTAATTTCACTATTCACTGTCCCTGCTTAGTAACAATAATAATTTAGGCAACTAACCTTACCTGACCTAACTTTCATAGCACCTGCATGATTCTGTGCTCTGAAAGCAAGCTTGTGTTTTTCAAGGTATATTTCTTAAACAATTTAAGACATTTAAAAAACATTGTGATGCTGATAATCTTCACTCATACTTATTGCCAGATCTCATATGATAGTGTCCATAAAGTCTGAAAACATAGATAATATTATTTAGTTTTTACAGATATAAGTTGTCCTTCATGGTGTTATATTTTCACATGTCCAGAATTTACAGACATCCTCTAGAAAAGTTTCTAGTATCCTCAGCAAAATAGAATGTAATAATGTCACAGTGGCAGATAACTTTCAACACTGAAATTTGTTCTTTTCCCCCACAATAATATTTGTAAAAGTTATCCATGTTAAAATATATAGATGTAGTTGATTCACTGAAAATGATGTCTAACATCCAATTATATGAAAATATTATAATTTGTTCATTTCTATATTGCTGATCACTTATGTTACTTAAAACTATTGCGTTTGGGGGCACCTAGTGGGCTCAATCAGTTAAGCATCTGCCTTCAGCTAGGTCATGATCCTGGGGTCCTGGGATTGAGCCCTGTACTGGGCTCCCTGGCAGGATGAGATCTGCATCTCCCCACTATGCTCTCTCTCTCTCAAATACATAAATAAAAATCTAAAAAAAAAAACCAACAATTTGTTTTTAAAAATATTGCTGTGATAAACCTCCTTGCACATGTTATCAGGTAGGCATGTAGGAAAATATACTGGAAAACACACAATTTCTGGATCATAGACTACATAATCTTCAGCTTTACTACATGTTACCAAATTTTTCTCTACAGTGATTAAGCCAACTTATTGTTTCAATGGCAATGAATGAGAGTTTCTATTTCCCCACATCTTCAAAGATAGATGGTATAATCAACATTTTGGATTTTTACCAATCAGGGATGTGTGAAATGGTATTTTATACATTTTAATTTGCATTCTCTTGATTTTGAAGGAGGGTGTCGATTATTGTATAATTATTTCTAATCATTTACTACCCTAACTGCCCTTCCCTACCCTATCTACCCACCTACATTAGGTTGATCCTGTGTCTTGCCATTATAATAGAGACACAAATGATATATGTCATTTCTAAGTAGAAGCCTCAAGAGTCATCACTTCATTCTACCATTTCTCCTTTCCTTCTGACTCCCAACAACAAATCTCAGAAAAGGGGAGGTCCTCAAACCGTATTACAGAATGAAGAAGAGCCATAGGGCTAAGCCCCCTAGCAAACATATAAAGTAAACAAGAGGTGAGATTATTGTTGAAGCCACAATTGAGATTTTGGGCCATTTGTTTTCACAACATAAACTATCTAAGAGTTGTGAGCTGTACTGCCATAAAACCTACAAGTCTGTATTAGAAAAATTAAAAACTTAAAAACAACTATTGGGCCCCAAATTCTACCAATAGAAAGCAGACTGTGAGGTCAGCTTAGTTCCTGAGGAAGGCATATTTTTTTTAATATTTACTTCAGATATGGCAAAGGAACATCTTGGTAAAGGAAGCACAATCCAGACAGTGAAACCATAGGCCATGGAAACAATAGACTGGGAGTTATGTCCAGGGTGTAGAACTTAAAATGCAAGAACAATTCCCTACTTTTGAAAACACAGCACATTATATTAATTTCCACTGCTTTAAAATAAACCTTGAAGACCCCCCTCTCTTTTTTTTTTTTTAATTTCTAAGAATGATAGTCAATCTCAAGATTAAAAAAAGAAAAGGAAAAGCATAAGGGGTCTTTTGTAAAATAAAATACCTCAGCAAAGGTAGATCACTACTGCTCTAAAATAATGGTACAGAAAATTATTTCAGGTATATATTTTTATAATTCTATCTATAAAACATATTATTTTTTATTGGTACTTTAAAATTTTTTTCAAATAGTGAGTTCACTATATTATCTTATGAAAAAAGCCTGACTCAATTTTAACTATACCACAGAACTGAACTAATCTCACTACTGGGCTGCTGCTGAATGCATGTCAGCTGCTGCAGAATCCATTGATTGCCTCAGACATTGATTGGCTAATTTAATGAAAAAGGAAGGTTTGGAGTCTGAACAAATTTACCATGCTGACTGATGGGATCTAATCTGAAGCTATGTTCAGGAAACATACATGTATATGTGTGTGCACACATGTACACCACACACAGCCAACCAACACAGCCAAGAATAGCTAACATGTTTAATATTATAAAATGAGGTCATCACTTTCAATGAAAGAAGATAAAAGATATTGACAAAGGAAAATCCTATCTAGAATAACATACCTGTTCTTACATGAATTTGTAAAGAATACCAATAATGTATGAAATATTCCTTTGCTTTCCCTCAAAATGCATGTCTGAGAAACTTTGAACTAGGGTGATGACACTTCCAATTCATAAAATATAGTGAGGACATAAAATACAGCTGGACAATAGCATAATTGAGTGCGGCCTCATTTTTATCTAATCTATCACAATGTTCTAATTATAAATAAAGCTACACTAATTGCTGATGTTAAAACTTTTACTCGCATTCTAGGTATTCAGAAATGATCTGTAGTTATTAAGTCATCACTCTTCACAGCATTCAAATGAAATGATATAAAAAATCTATATTTATACATAAGTGAAAAAATTAAATTCTATGGTAGTAATAACAAAGGAGATTCATGTTCACTTCAGAAATTGCAGAGTACATATAAGCAAAATTTTTTCATCAATTAACAAAAATATCAACTAATATTATATATATCTGAAGTATTTTTGTACGTACACATAACATTTAATTTTATTTATGAACATATATATACATTCTATCACAAGCCATTATTTTCATTTAATAAAATGTGAACATCTTTCTGTGTTCTTAGGTTGATTTCTACATAATCATTTTAACAGCTGGATAGTACTTTAAATATATGATATATGGTAATTTAATTAGTCAATTTCCTCTTATTATACTTTACATTGTTTCTATTTTCTTATAGTTTTAACAAAAAGATAACTAATTTTGTTGTAAAATAGCTAATGCTCATTCACGATTATTTTCTTGGGATAAACTCTTAACGAGACTGTTGGTAATCAATTATATTGTTTTTCAATATATCATTAAATTGCCAGCAGAAAGGTGTTGCTGATTCTAACAGTTTTATATGAAAGGAATAATTTTTTCTGCTGCTTACTATTCCTATTTTTATCTTACTTAATAATTTTAAGTTGTATATCATTGTTTTAATTTGATTGATTTTTATTTCTTGTGATAATCAACATTTTTCCAAAGTTATGGAATTGCATCTGATTTTTACTTAAACTTAAGTCAGTGGGATGATATTTGGAAAATTACATTGACTCTACTTGGTCACATCTCATTTGAAAATGGGTTACCATGATTACTTCTCAGATCACACATGAAAGTTAGAGATATATATGAAAATCCTTTATGAATTTCAAATGCAAAGCATTAGCAAGTGAAATTAGGAGTGCATGGGTGGTGCAGTCAGTTAAGCTCAGACTCTTGGTTTTGGCTCAGGTGCTGATCTCAGGATCCTGGGCTCAAGCCCAGGGTGAGGGCTCTGTGCTCAGAGCTGGAATCTGCTTGTCCCTCTCCCTCTCCTTTAGCTACTCCCCACCTCTACCCATTTCACTGGCAGGTGAAAACGCTCTCTCAAAGTGGATAAATAAAATCTTTAAAAAAATAAAATAAATAAAATATTTTACCCTTCCTCCACAAAAACAAAAGGAAAAACTGCCATAGTTGAACATTTCTATTATAAATTTTTATCTTTATTTCCTCTGGCTATTGGGTCCCAGGCACTTTAGATCCCACTTTGAAGCAAAACAAAGGCTGTGGCCTTAGCTTAATTACTTGCATAATTCAAGCTTTCTCATTTAGACGTTGAATTAAATTTATAGTCTTTTCTGATATGAAGCCATATGGGAAGTAACATTGCTTTCAAATATCAACGAAGAAAACTGCCAACTCTCTTAAAGGTACTTTCTCCTAGAATAGACTTCCTGGAGCTACTTTTTCTTGCACAAAATCATCCGGGCTGGTTAAAACTAGACCCGTTTCTTGATTTCTTTTTGTTTCTGACAAGATTAAGATATAGTTATCTTGACTTCATTAATTTTCCATAAGGGCAAATGCTGCTTATGTCCCAGGAGAAAAAACCACAATATACTAATGATAAAGAATAAAAAAAAATAGCTTTGAACAGCCAATTGATAACAACCAATCTATAAAAAATGTCAATGTGAAATTGACAATTCTGTGTATTTCTTAAATTTATATTCAATATTGTTCCCTGTTAGGTAAGCAAGTCTGTAATATGGAACTAAATGACAAATTTGGGGGGGGAAGTCAGTATTCTTAAGGAATTTCAGTAGGAAACAATTATTTGTCTCAGGAAAATCTCAAATTGTTGTTTTATGAAACTATATTAGAGAGATATATTAATGTTATTTGAGTTGTGGACAGTATAAGCCAAACTAGCAAACAGAAAGAAATAAACACAAGGTGCAATTTTTTGAAAAACAACTGGGACATCCTAGCTGACCTTCAGAAGGTCAGAGAGAGGCCCAGGTACCTCCTGAGGACCTTTTTTTGCAGAGGTAAGTGGGCCTTTACTCTGAAGTATGCCCACCAGCATGACTCATCTTCCTCAACTCTTGGCTGTTACATTTCTCCTTTTCCAAGAAGAGGGATTCTAATTGGTCCAGCTGTGCCTGCTCCTGGATAAATCACTATGTTAGAGGTCAGAGTCAAAAGCACATCCCCAGTGTCTGGGGTAGCCTCTGTGCCCTGGAGCCATTCTAATAGAGGTGATACTCAAGAGATAAAGCTTTAGGTTGCTTAAATACATTTGGTGTCCCTGACATAAATCTAGTTTTCCCATTTGCCTTTTTAAGATGAGTCATCAACCATTGTTTGTCTACTACTACTAAATCAGTTTACCAAATATTCTAATGACTATAAATAGACTGTTTCAGATAACTTCAATTTATTAAATAGAATTTAAAAACAGTAATTATTGGGCATAGTACTTCCATGATTTATTTTGCAATCTAGAAAGTGTCTACAAACACAGAAAAGTAAAAAGCTTGGTGCATGTTTGCATTTAAATGCATCATATGTGGCTTTGGCAGGAATTAATAATTTCCAAGATTATGCATTTAGATTAAATGAACTTTTATTTTCACCTCCTGTTTGAATTATGGACTATATTTGCCTGAATAAGTAGTAGACTAATAATTTTATAATGATAAGTGGAAAGTTTCTGGGAGTACTTGTAGAATTGAGACTCCAGCCAATGTTATGTTTCCTGATACTATAGTAATACAACTTAATTTTCCAAGAATCTTCTGACTCTGATATCCTGGCATATTTGGGACTAGAATCCAAATAATCTAATTAGAAGTCTAATTCTTTAATCACTATAATGCAGTGGACTCTTTGTCCACACAGGGTTTACTAGATGTGTATTTCATAATATTTTTCTACATTTTTGTATGAACCTTGGGAAATGTTTTGGATGAACAGAAATTTCTACCAATAGCTCATTTTTATGGACTGAATTGTGTTCCCCTAAAATTCATATGGTATAGCCCTAACTTGGAATGTAACTGTATTTGGGATTGGGCTATAAAGAGATGATTAGGTTAAAATAAAACCCTAAGAGTGGGCCCTAATCCAATCTGATTGAGGTCTTTATAAGAAAAGGAGATGAAGACATACAAGGAGACACCAGGGATGCATAGAGAAGCAAGGCCAAGCAAGGACACAGGGAGAAGAATCCCATCTGCAAGTGGAACAAAGAGGTCTCGGGAGAAACCAAACCTGCAGACATCTTGATCTTAAACTTCTAGCATCCAAAACCCTGATTAAACCAATTTCTGTCATTTAAACTACCTAGTCTGTGGTACTTTGTTATGGTAGCCTGATCAAACTAACATGCTTACATCTTGAAAATAATATTTTAAGACATTTAATATAAATCTTATTTCTAGAATATGCTAACATGTCACCTTTGACATTTGAATTTTAATACATTTCAAAAGTAGTTTATGGCATTTTACATTGATGTTTTTTACTACTAGTAGTTTATTTAACTTTTCAAAATTTAAGTCTAGGTCTAATCAGAACCTCAGATAGTTCAAAACATGGTCAATATATTTATATAGCATACAGCATGTGAAGTAATAGAAAATGTCAAAATCAAACATGTTAGAGTAAAATATCAAATCATATTCTATAGAAATCTGTATGAAATAATTTTGTTGTTGCTGGGTACGAATAATTTTTCAGATCATCAGTTACCCAAAATCACTGTCTGCTCAATAAAAATGTAAATACTCTTGACTCCTTGAAAATACAACAATTTGGTTGCGTTATATAACTGGTCATTTGAACAACAGGACAGTAGACTGATGATGCTATTATTCAAAGAAAGCTAGTTAAGGTATTGATGGATAGTATAACAGTAATTATTTTAGAGCAATTCCTTTATTTTAGAGCAATTTTAGAGCAACTCATTTAAGACATGACACTTTTGTAATGTTCTGATCAAAGCAGATGTATATAACCCTACAGTGATAAATATTCATGGGTCAGAAGCAACACTTAAAAATGAATCTAATTCACCACCCCCCCCCAAAAGATTTGGCACTGTGTTTAACTATATGACTTATTTTTATTTGCTTAAAGTTGTATCAGAGCATAAATTCGTGTTTCCTCTATGTGTATATACTAGTCAGGGATTTTAGAAGGAGTAAGAATCACAGTGTAATTAGATAGTTCTGATTAAGCTATCCATTCCCAAAATAGTTGCAAAGACAAGGTTTCAGGATTCTGGATAGGAAAGCAAGTAGCTTTCCAGCTGGCCTTGCTCACTATTTGTTAATTCAACACTTATTTATTAAGAGACTCTCTGTGCCAAGAACTGCAAAGCTCCACAGGAAATATACAATAGCTAAGATATAATTCTTATTCCTACATATTTCACATTTCTTGAGCAGTATATTCCAGGCAGCTCACTACATACTCTGTCAAACCATTGTCTCACAGAAAACTTAAAAAAGAGCAGTCTATATATACCACATTCACAATAGCACCTACCACATCCTCAGCCCATTACAACCTGACTTGACTCCTACCATTTCACAAAATCTGCATTATGGGTAAACAAGTTACATATTGCCTTTCTCAATTCTCCACATAAATATTGGTTTGCACGATGTTGAAAAGCTTCCTTCTTCATTCACTGCTTTGACTTGTATGATGGTATAGTCTTTTTCTGTAATTACTCTATAATTTTAACCCCTAGTTTCCCTAGTCTTCCTTGGCACCCCTCCAGAATTGATTCTTGGTGATTTTCATGGTTTTCGGCCTCTCACAGATCACGCAGCCTTATGACAAATTATTTTCTGGACATCTTCCTAGATGGTTATTTAGCTCATTATGTCCTAAACTGAACTGACCATTTTCCCTCTCCTAACTATATGACGGTCTAGTTAAATCTGCTTCTCCTCTACTTTGCTGTGATTCTGGTAGTAGAGCCACCATCTCATAATCACTAACACTTGGATGTTGGATTTTGTCTATGCTTCCAAATTCACCCAGATACCACATCAAACCAGTTCAAATGCCTACTGGCTCTATCCTTGCAATATCTTTTGCATGTCTCCCTTCCTTTCCATGCCTGTTGTTTTCTATCTTCATTATCTCTTACTTTTTTTTTTTTTTTAAGATTTTATTTCTTTATTTGACAGAGAGAGAGAGAGAGACAGAGAGACAGAGAGCAAGTGAGTGCACACAAGCAGACAGAGTAGCAGGCAGAAGGAGAGAGAGAAGCAGGTTCCCTGCCAAGTAATGAGCCCAATGCAGGACTCGATTCCAAGACCAAAGGACCATGACCTGAGCCGAAGGCAGCTGCTTAACTGACTGAGCCACCCAGGTGTCCCTATCTCTTACTTCTTATAAACATAGCTGACTGGATTCCTAGCCACCTTTTTCTCTCCCAGATTCTACCCACTGATATCACTCTCCTATACATTAATCTTACTACTTATTTCTTCCATAACTGAAACAAAATGCAAGCTTTATCTGCATCTCACCTTTAAATTCATTAGATGGTAGATAATTTATTTCTATGCCTTTGGAATAAATGTTTGTACTTAATTTTTGACATCATTCATTCATTCAACAAACGCTGATTAAACTTTTTTTTTTTTTTTTTTGTCTCCAAACCATACCAGGTAAAACCAATGCCTTCTGTCTCTTATAAATCTGAAGCTGGTATTAAACTCCTGTGGTCCAGTATCTTTTCCTCTAGCTAAGACAGAATTCTGTCCTAGTTAGTTTCTAAGCCTAACAGTGAGCTTATCACTCATTTTTGCATTATTCTCAAGAAAATAAAAGGGCTTTCGGATCCTCTAATCAGCAATATACAGAGTGCGTATGTGTCACTCCTTTGAATTTATTTCTCTCACCTGCTTTCTGACTTGGTCCCATTTCTCCTACTCTCTTCTAAGCATAAGCTTTATATTTGCAACTTTATCCATGATTATATAGCTTCATCAAGGGCTCATTCATGCAGATTATACCTAAGGTGTTAAAAGAAGTTTCTTAAGAGTGGCCTCTCAGTCTATATAATGTGGATTTCTTGACTCAGTTGTGAGTACAGAAGAAGTTGGCTTTAATGGTAACAACTTTCATTTGCTTATTACCTTCAGCTATAAAACTGTCCCTCTTCCCAACTCCATCCCATATAGGGCTCTCTTACTTAATTCTTGAAGTCTCTGAGGGTATTTAGCAGGTGCTTATAAATAACATCCACATTTTTCTTCCACTTTGGGTCATTTCCAGCCTCTTTGTTCATGTCTGTATTCCAAATCACATATGAAATCTATTGTAGGTAAGTACATATAAGGTTAAAATCTCTACAAACTTTATTTTGAGTTGGGGGAAGTCAATTCATTTATTTGAATGAGAGGTTTAAGATGAGGTTGAATGAGGGAAGAGGAAAGATAAGCAAGTAATTAATATATAACTGACTGCATTTTATGAAGTACTAGTGTCTACATATGTATCTTTACACTTACATTAATGTGACAGTGATTCTATATGCCTGTAAGTGAAATGGGAAGATGTGTCAGAGAGTGAATCTATGACGTGGCCATAATAACCACCTAAATATGTATTCAATGAAATCACATTAAAAATACAAGATACTGATGATATTTAAATGAGATGGAAAGAGAGAGTGGCAGGGGGTGAATGGGTAAAGGAAGAGAAGAAGGCAAATTTATTTATTTATTTTTTTAAAAGGATTTTATTTATTTATTTGACAGACAGAGATCACAAGTAGGCAGAGAGGCAGGCAGAGAGAGAGGAGGAGGAAGCAGGCTCCCTGGTGAGCAGAAAGCCCAATGTGGGGCTCGATCCCCGGACCCTGGGATCACGACCTGAACTGAAGGCAGAGGCTTTAACCCGCTGAGCCACCCAGGCACCCTAGAAGAAGAACACAGAAGAGAATTCTACTGGCCATTTTCCTGAATAAATATGTATTCTAGATTCAAAATGAAATAGAAGAGAATGTGCTATTGCCTCCATGTGTCTTACTGGCTAAGCTACCATATGTCTTTCATATACCTAGCCTCAGCAAATGTAATTCCACACTAAGTGTGACTTGAAACCTTGAAGATGTGCATGTTTCACCCCCCCGCCCCCGCAAGAGCCTCTAAACCCCAGCAAACAACTTCATCTGGAGCTCAAATAATGACGTATCAACTGTTTCAGTGCTGGAGGAAAACCTGGCTGTGTTGGACATTTTGAGAGAGAAGGCTGCAGTGTCCAATTTGGCACTTAAATGTGATTATATATAATAAGCTGACACCAAATGTGATCCCACTCCATGTATACTACAAAAAATGTGCTTTGGAATTAAGAACAGAGGTGTTAGAATCTTTGATGAAATGAAAAAGGAGACATCAGAATTTACAAACACGGTATTTTGAATGCCATAAAAAGAACATGATAATGATTTTTAATGACTTTATACCAAATAACATTTCTAATTCTGCAGCAACACTATAAACAGAATTAATTATTTTAAGGGTATATGCCATGATATAAAAAAAGATATAATCAATATATCTTATTTGCCTTATAAATGAAATCTAGAGTGTATGTTAATGAATAAATTCATCCAAAATGGAGTTCTATTATAACCTACAACTACTATTTAAATATTGCTGTTTCTGAAACCAAGGGGAGAGATAAAGTCTAAAATCTTAATTAATATAGTAATAAAATAAGTAAACAAAGCTTCACAAGACTGATGCTGTGAAACTAGTAATGAGAGTTGTGAGAGATCTTCTTTTAAGAGAGCTTCCAGCCTCAATATATATTTCAAAACTTATTATCTGTTAGAATCAATTATTAATAAATAATAATGTTGACTTTAAACAGATTATATACTAAATGACTTGGCTAAATTAGGCTGTTGTTCATGAAAAATATTCTAATGAATACTATTATTTAAAGTCTGATAACATAAAAAAGGAGAAAAGTAATCATTTATGACACCTTATAACTTAAAGCAAAAGAAGTTATCACCTGGCTAGCTTCATTATTAATAGTCAAAATTTTGAAGTTCAAAATTAAAGACACGTCCAAGCCAATTCCCTAGTTCATTTAGATAGAGATATTTTTAAATAAGATATTAAAATATGAATATCCATTCCTCAAGATATAGTAAGGTTTTTAAAGAAATTAAACTAAAATCGATGGATAGGGAGAATTCAAACATAGAAAGTTCAGAATCTAAGTTAAAGAGAAAACATCGAGACCTCAGCATTCATTCGTATGAAAAAGCCTCTGGTACATTTTATTATTGTTCTCTAAAGTTCCCCACCTTATCTTGTGAGATTATACCTCTCTAGTTCTTGGTGAATTCTGGTCACTTGAATTACTTTGTCCAAAAAAATATAAACAGAAGTTTCTCTATTATTTCTGGGTAGAAGCTTTAGGATTCTACGTGTGTTTTCCTATGCTTCCTTCCCCTCTGCTTCTCTGCCCCTGCTGTCATGTTCATCATGACCAGAAATTCATAATAAAATATTTATCTCCAGCCTAGGACCTGCATGAAAGTGACGTATAGCAGAGGAACAGCTGATTTGCACTGGTCATATAACATGATCAACAGAAAAAAACTTTGTTACGATAACCCACTCTGATTTAGGGACCGTTTGTTACTGCAAAATTACATAGCTGTTCTAAGGTATATGGAGCCCTTAGAGTTATGCAGTCTGTAGCCTGAACAACTGTTCACAGCAGCCCTCACACTGCATTCTAATTCAATATTTTTATCAAAGATTCTTTAAAGCTAGTGATTCTAAAACATTTGCCAAATCTGAATAACTATGAGATTTTTAAACATGAGAAAAGACTTCCAACTTCTATTCCAATTTAATTTTCCAAACTAATTTGATAATCCATGCACTTAGGATATATATGATCTCAGGCAGGGTTTCTTCTGTGTAAAGAGACCAATATCCACAAGTTTGTTGCTTTGATTAAAAAAAAAAAATACATACTTTCAGCTTTTCTACCCTAGCTAGAAAGGGTGAAAACATAAATGTTTTGCTAATTATTATACTTTTTTTTTCTAACTTGTAAAGGTTTAAGATAAAACTAATTGTTTAGAGTATGTAAGTATTCAGGACTAAGAGCCACATCTCCTGTCCTTCATAGCAGCACTTACATATTTGCACATAATAACAACAGATGGTATTACCAAATGCTTGTTGCATTAAATGTAAAACTTCCTTTGGGAGAGTAATTGCTTTCTGCAATAAAACAATCACCCAAATTCAATATTAAAGAAACACAGAAGTCCCTTGGAAGGCAAGACTAATCTTATAAGGAAGAGATAGATACATTTTCACAGGTATAAAGAAATCTAGTCATGTCTTTTAAATGGAAACCAAAAGTTTCTATATTTGTCAGACTGTACTGCAAACTTGCTTTGTATAGACAAAAGACACATTGTAATTTCTACTGAATACTTAAAAATCCACTTTCAAAGAAAACATTAATCATCAAAAGATAATACCATTTCAACTTCTAGTATGAAGCTCTTTACCTACTACTTTCTAGATTGTTTGTTCCACTCAATGGTGTTCATTGATGCTAGTGAAAGCTTCATTCCCTTCTGCAGAAAACTTAACTGGCAGAGTTATAATGATCCCAGGCAATAACTATCACTTCTAGCCTTTTTCACTTTAGTCCATACGCCTTGTCTTCTCTGATCATTACCAGCCTCAGACATTTTCTATTCCTCCTTAGAGCCAAACATTATAAATTTATTTGCTCTGATTTCCATTTCCCATGATTATTATGCAACCTGAAACTTACCAAACACTTATGTATATGCAGAAGATACACTATTGGAGATAATTTATTAAACTGTTTGCAATCTAGGGCATTTGGGTGGCTCAGTCAGTTAAGCATCTGCCTTGGGCTCAGGTCATAATCTCGGTGTCCTGGGATGGAACCTGTCATCGGGCTCCCTGTTCTGTGGGAAGTCTGCTTCTCCCTCTACCCCTCCCTCCACTGTACACACATGCTCTTTCTCTCCCACCATCCCTCATTCTCTCTCTCTCAAATAAATAAATACAATCTTTCAAAGAGATGTGTGCAATCTGATGTTGGAAATATAATCCATTATAAATCCCTGAAGTAGATTTTAGGCAAACTCATGTGACATTTTAGAGAACAGGAAGGTTATATTTTGTTGGAGCGTCAAGAAACATTTGAGGTGGTCTCGGTATACATACAGTTATCTCCAAGGAAGAGACTATATAGGTCAGGTACAAGGAAGTAACAGCCAGTGATAAACAGCACAAGCACAATGATCCAAATACAAAAATAAAGACACCATTTAATTAATAGTAAAATGGCCAGTTTTGCTCTAGCTTCATATTTGTCAGAGAGCAGTAGCAAATACGTTTGAGAAGGTGAACTGAGGCTGTAGTGTTTTATCTGTTAACCTGTGGATTTCATATTGAAGTTAGCTGGCAGTGGTGAGAAATAAAGGTTATTGCTAAGAGTTGTGTTCTTGCACGATTAAGTCAGCCTCACAGAATTGATTGAAGAAATAAAGAGTCATTAACATTCCAGAAAGAGTTAATAGGGCCCTCAAATAGGATTGTGGTAGTGGGAGTAAAGATACACGAATGGCATCATGAAAGAGCCAATAGGATCTGACAACTAATTGCAAGAGGAGAGAAACTAAGAGTAGATTTAATTACTTCATTATGAAGAGAAGATTGTCTCCCAAATTAGCAATATATGCCATATGAATACAATATATCCTCAACACCAAATACTCAATGTTTCCAGTTCTCAATTTTAAATAGTATTTAAACCAAGCCTGTACTTCTTTTGTAACTTTAAGGGAAACAATAACACTAAAAAGTAACAGAGGAGAAAAAAAAGTAAGCCACATTAAGTAGTTAAACTTACAGCAATCTAACAGTCTATGCAAAACACATTAAAAAAATCATCCAAAATAATGGCCAATGATAATATTTATATAGGTCATTTTACACAATTTTTATTAATGTGTGTGTATAGGCTTAGTGCAGAATGTGACAGAATGTAGCTGATACAAGTGGACCAGTAATTTAACAAAAGAATATTGGGTAGACCCCAGAATTTTTGGGACACAGAACTGGATTCAGGGGCCACAATCCAACACCATGGCAAAGAACGTCTTCCAACCTTCTAACTAGATCTGGACATGAGATGTCATAGTGTGAACCACCAGCACCATCACCATGTGTCCCTCGATACTGCCAATAGAATTGCTGTTTCTGCTTTCTTTGGAAATCAGATGTAGCTGCCTATGAAACTCGTTTGCAGAAGTTATATCATGCCATGCTCCAGCTGAAAGGGAGCTCTGAGAAGTCAAAACCTGGCATTTTAATGTCTCTCCAGAAGTAGGCTCTACCATTTAAAAAGAGGCCTCCGATACTGGCAGACTCAAAACAATGCTAGATAAAGCACTGTTAAGAGACATGTATTCAATGTTTAAAAAGAAGTTTATGAAGTTATGTTATTCTTATTACTGTTCTAAGCAGCAAAATTCACAGCGAATGGTAAATACTTAACTAATGTATGCATATTTATTAGCTTATTAATATAAAAAATAACCACATGAGAATTTCAGTGATGTTTGGTCAAAAAAAAAAAACAACAACAAAAACATTTTACTTGATATGTTATATACATGTTAGTCTAAGAGCTGTCATGAAAATAAGCCATATGTAATGGGTAATGCATTTTAACAGAAATGTTAAATTCAGAAATAGGTTAAGTATCTACTGTAATATTACTTTCAAAACTTGGGTTAAATTGTCTGACTTACTGTTTATAAAGAAAAATAATAAGATGGTAAGTCTGGATGACCAAAAAAATATATAGTTCCTGAAATTATATCCATAAGAGGTCTGGTTATCTGAACCACTTACTAATGCCTGAATTTATGTCCAAAATAGTCTTCTGTGTGAACATAGATACACAGGAAATGATTTGGTTATATTTTAAAAACTACTATTTCTAGTAATAAAGAGAGCATTGATTATCTATGGCATGATCTGACCATGGAGATGTGCAAACACATCTTCAATGGACACTCCTAAGCAACCACTTATAAGAAGCAAGGATCTGAGTTGTTGTGTGTATGATACTTTAAATATTCTTGGCAAACAAATACAATGGCTAGTTGCCCCTAATGTCATTAGACAAAATGGGGAGAGAAAAGGATGAGCTCAGAAATTTAAATTCCCAGCTCTCGTTCTACATAAATGACCTGAAAGTTTCTAAGTGATCTCTCAGAGTCGTAACTCCTCTACCTGAAATGCTGAGATTACTGAAAATTAAAAGCAGAATTTTATCCTGTGACTGTCTAAATTGCAATGCAGCTTGAACTTCTGGCCATAATGAGCATCTTCTGTTCAAGGGAGGGCCCTGATTGGGAAAAAAAAATGGGATACTGTAAGTTGGAACAAGGATGTGTAGAAAGACCCTGCAAAGCTGGGGACACTGAACCTTTAAATTCTGATGTCTTTTTTGCTGATGAAAGAGGCCTCCCCACTTCCATGGGGAGTATCCTCCTTACCTGCATCTGAAGAAATTAACCCTGAACTGCCTGAGGAAACTCTATCAGCTCACCCCAATCAGTTGCTGTGCAAGATATAATGCAGAGTCTCCTCAGGACCCACCCTCACCATCTTTCTTTGCTTCTAGACCTGTAACTATAAACAAAACTCAGTAGGACCCTAGAGATGAGGTAAAAGTGTAACTCATGAGAAGGTAAAAGTGTACTCAAAAGTGTAACTCGTGAGAACTCATGAGAAGTTCCCCGAGCTTTCTGATTTATACAAAGAGAAATCTGGGGAACACTGTAAGAATAAATGTTAAGAATATGGGTTAATTATGGAACATAATGTTGTATTAGGCTAACTTTACTGATACAGGCTTACTCAAAAATTCTGAATTTATAGCTCAAGAAGTTTCAAAGGCCTCTGTTCGGTTGGCTGAGACTGCCTTGGTTTAATGCACAGGAAGGAATTCAAAGGCAAAGGGAGACTGGAGTGGTAGAGTGAATTTGTCATTTAAGACCCACTTGCCCATAATGGGAAGGTCTACAAAACATAACTTTCACCATGACTATGAAAAATAAATTTGTGAAAGGAACCTCACCATCCTTTGAAATGACCTCTGATTACTCTTCTCTGTAGGCCAAACCTTACAGTAAGAACTACAATCGCTGAATTGGGAAACATAAATGCAATGGAAGAAGTTGGATCCTTTGGTGGCAGAGGCTGAATGGCATCACTCAACTGCTAAGTCTAGGTAGGAGTGGTTAGTATAATGGACAGCAAAGTCAAAGCAGCAATAAGAAAAGTCTGACTCACATACTTTTTGACTAGTTGAACATATGTTCCTGGAAGGGAAACAGATAGAAGCCTACTAAATTCTTATTGATCTGTATAAACAGAAAAATTCTAGGTCAAATGAACAAAAGTCTAGCCTGAATCATTAAAAAAAAAATCATAGTTCCTCAATCAATTCCTACTCTTTTTTTTTTAAGATTTTTACTTATTTATTTGAGAGACAGAGATCACAAGTAGGCAGAGAGGCAGGCAGAGAGAGAGGAGGAAGCAGGCTCCCTGCTGAGCAGAGAGCCCGATGTGGGGCTTGATCCCAGGACCCTGGGATCATGATCTGAGCCTAAGGCAGAGGCTTTAACTCACTGAGCCACCCAAGCGCCCCTCAATTCCCACTCTTGAGCCTTTACAGATCCAGAATCTTTAGAATGAAGGGGATGCTAGGTCCCCTAGAAGAAAGACCCTGGCACACTGCCAAAGATTTATATTATTAATCTTTCTCCCAGACTTTCCTAAAGTGATCTGTGGACTTTTACCAAGATAAATGTGATTTGGGGAATGGAAATTATCAGACTTTTAGGGGACTACTAGACAATGCTATGAACTGACATTAGTACCAAGTGACCAAAAACACCACTGTGGTCTATCCGTCAGAGTAGGGGCTTATACAGGTCAAGGGATCAATGGAATTTTAGCTAAGGTTTAACTTACAGTGGACCCAGGGGCACCCCAAACCTATCCTGTGATTATTTCCTCAATTCCAAAATGCATGATTGGAATAAATATATTTAGCAACTGGTGGAATTCCCACTTTAGGTCCCTGACCTCTGAAGCTAGGGCTATTATGGTGGGAAAGGTCAGCTGGAAGCCACAAAAACTGTCCCCATCTAGGAAAATAGTAAACCAAAAACAATACCGCATTCTTGGAAGAATTGCAGAGATTACTGACACTATCAAGGACTTGAAAGATACAGGGATGGTGATTCCCACAACACCCTCCCTCAAATTTTCCCAGTTAGCCTGTGCAGAATACAGATGGATCTTAGAGGATGACAACAGATTAGGCTAAGCTTGATGATTCCAATTGCAGCTACTATACCAGATATGGTTTTAATGCTTCAGCAAAATGATATATCCCCAGTACCTGATATGCAGCTATTGATCTGCTAAAACCTTCTTCTCCATCCTGCAACAAGGTCCACCTTGTTAGCTTTCATCTGGAAAGACCAGCAGTACATAGTCATAATATAGTTTGAAGGAATCTTGATAAATTTTCTCTTCTACAAGATATTATACTGGCCATTACCTTGATGATATTATGCTGACAGGACCTAGTGAGCCAAACATTGCAACTACTCCAGACTTACTGGTAAGGGATTTTGAAGGGTAAAAAATAAATCTGACAAAAGTCCAGGGGCTTTCTACCTCAGTAAAATGGCACCACAAGGGGCAGTCAGAGAGCTTTCAAGCATAAGAAGGATTTGACATGTTATACCTGGCTTTAAGATGCAAGCTCCTATATGCAAGCACTCACGTCTGACAGGAACTAAGGGCAGTCCCAACTTTGTAGACAGGTTAATCAAATATCAGTCCCACAACTACAAGGAACTGGATTCTGCCCTCAATCTGAATGAGCAAGTATTCCAGCTCCTCCTAGAGCTTTTAAATAAGACCCAAGTCAGCCAACACCCTGGTTTCAACTTTATACAATACAGAGCCAAGAAACCAGTCTAATCAACCCAGACTTCTGATGTGAAAGGAACACGGGATTAAGAATTTGTGTTCCTTAAAAATTTTAAGTTTGTGAATATTTTTATGGGAGCAGTATTACAATATTATTGTATTGAGCAATTTTCATATTTATTATGAAGTTTATTTCTAATTCTATGCTGCTTATTCAATGAGCAAGATCGGTCTCAGAAAAACTGAATGACTTCTGGAAGATTCTGTCAGGCATACTGCCAAGGGACAGAGCCCACTCAGGTCAGTTAGGTTTGGGTTTAAGTTCCTCACTCTAACAAAAAAGAGAAACTGACGGTATTATAAATTCAATACAACATTAGAAGCTCGAATTTTCTTTCTTAATACTCTATTTTTTTGACCCCTTAAAAGAATCTTTACTTAATATTTGTGTATTTTTATTTTAAGATAAAAAAGAATCAATCTTCTAATTTCCCTCTGCTATTTAGAAAAGTTAATCATAATATTAAAAACTCAAAGTATTGAAATTCCTGAGAAAACCTATAGAACAGTGAAATGCAGTAGAACCTCTATTTCAATTACATCTTATATAGAACTAGGTTGATTTCCTTATAGAGTCATCTATTTTACATATTAAAAGGTGGTTTAATAATGTGAATGAATTATATTTTAGTTCAATTGCCTAAACTAATTCAAATGGCTATGGCATCATTCATCCCACATGATGTAAGGATTGTCTCTTGAACTTCCAATCTAGAGGTACCCAATAAAGATTGTTTGTGAAGGTGTGTTTTATTTACTTTGGTCCTTTCTCTTTTCTTTTTGATAAGTCTGGCTAGAGGTCAATTATTTTATTAATTCTCTCAAAGAACCAGCTCCTGTTTTCATTGTTCTATTCTACCGTGGGTTTTTTTGTTTGTTTGTTTTGTTTTTTATATCATTTATTTCCACTTTCACAGATAAGACAGAAGAAATAATAGCCAACATCATAAAAATAAATTCTGAAGGGTTTGAAGAGGTGGGGGGTGGGAGGTTGGGGGAACAAGGGGGTGGGTATTAGAGAGGGCACGGATTGCATGGAGCACTGGGTGTGGTACAAAAACAATGAATACTGTTATGCTGAAAATAAATTAAAAAAACGATTAAAAAATAAATAAATTCAGAACGGATGAAAGACCTAAATGTAAGAAGAAACCATCAAAATCCTAGAGAACACAGGCAGCAAGTTCTATTCCATCAGCTGTGGCAACTTCTTCCTAGACATGTCTCTGGTGGCAAAGCAAAAACGAACTATGGGGACTTGTATCAAGATAAAAACCTTCTGCATAGCAAAGGAAACAATCAACCAAACTGAAAGGCAATCTTCAGAATGGGAAATGATATTTGCAAATGACATATCTGAGATAAAGTGTTACTACTCAAAATCTATAAAGAGCTTATCAAATCCTATACCCAAAAGACAATAAAGTTAAGTAATGGACAAAAGACATGAATAGACATTTCTCTTAAGAAGATACACAGATTGCTAACAGACACATGAAAAGATGCTCAACATCACTCAGCATCAGAGAAATACAAATCAATACAAATCAGCTATCACTTCACACCTGTCAGGATGGCTTAAATTAACAGGAAGCAACAGATTGGTAAGGATGTGGAGAAAAGGGAAAACTTTTACATTGGTGGTAGGAATGCAAACTGGTGCAGCCATACTGGAAAACAGCATAGAGGTTCCTCAAAAAGTTAAAAATAGAACTACCCTACACCTATGTAGTAGTGCAAATGCACTACTAACTACTTACCCAAAGGATAAAAAAAATACTAATTGGATGGGTGTGTGTGGGATACACACACCCAATGTTCATAGCAGCATTATGAACAGTAGCCAAATTATGGAAAGAATTCAAATGTCCATCAACTGATGAGTTGATAAAGAAGAAGTGGGTGCACCAACTTGCATTCCCACCAACAGTGTATGAGGGTTCACCTTTCACCACAACCTCTCCAACACTTGTTGGTTACTGTCTTGTTAATTTGGGCCATTCTAACTGGTGTAAGGTGATATCTCAATGTGGTTTTGATTTGAATATCCCTGATGGTTAATGATGATGAGCATTTTTTCATGTGTCTGTTAGCCATTTGTATGTCTTCTTTGGAGAAGTATCTGTTCATGTCTTCTGCCCATTTTTTGACATGATTATCTGTTTTGTGTGTGTTGAGTTTGAGGAGTTCTTTATAGATCTTGGATATCAGCCCTTTGTAGTGTCATTTGCAATCTTCTCCCATTCTGTGGGTTGCCTCCTTGTTTTGTTGACTGTTTCTTTTGCTGTGCAGAAGCTTTTGACTTGATGAAGTCCTAAAAGTTCATTTTCACATTTGTTTCCTTTGTCTTTGGGGACATGTCTTAAAAGAAGTTGCTGTGGCCAATGTCGAAGATGTTATTGCCTATGTTCTCTTCTAGGATTTTGATAGATTTCTGCCTCACACTGAAGTCTTTTATCCATTCCGAGTTTATCTTTGTGTATGGTGTAAGAGAATGGTGGAGTTTCATTCTTCTGTACATATCTGTCCACTCTTCCCAGCACCATTTATTGAAGAGGTTGTCTTTTTTCCATTGTATATTTTTTCCTGCTTTGTTGAAGATTAGTTGACCATAGAGTTGAGGGTCCGTATCTGGGCTTTCTACTCTGTTCCAGTGGTCTATGTGTCTGTTTTTGTGCCAGTACCATGCTGTCTCGGTGATCACAGCTTTGTAGTAATGCTTGAAATCAGGCAATGTGTAAAACAGTGGAGATTCCTTAAGAAATTAAAAATTGAGCTACCCTATGACCCTGCAATTGCACTACTGGGTATTTACCCCAAAGATACAGATGTAGTGAAAAGAAGGGCCATCTATACCCCAATTTTCATAGCAGCAATGGCCACAGTCACCAGACTGTGGAAAGAACCAAGATGCCCTTCAACAGATGAATGGATGAAGAAGATATGGCCCACATACACAATGGATCCATCAGAAGAGATGAATACTCAACTTTTGTATCAACATGGATGGGACTGGAAGAGAGTATGCTGAGTGAAATAAGTCAAGCAGAGAGAGTCAATTATCATATGGTTTCACTTACTTGTGGAGCATAAGGAATAACATGGAGGATATTGGGAGATGGAGAGAAGTGAGTTGGGGGAAATTGGAGGGGGAGACAAGCCATGAGACACTGTAGACTCTGAGAAACAAACTGAGGGTTTTGGAGGGGAGGGAGGTGGGGGGTTGGGTGAGCCCGGTGGTGGATATTAAGGAGGGCATGTGCTGCATGGAGCACTGGGTATGGTGCATAAAAAATAAATTTTGGATCACTAAAAAAATAAAATAAAATTTTAAAAAGGAAAATGCTAATAGAAAAGCGTAGACAAAGAAGATATTTGACTTCTTTGTATTCTGTGGCACTGATAAGTTTATAAATCAATAAATTAATCAAATAGTCATGTTGTAATTCACTTCTGAAATATTTACTACTTGCTTTCCTTGTGTCATATATTAAGAATTAAAAATTCAAAACTGAACTACATTAAAAATAGTGGTGTGTGTGTGTGTGTGTGTGTGTACATACATACAGTGGAATATTAGCCATAAAAAAGAATGAAATCTTGCCATTGGCACAATGTCATGGATGGAGTTAGAGTATTATGCTAAGTGGGATGGCTCAGTCAGAGAGAGACAAATACCATACGATTTCACTGATAATGTGGAATTTAAGAAATAAATGAACCAAGGGGGAAAAAGATGGGGGGTAAACTAAGAATCAGACTCTTAACTATAGACAACAAACTAATGGTTACCAAAATGGAAAGGGATGGGGGGATGGGTTAAATAGGTTATGGGGATTAAGGAGGGTACTTGTTGTCATGAGCACTGGGTGATGTATGGAAGTGTTGAATCACTATATTGTACACCTGAAACGAATATTATACTATATGGTAACTAATTGAAATTTAAATAAAAACTTTAAAAATTGGTAAAGAGTTGGGGCTGTTGTAGTAGTGAATTTTATCAATAAAAACTCTGCTAATACAAACTATTATTTTCCTCTCCTAATTTAAAAAACCTTATGATAAACAACCTTAAACAATCTGTTAATATCTCTCTTCTCTGCTTCTCTTGTCAAAGATTATACTTAATGAAACACAGCCCTTGCAAAGGAGCATACTCCCCAAATAAAGCTGGATTCTTGATATCTTATTTCTCAATATTTATGGCCATTAATTTTCAAAGGTTACTTGTGTCCCCAGGCAAGCTATTTAATGTCTATAGATTTTAATTTCTCTTTCCACATTACATATGGAAATAATAACAGAATCTACCTCTTAAGGATACTGTGAGTATATAAAGCATTTAATAATGTTTGGCACACAATGGGCAATAAGTTCTTTTTGTTATTAATAAACATACTAAATATATTGTTATATGTTATAGAAATTCATGTAAATTAATCATAATGTAAATTATAGAATATTTTCAATATGAATCATAGTAATTTTAATAATGAGGTCACAGAGTTATGTTTATTATATTGATTAAAATGGAAATAAATTATTTCACTTTTTGGCATGGAACTTCTCATGCAATGATTGGCTAGATTTATCTTTCAGTTTGTTTATTACTTGTCAGGAGCTCTGAAGCTTCTCAGTAAGGCACAAAATCTAATTATAATCTTTATCTAGTTCTTAAAAATGATGTAAATAAGGCACAGACAGTACTAAACTCAGAACAGCAGACCTATGCTTTGTGTTGCTTGTGCTCCAATGGCCAAGTCTAAAGGAAGAAAATATATCTATAAGTTGCATTTGGTTGGCAGATGATGGTAGTTAAAGGAAATTCTGGGGGGCGCTTGGGTCCCTCAGTGAGTTAATCCTCTGCCTTCAGCTCAGGTCATGGGATTGAGCCCCACATAGGGCTCTCTGCTCAGCAGAGAGCCTGCTTCCCCCCACACCACCCACTCTCTGCCTGCTGTTCTGCCTACTTGTGATCTCTCTCTCTCTCTATCAAATAAATAAATAAATAAATAAATAAATATTTTTGGCTTGGCTTGTGGGGCTTTAGGTATTTCTCATATCTGTATTTAGTCTCTTATTCCAATTTTATTGAGCACCTACTAAGTAGGAAGCATGTAAGGCATAAAAGATACACAGGATATTTTATGTTTCCTCAAAGGGACATGATCCGGTACAAGAAAAAGGAATGGATTTAATGATCACAATATAAATGAGTGACATATAAAAGCAGACAAAAGCAAAAATCACTTCTAAGTAAAGTTAGAAGGGAAACATTAAAAAATTGTTATTAAAACAATTTAATATTGTTTAGAACATAGACTGGTTTTTAATAGGTGCAGATCCAGAAGAACAGTACTTAAGGTACAGAAATGGACAAAAGCATAGGGGATCTATTTTGGGATTTAATCCAGGTTGCTGGAACATAGGTTCTTCGACAAGAAAAGTATAAAATAACACAAGGAAGGCTGATACTGGAGAGTTCCAGCTTAATACACTACAATTACCCTCAAGCTTATGGGGACCAGTTGCATAATTAACTTGCTCACAATTTATCTTGGGTGCCTAAAATATGAGTCATAAATGCTTTAAGATTTTTTATCAATGAATTAGTGAATTAATTAAAGTTTATACTTTCATCAATAAGCAATGGGTAGCCGTGAGATCTGAGTCAAAAAGTGGACATTAGAAACAATGATCAGTGTTATATTATGATGAATTAAAGAGATCAGAAATTAAGACTAAAAGGAAACACTTTTTATGACTAAGGAAAGGATTTGAGTGTCAGAAACTGTGACGGGGCTGAGATTTATCCTACTTGCAAGCTTACATATTTGTCTGCCACAGTTTTATGAACACTGGCAAAAGACAAGAGAATCCTGGATCAGAGACAAAGGACTTTATTGCTAATAGCTACAGAGGTAATCCAATACCAGTATTTGTGTTGTTTTGTTAAGCCCTAATTCCCACAGAGATAGGCGGTATATACATACTCAGTGGGCTGCATTATAAGAGAGGAAACTAAATCTTTTATATAAAGCAGTAAGGCTGACAAAATTTTGTTTCAGAGTTAGATGAACTTTATTATACTGGAAAGTAAACAAAGCTACTCTTTGCTCCAGAGAGACACACTCTTTTTCATCCAAGGCTGTTAACTATACAAATGTCCTTGAAAAGGTAGTCCAAAACAAAGACAGCTTAAAAGATGTACAGAAACATAAGAGACCCACAGAGAATTGTCTCTCAGTAGTGAAGGCCTGATTTAGGACATGGTAGAGAAAATTACATTCAAATAATCACCATATTCATGAAGGCTTCTGTGCTTTTATTTAGCCTGCAGATCAAATTTATAACTAGAGAAAGAGACTGCTTCTTGTTATATTGCTTTTTTTTTTTAAAGACTAGTAGAAAAGATAATTACTTTATTGCTTCTATGCCAAAGTTCATCATAACTCAGGACGGAAATGTTGCCTTCTTATAAGAATAAATTATAAGTCAGAATTGAACACTTCTGAACTTTTAAGTTGGAAGTTAAATTCACAGAATTTGGTAAGGTTATTCAAAACCTTTCTAAGGAGAGTTTCTATAATCTTTGACACACTCTGACATATATATACATATATATATACACATATATATACATATATATACACATATATGTATATATATTTATGAATTATAATTAAAAACACTTATGTAGTAAAAAAAAGGTTAATAAATTCTGTTATCAGATAAACTAAGAAATCAAAGCCAATATTCCTTATTTTGAACTGAAAATACAGTAGCAATTTTAAAAAAGTAAGACAGAAGTAATATGAACATACACCTATTAAGTCCTGTGGCAAAGAATTTAGCCTTACACAAGATGAGATCTGGCCCTTGCACCTGGTCTCTGACAGGTTATCTTTAAGTCTTTATAATGCCCTTTTTTATGTGGGGGCCTTGGGCCAGCCAGACAGTTACACTGTGATTTAGGGTGGGCTTTGGGTCACATGGTATTAGTTGAGATTCAGAGGGAGTGAAGACTGAGATCAGTCACACTGAAAATCAATCATGCCTATGTGATGGAGCCCCAGTTAAAACTCTAGACATCAAAATTGGGTGAGCATCCTTTATTGGCAATACCCTGCGTGTGCTGTAACCCAGTGATACTGGGAAGGTAATGATGTCTTGACTCCTTGAAGACAGGACAAGTGGAATCTCCATGTTTGGAACTTTCCTGGACTCTATTATGCCCTTTTTCTCTTGTCTGATTTTAATCTGTATCCTTTAGGTGTAATAAACTCTGACCATGAGTATAGCAGCTTTCAGTGATTTCTGTGAATCTCTCTAGTGATTTTTAAGGTGATGGTGGTTTGGGGGACCTTTGAACTTATAAGGGCAGTCTTGTGTAGACTGTGTTGTCTCTAACGTTGCATAGCTCTCAACTCTAAAAAATTTATATTCAGGAGATAATATTTCAACTTTTTATGGAACATATTTTAATTTTTGCAATTTCAACATTTTTGATTTACATATTTTAATATGTAAAGGACAACATTCCATTTTGCTTTTTACAATATACATTTAAATATATATGTGAATGTATATATGTAATTTCATGAAATTCTAGAATCTGTTTTATAAATACATTTTTAAACTTTTCCCCAAAATTAACAAGATTGACTACATTTCAGTTGAAAGAAAGCATATTAATCTCTCTATCAAATATAAATATATATCATCCTTATGGACCAAATACTTTAGAAATTAATCATATTTTACCTAAAAATATGTGTTTAAAATGATAAATTTGATCACTTTATATCATTTTACTTCAAAAGATAAATTTGGGGGCACCTGGGTGGCTCAGTGGGTTAAAGCCTCTGCCTTCGGCTCAGGTCATGATCCCAGGGTTCTGGGATTGAGCCCCGCATCGGGCTCTCTCCTCAGTGGGGAGCCTGCTTCCTCCTCTCTCTCTCTGCCTGCCTCTCTGCCTACTTCTGTCAAATAAATAAAAATCTTTAAAAAAAAAAAAAAGATAAATTTGATCATTTTATAATCCATCAGAGGCTAATTCTATTTCTCAAGATTTACTATAAGCTTAAAGAATTTCACATTTTGAAATCTTGATAGACAATTCTTGAATTTCCTAATTAGAAATATTATTAGCTATTGCATGGCCCTAAGGATCCTCATTAATGGAAATGTAATCCCTTGCTGGTTAACGAAGAGTTGGAAATGCCTTTCTATGGAAAAATAAGAAGGTCAAATCCACCACACTAATTTCATCATTTCTTTTTAAGAATACTCTAGCTATAGTAGGGATAGACAAACTGACTGATTACAGACTCTTGCTGCTGCAGTGGTGTGAAAGGTAAATTTACATGCCATTATCATGAATGAATGTTTATTATATGCCTACTGTGTGGAAACTATACACAGAGAATTGTCAAGCCTCTTTCCCAGTAATGTGGTTCTGGATCCAGTCTCAGCGGTTTTTAGCCTCAGGGTTTCATATTGACTTGGGTGGGCCATGAGCATCAAAGTCTTTTAGGTAGCCTGCATGAGAAAATATGTTCTCATTACTTCCCCTTAGCACTGTAACCTGGTGACAGTTCTTCTTTTAGTCATGGGCCAGAGGAAGCAAGCCAAAAAACCCTGTCATCTTCTAAATTCACAGTATGAGGCTATAACATTTCTTTAAGGCTTCTTCTTTTATTTCTGTCTCCTACTGCCAGTCTGACTGTCAAAGTCACAGCAGGAGATAAAAATGAAAAGAACCATCAAAGAAACCCATGTGCAGAATTTCCCTACAGGAGCTTTCAACAAGAGGGGTAGAAAAATGAAAGTGGCTACATTGACATTTGCCCTCCAGCAAAATATTAATAAAAGAGAAAAACAAATGTATGCTTGCCCACCCCTCAAAATGTCCCCTGATATCAGAAAATGGATGTTTTATTTTTGTAATAGATGAAAAGACCAATTGCTCAAACATATTTTGCTGTGAGGGATTTTAAAAGTATAAAGATTGAACATGGTCCATAATATTCAGGTAGACAAAAGTCAATATGAATTACATTGATTTCAAGGTCAGAGTTTTACATAAAAATTTTGACAGAAACAGGTGAAAAATAATGTCTTCAAATTTTGATATAAAAGAGATATTAACAGTGTAGTGTGTGATCATAAAAGCATTTAGATCACCTCAATTTAAAATCAATCTTACAGCAAGTAGTTTATAAAAAAAGAAAAATTGCATTTTAACAATTATAACTTCCCACTAAAATTTTGAAAAAGATTGCATTTTTAAAAATTAAATGTCTTTTTTATTGCAAGTGTTCTCTGAGTGCGCATATCATTTGGAAAATCTGTATATCGTATTATGCTAACAATTAAGCCATTTGTTAAGCTATAATTGCATTTTTAAATTTTGGAATAATTTTAGATTTATACAAAAGTTGCAAATATAGTATGGAGAGTTAGTTTTCATATACCTTCACCTAGTTTCCTATGTCAATACCTTATATCACCACAGTAAACTACAAAATGGATGTTAGTACATTACTATTTACTATCAGACTCTATTTGAATTCTACTAGTTTTTCAGTTTCTTTCTATGATCCAATCTTGGTTGCCATATTGCATTTGGTTGTCATGTCTCTCGTGGTCTGTGACAGTTTGTCAGACTTTCCTTGACAGTCTCAGGGAGTTACTGGTCAGATATTCTGTAGAATGTCCCCAATATGGGCTTTCACAGTGGCTTTTTAATCCTATCAATTTGATGCATGTTTGTATAGTTTTGTTGAAGTATAATTGTTACATAACTAATCACTTACATGAATGAATGAACAAACGACTAAATATTTTATTTTGTTTATAAAATGGAGGCAGTTGTACTTCCAGAAAGACTTAATACGATTTTCTCTACTAGTCAAATAGCTCTGTAGTAAGAAATTTAATCGGATGAGATCATTTCATTAAGTCATCAATTATTTATTGAATGCCTACTTTGTGCCTGGACTTGTGCTCTGCAGAGAGAACATAAAAATAAAACATGCAGTCTCTTTCCTCAGGGAAGACATAGTCAAGAAAGGGGAAAAGTCAAATAAATAAAAAATTATTATAGAATGTGGAGCCTGGGTGGGAGTTAATGTCGAAGACACACAGAGACTGTAACTATATAGTTACAGGTATCTGTAACTATAAAATAATCAAATGTGTTCAAATATATCTCAACACTTCAATAAATATCTGCATTTCACTCTATTTTAAAAAGATATATAAAAAAATCTGTTCAGTCATAAGAGGTAACATCCAAGATAAGTTTTATAGAAAGAACTGGGTTTCACCAGGGAAAGAAGAAGACAAAAAGAGTTCTAGGAAGGGAAAAGAGAAGGGGGATGGAATTGGAGGGGGAGACAAACCATGAAAGACTGGACTCTGAAAAACAAACTGAGGGTTTTAGGGGGGGTGTTGGGAAGATGGGTGAGACTGGTGGTGAGTATTAAGGAGGGCATGTATTGCATGGAGCACTGGGTGTTATACATAAACAATGAATTTTGGAACACTATATTGAAAACTAATGATGTACTGTATGGTGACTAACATAACATAATTTAAAAATTAAAAAGATAAAAAAGGTCTAGGTAAGGAAGCAAATATTTTAGTGTATCTGGAACCCATGATACTACTACTAGCATGTTTTGGGAATGTCTTTAATTTTATTGCAATGAAGATGGAAGGTTAAGAGAGGATTATTTTCCCTACTGAATGAAAAGTAAGAGTTTAACAAATAAGATTTGCATTTTTCAATTTATTAAAAGAACAACTTATATCATTCCACATATTGCAATTTTTTTCTTTTCATTTCCTTTTAAACTTCTTTGCATTTTAGAAAGAATATTTGGGCAGCGATGTGGAAAGCAAACTGGAGGTAGAAGGAACTAGGAGTGGGAAATTATCAGAAAACTGTTAGTGTAATCAAGAAAAAATAATGAGATTATGAACTAAAGATGAAGATACTTCAAAAGAAGTAGAATCTGCTAGACATGCATAAAATCGAATATGAAAAATAAGAGAATAATAGGGATAGGAAGAACCACTTTTGAATTTATACTCAGCTGATAAGGTGACTTACTGCTGTGAGTTGTCGAAGATAAGGAATATAGTAGGCAAAGAGTTTGGAGGTAGGGAAATGGGAGAATATTTCGGTTTTGAACAGATTGGGTATAAAATGCCTGAGTTTGAGGACATAATGTAGGGATGCCCAAAAGGCTGGTGATTATTAGAAATGAAGCTAAGGAGAGAGACAGGCTGGGAATACAGTTTGAGAGACATTACCATACAGATGGTACTGAAAATAAAAAAAAACTAGATGATATTCTCTAGCAGCATACAGAATGAGAAATGAAGGTTGTTGTTGGAACTGTCAGAAAACACCCACATTTTAATGGGTGGGTAGAAGTAGACTAACCAGCAATGGACACTAAGAAAGCATGGCAAGGAAGAGTAGAGGAAAACCAAGAAAATTTTTTCACAGAAACTGGGAAGGAAGTTCAATATTCAAGGACAGGGATTTGTAAAGCAGAAAAAGGTGAACAGTGCTGAAGCTATAAATAATGTCAGTCAGTATAGATATATTATTCTAAAGTAATTTTTCACAGGATGTTTACTCTGGCTAATTTTAAATGAACAATAAAAGAGTACATGGGACATTATATTTTTAGCTAAATGTTTTGGAACAAATTTGCCAATATATAAGAATGAACGAATTCAAAAATCTTTAAGAGTAATAAAATTATAGAAAAATTTGTATTTAGTAATTTTTGCACACTTCACCATTTTACCACTATGTTTTATTAGGTTCTCCACAGCAATGCTTCAAATAACCAAAGAGAGTTTCCATTAAAGACAGATCATAATGCTAGAAAATTCACCAAAGTGCACTAGAAATCTTCCAACTTGGTAAAAAGCAGATAACAACAATTTTACAACCAACACATTCCTGGAATTGTTGGAAAGTGCTCAAGTCTTTATATGTTGCATTTTGCTACTCTCTTTTAAGCTAAAGTTTGTACCCAAAATACTGTTTTGTAAAAACAAAAATCACTGCTGGATTTATTTTAGCTAACAGAAAACAATCTTCACATTTAAAAAATAAATCCTTCAGTAAATGTGGTTTGAAACAAAATAAAAGACCTACATAGTAGAGTTCCAGGACTGATTAGAAATTGCCAAATTCTTCCAATTACACCTTATTTTAAAAAAAGTAATGCTCTTTGTAGAAATGAGAACAAGTGGTAATTTAACCACAAAATACGACATTAGCATAGTACACAAAAATGTCTTATTTATTGTCGTCATTTCCCAAAGCTAAAGACGTTATCTTAAAGTTAAAAGTAGGAAAATCAAAAGAAATAAAAATAGATAAGAAAAATTCATATGCAAGGAAAACAGGCAACCAAAAATCTAAATAAGCATTTTAAATATGAAAAATATTCCTATTTAAAAAGTTGAATAATAAAACCCATTTGGATTAAGGAGAAAATTAAATGTAAAAAGCACAGAATATCCAGAAAGTACTAACCAATTTAATTTTGAGTGAGACTTTCTGGACAATGGCTTAGTATGATGATAAATTAGAATGAGGGTTATATTCTACATACTAATAAAGACCTGTAAGATACAATTGGGAAAACAAATGCAGAAAAATTAGAGTAAGCTCCTTCACGCATTAAAAATTCAGAGTGGGAGAGTTACATTTCATACATATCTGTCTCTCTTGCTTAATTTTATTTACCATGTACAGAGAATACATTTTCAAAGTAAAATAAAATTTAAGGAAAAAATAAACTTAACATTGAGTTAAAAGGATGTTTTTTATTCCCTATTCAATACAGAATTCTGTGTATAAACAAAGATATACAAAGACTAAACATTTATGTTTCACAACTTTTCTTTCTCAGCAACTCAAAAAGCTGTGTGAATATACAGACCATAAAAATAGAAGAAGAGTAACAGAAAAATATTCTACATAACATTTCAAAACCGAGATTCAGAAGGGAAACAAGGCAAAGTAAATCTAAGAATGAGCAAAAAGTAGTCTTTTTTTTAAAATTTAATTAATTCATTTTTTTAAATAAACATATAATGTATTTTTATACCCAGGGGTACAGGTCTGTGAATCGCCAGGTTTACACATTTCACAGCACTCATCATAGCACATACCCTCCCCAATGTCCTTTTCCCCACCACCCTCTCCCATCCCCCCTCCCCCCAGCAACCCTCAGTCTGTTTGAGCTAAAGGTAGTCTTAAGACAACCACTCTGCAGCAGACTTTAAAACAAAAACAACTTTCAAGATATGTCTCCAAAAGCAAAGGAAACAAAAGCGAAAATAAACTTTTGGGACTTCATCAAAATCAAAAGCTTCTGCACAGCAAAGGAAACAGTCAAGAAAACAAAGAGGCAACCCACGGAATGGAAGATATTTGCAAATGACAGTAGAGACAAAAGGTTGATATCCAGGATCTATAAAGAACTCCTCAAACTCAACACACACAAAACAGACAATCATATCAAAAAATGGGCAGAAGATATGAACAGACGCTTCTCCAATGAAGACATACAAATGGCTATCAGACACATGAAAAAATGTTCATCATCACTAGCCATCAGGGAGATTCAAATTAAAACCACATTGAGATATCACCTTACACCAGTTAGAATGGCCAAAATTAGCAAGACAGGCAACAACATGTGTTGGAGGGGATGTGGAGAAAGGGGAACCCTCTTACACTGCTGGTGGGAATGCAAGTTGGTGCAGCCACTTTGGAGAACAGTGTGGAGATTCCTCAAGAAATTAAAAATAGAGCTTCCCTATGACCCTGCCATTGCACTACTGGGTATTTACCCCAAAGATACAGATGTAGTGAAAAGAAGGGCCATCTGTACCCCAATGTTTATAGCAGCAATGGCCACGGTCACCAAACTGTGGAAAGAACCAAGATGCCCTTCAACGGATGAATGGATAAGGCAGATGTGGTCCATATACACTATGGAGTATTATGCCTCCATCAGAAAGGATGAATACCCAACTTTTGTAGCAACATGGACGGGACTGGAAGAGATTATGCTGAGTGAAATAAGTCAAGCGGAGAGAGTCATTTATCATATGGTTTCACTTATTTGTGGAGCATAACAAATAACATGGAGGACAAGGGGAGTTAGAGAGGAGAAGGGAGCTGGGGGAAATTGGAAGGGGAGGTGAACCATGAGAGACTATGGACTCTGAAAAACAATCTGCGGGGTTTGAAGGGGCGGGGGATGGGAGGTTGGGGGAACCAGGTGGTGGGTATTAGAGAGGGCACGGATTGCATGGAGCACTGGGTGTGGTGCAAAAACAAGGAATACTGTTATGCTGAAAACAAAACAAAACAAAAAAACAAATAAACAAACAAAAAAACAAAAGCAAAACCAAAATGGGATCCACAGAAGAAAAGTTTACAGGGGGGGAAAAAAAAAGAAATATATGAACTATTTATGAAAAATTTTATTGAAATATAGCATATAGGATATGAAGGTAAATTACTTTCATGTTTTAAAAATAGATACACTAAAAAAGACATGAAGAAATGATTAATTCCAGGTTAAAAAAATTTGAAAAAAAGTTTTCATTTCCTTGTATGTTAATTACATGGTCCAACAGTGAACAATAATACTTAGAGCATTGTAACAACAGAAATAGTGAGTATGGATTTAGCAACATTTGAGGAGAGGGAAAGGAAAGTTAACTGCAAGTATTAATCTACAATAATAGATAAATAAGGTCTAAAATTGAGATTGTGGCATATGCATTTTATTTAAATATATGCAGATAAAAAATTACCAAAAAATGCTTAGAAAAATGATTGCCTCTGGATAGTGAGATAAGAAATGAGGTGAGGGTGTATAGGGGCTGGTTTCTTTCTGCTATAAACCTATCTACCTATATGATTTTAAAGTTTCTGCATATAATTTTATTTTTAAAATTTTTTTGGAAATTTTATTTTACTTTTTTTCAGTGTTCCAAGATTCATTGTTTATGCACCACACCCAATGCTCCATGCAATACATTCCTTCCTTAATACCCATCACCAGGCTCACCCAACCACCCACCTCCCTTTTCTCCAAATCCCTCAGTTTGTTTCTCAGAGTCCATAGTCTCTCATGGTTTGCCTCCCCCTCCAAATACTCCCAACTTATTTCTCCTCTCCAATTCCCAATGTCCTCTGTGTTATTCCTTATGCTCCACAAGTAAGTGAAAACATATGATAATAGACTCTGTCTGCTTGACTTATTTCACTCAGCATAATCTCTTCTGGTCCCGTCCAAGTTGATATAAAAGTTGGGTATTCATCCTTTCTGATGGAGGCATAATACTCCATTGCATACATGGACCATATCTTCTTTATCCATTCATCTATTGAAGGGCATCTGGGCTCTTCCACAGTTTGGCAACTGTGGCCATTGCTGCTATGAACATTGGGGTACAGATGGCCCTTCTTTTCACTACATCTGTATCTTTGGGGTAAATACCCAGTAGTGCAATTGCAGGGTCATAGGGTAGCTCAATTTTTAATTTCTTAAGGAATCTCCACACTGTTCTCCAAAGTGGCTGCACCAACTTGCATTCCCATCAACAGTGTAAGAGGGTTCCTCTTTCTCCACATCCTCTCTAACACACATTGTTTACTGTCTTGTTAATTTTGGCCATTCTAAGTGGATATACTTTTAAATGTGTAAAGTGTATTAAATGAAAATACAGAAAAACAATTCCAAAAAAGAGAAGATCCTTAAACTCACTGTTGATTAGAGAAATTTAAAGTGAAGTAAGCATGAGACCACCTATACCCACTCTGCTGACAAAAATAGGAAGTTTTCTAACACTTACTATTGGTGGGGACACTAGAAGAGTATTTTCTGATATCACACAAAACAAACTATTGACTAAACCATGGAGAATAACAACACTGCATTTATAAGATTATAATATTTCTAGATCATACTACTTTTTGGTGAATTTTTTCAAAAAATAACTTTGCTGTCTAGTATATGGCAGGCTTATGAGGTAGTTGTATGAGCAGCTGCTCTTCATACTTTCTCCAAGGGGCCTAATAGAATTAGACCACACACAGTGCAAACCTCTTCCCTGTGATATGGCACCATGAAATAATGTGGTTGTGGTACAATCTGTAACCTACTTTATACAATATTTTTTAATTGATTTTGTAGCTATTTTATATATTTTAAGGAAGTTATTATTTGATTATTAATAAATGCTGAAACATAAGAATGGAGGTAGTTTTTCTTACTCATAAAAGTAGTAGACAGTAAGTAAAACATATTTCTAGACCTAGTCTATGAATGGCATTTGGCAAACGGGTTTAACTTCTTTTTCACAATAAAATATCAATACAGTTTTATCAAAATTTTGCTAAATAAATTTCTACATTAAAGGCATTGAAATAGGGGGGCCTGGGTGGCTCAGTGGGTTAAAGCCACTGCCTTCGGCTCAGGTCATGATCCCAGAATCCTGGGATCGAGCCCCGCATCAGGCTCTCTGCTCAGCGGGGAGCCTGCTTCCCTTCCTCTCTCTCTGCCTGCCTCTCTGCCTACTTGTGATCTCTGTCAAATAAATAAATAAAATCTTGAAAAAAAAGAAAGGCATTGAAATATCATATGATGAGTTAAAGAAAACAATATTGAGCATTTGTCATATTTCAGGGACTGAAAATCCTTAAAACAACTTTGTAGATTCAATTACTATCTCCATTTTACAGATGTGTAAATTGAAAAAGGGAGAATAAGTTCTCCGAGTTCAAAGGTTAGATCTAGAGTTGAATCCAAGCAATGACTCTAGCCTACATTTTTCGCAAGTAAAGGCCAATTCTACAAAATCTACAATAAACAACCACAGGATGGAGAGACTGTAAGAAATAGAAAATCTAAGACCCAAAAGACAACAGGATGCAGGAACTGTCTGAACTCATACAAAAGGCAGGAGCATATTTTAAATTGCAGCCCTCCAAGTAATCTCAAAAGTGGGTAAGTTTTTGCTACCTGTCTCCACACTGAATTCATAAATTTTGATTTATATAACATAAAATTTTAAATTACTTTCATGTATTGATATTTTTATATTTAATTTTTTTTTAATTTTGAAGAATATTTACATTTCAGATATAATTCTTTTCATGTAATACAGGAATTCTTTTAATGGTATTTTATTATATATAATAAGATATATATATATATATATATATATATATATATATATATATATGGTTGAGATTTGAATACTCTTTTGTTATTTTTTTAGGGTGCCCTTTGTCAACTTCTTCAAGAATACCATCACAGATTCCATAAATGACAAAATGTTGGTGTCACAATTTATATACTTTTTATATGAAAGTATTGTTATTTAATCCTACCACCTTAAAGATAGTTTTGCTGCATAATTAATAATGGACTGATTGTTATTTTCTCTTAATACTTTGACTATACAATTCTGTGCATGTCTGATTTACATTAAAACTTTCAGAAGTTTCCTATCCATCCACTGTCATTCTTTTGTAGGTGACATGCCCTTTTCCTCTCTGGATGTTTTGAAGATCTTCTCTCTTTGGTGTGAAATTTCTTCTCAGTGTGTCTATGTGTATACTTATTTTGCTTTTTATATACAGAGCTTCCTGAATCTGTTGATTTTTATCTTTAATCAATTATGGAAAATACTCAGTCATTATGCCTTTAAGCACTTTTAATTACTACATTCTGTAACTTCTGAGACACTACATAGATAGTATAACTTCTCATTCTGCTTTATATGTCTCTGTATTTTTCATATACTTCTCTGTGTTGCATTCTGAGAAATTTATTGAAATCTATCTCCCATTCATTTCTCTATTTATCTTATTCTGCTATTTAACCTATTTATTGACCTTTTATTTTAATCTTTTTTTTTTTTTAAGATTTATTTATTTATTTAAGAGAGATAGAGGAGTAGACTCCCCTCTGAGCAGGGAGCCCAATGCAGGGTTCAATCCCAGGACCCTGAGATTACGACCTGAGCCAAAGGCAGGCACTTAACTGGATGCCACCCAGGCGTCCCTGTTTTTTTGTTTGTTTGTTTGTTTTGTTTTGTTTTTAAAAATTTTTTTATGTTGTCTCACTTGGTAGTTTCTTTACCTTGCTTTTAAAAAATACATGTTTAAGTTCTTTAGATATTTTATATAATATCTAGGCCATTGTCCATGTAGGTTTGTTTGATTTTTGTTTCTGCTGACTCATAATAGCTTGGTTCTATGAATGTTGAATACTTTTAGTTTAGGAGTCCACATTTCATTGAATGTCATCTGTGGGAATCCTAAAGGCATAATTGGGAATGCTTTCCTAAATAGAAAATGCATAAATGATTCTACAGCGAGTCTCTGAGTACTACTAAATTGAGATCACTTAAATCCCTTTTGAGGGTTCTTGTTTCAGTGCAAAAACTTCAAGTCCAGACCTGCTACATTGCTAGGAATTTCAGGCTTTACTTACATGAGGCAGCAGGGATATCAGCTTTGGCTTCAGAACAATCCCATTTTATGCTTACCGCTCACAGCTTTCTACTAGAGTTTCAACTTGCTGGGGTGGGTAGCTGTGTGTTTACGTATGTATGTTTCCTTTATAGCAAATCTAGAAATGCAATAGTGTGTGTGTGTGTGTGTGTGTGTGTGTGTGTGTGTGTGTGTTGGCATTTCATCTGGGATCTAGTTAAATTTTATACAAAGGTTCCTTCAGAGTGTCTGCTTATTCATTCGACCAAAATGTGAGTCCTTTTATAACCTGCTACTTAAGATAAAAGGTATAAGAATCTAAAGCATTGGCATCACTTCTGTATTTGTTAGCAATGCAGAATCTCAGGTCACACATAAGACACTCTGAATCAGAATCTGCATTTTTAAGAAGATTCTTGGGTAACTCGAATGCACTTCCATGTTCAAAGAGACATGGCTCTAACAGACCTTTACACTTCTTTAAGTATCTTAATAAGACCCTTATACTTATTAGGTATCTTAAATATCTTAAGAATGAATGAATAAAAATTGAAGTTTAGGTGAATGATCTCCAACTTTCACTTAATAATCAGTGTTTACTTTCAATACCTGCTATTTGTGTGTCAACAAAAATTTTGAAATGATTTTTCAGATTTTCTGATGGAGATAATTCCAAAGAGAAATGCCAGGGGGTGGGTTCTGAGATACAATCAATAAAGTTTTAGGCTCTAGGAGTAGAAATTTCAACTGGATCTGAAATTTATAGGCTTGCATAGGTTAAGTGATTTTTCTCAACTTCATGCAGCTTGTTATTGAAAAAGCCACATTCTGAATGCAGGAGTTCTTTAAAGTCAGCAGGTTATATCCTCCTGGGGGCTGGGCACAGGCTGAATAAACACAAATATGTGTCTTTTCAAGTTTTTAAGTGTCATACAAGTTTTACACTTTTCTGATTGCTCTCTCTTTAGGGAAATAACAGAAGTACTTATTTTACCCCCAGTTTCTTATGAAATGCAAGAGACAAAGTCAACATTCATTTTCCCCAATTCTTTTTATGTTGTTACATAGTTCAAAAATGTATTTTTGGACAAACTGAACTTAATCCATAAATGAGTAAAATGAATTAGTCATTTGTATTTTGGTAACATAAGTTAAAAACTATAAACTGATGTGTTTTCATCTCAAATGTGATACTAAGCTCTGGGAAATATCAGTAAACATGTTATTCATTTTTTTTTCTCCTTAAATGTCTGGTTAAACATTTAAAGTTGGCATTTTAAAAAATAATCAACCAAAATATTTAAAATTATGATTCATGTGCTCAGTTAAGTTGAAAACTCTTTTAACATATACATTTCTAAATTCAAGTGAGTGGGTCATTATTACTTATTCAGTACTATTATTTCAAATTTCTTTATTTTGGTTGTAGTCTAGTTCTTGATTTCTTTTTATTTAATTCAATACACTAAAACATCAGTAAATTTGAAATTTTATTTTCCTTTTTTTCATTATATTAATATATTTTCTTATAATGCAGTGATTTTTTTCCTAATTCAGGATGTATTTTTTGGTTTGTCAGTTTTTACTGATACAAATATGCATAAAAGTAGTATTAAGGGAAATCATTTTAATAATAGATAATTTTACTTTATAAACCAGGGAAGAAGCAATTCTCTTTATTTCAAATATAAGATTGCTTTTCTAAAATCACCTCTTAGCTGCTAATAGAATTTTACATATCATACTCAGTTTCATTTATCTACTATAGAATTAACACCTTCAGTTACACTGATACACTTAAAAGGATAAAGTTTATAATTCCCTCTTGGAAAAAAAAAATAAACTCATTATTAGAGAAGACATTTTTGACCTCTTTGATCTCCTAGGTGGTATAGGCATTCCTATAGTGTTCTCATCACTTTTGTACTGTTAAAAGTCTCAATTATTAATATTAAAATTTTACTACAAGTTCCAAAAGGGAACACCATTATGTCATTCCAAAACTTAGTCTGTATATTAAGAGATATTTTACAAAATACATTATGATTTATGTTTGCAAATGAGCATTTGACATAAGAATATTTCCTGATAATTGTAACTCTATCTTCTAACCCTTGAATGTAAACACTTACAGTCTTCAGAGTCATTCTGAACACTTTTGTCAATTGCATTTTTTCTACATATTTAATAAGGGTTCTACATTTGCTTTTTTGTACATATCGAATAATGATTCTGGTAATTTATTTTTTTTGTAGGAAAAAGAAGACAAAGCAGATAAGAAAGAACATTTGAAAAGTTTACTCATAATTATCTTATACCAATTTACTCAATTTGAAAATGCTTTAAAATTTGTTACTTAAGATTTGAGCAACTTTGTCAAAAGTTGACTTGACCAAATACATATGATTTATTCCAATATTCTAGGCCCAACATAAATTACTCTTCCTATTTTATCCACCTCTCTATTTCAGTCACAGGAAGGGAATTGCTCTCTTCCACTGGATGTCATGCCTCTACAATATAGGTCTACTACCTTTTTTTTCTTTTTTAAATTTTTTTATTCTTTTATAAACATATAATGTATTTTTATTCCCAGGGGTACAGGTCTGTGAATCGCCAGGTTTACACACTTCACAGCACTCACCATAGCACATACCCTCCCCAATGTCCATAACCCCACCACCCTCTCTCAACCCCCCTATGTCTACCACCTTTTAATACAAGTTTCAACTTTTACCAATCACTGGAAGGCTTAAGAACACCAGTAATTTTTTCTCCATGCTGTCAGTGTTAATGGACTGATTATCTAAAATTCTACTTTAAAATTCTGTGTGTGTGTGCATGTGTGTGTGTAATTTTATAATGTTACTGTCCTATAAGCAGGAAAACTTGCCTTGAGTGGCTATGTTATAATATTCCCAAGGACAAATAATATTTTCTCTATTTTGTTATTTTTATATCAATTGAACTCAGCAGCAAGTTTAGCTGTGGGAGAAAGTATACATTGATTACTCTCTGTAAATTTACTTTGAGTATCCATTTACCTACTTTTCTACATGACAATGTTCCACTTAGACCCACACCCTTCAGGTGACGCCCCATTTTGTGTAATTGCGCCTTTGCTCAGCTCTGTATTCTCAATTGGCTAAGAGTAAAGTAAGCTGATAAACTCACAATTTAGGGATTGTAGAATAAAAGTGGTGAGATTGATGTGTCAAGCCCTGCAAAGTGTACTATGATTTTAGAGAATATTTATTCACTGCACCATTTAAGGCAGGGAAATAAGCAGGTGAAAAGATCATTTTGAGCAAGAAAACATGTCACTATATCCTTAAATATCATCATGAAAGGAATCAACTACCTAGACAAATACAGGGCTTTTCAATACAGGAGCAGAGTAAGAAATTATCAAAGAAAATAGGTTGAGTGAATGATTTAACAGTTTTCCACCTCCTATACTTTGGAAAGTACCTCTCTTGAAAAGTACTGCCATGCATTTCAAGGTCCTGAAATAGTCGCTGACACATGGTAAGTGCTTATCAATTATTTGTTTTATGGATTAATAAGCATATGGATTGATTACAAAATGGATGACAATTCTGTAAAGCAAAGGCTCTGATTAATTTGTTAACTCTTTAACTAATTAAATATATATTTATATATAACTTTTGCTTTCACTATTATTGAACTGTTTTGATGGCTGGCTTCTTTGAATAGTACAATGGCATTCACAGATTTTTGACACATGGGCTGGTACCATGTAATGTATAGTTTTTATACACTTTTTTATACACTTTAAATTTGCCTAATTTTTTTTTTTAATCTCTGGTGGAAAACATATCAGTTTAGTTTTAATATGGCAGGTCATTTATATTATAATTGAAACCACCATGGGCTGTTTACCTCCAGAGGCTGATTTGCTGACACACAGCCTATATACCAATGTATAAGCAGACAGCCACACACCTTGATAAGAAAGCATCTCTTTTATTATTTTTAGCAATAAGAGTACAATAACAAGAGAATGTTCATTATCCCACATGCCTTGATTGAAGTGAGAACTTTTCTGATCCGTTACCTGTTTGCTGCCAGTATCTCGGCAGGTGTCCTAGATAATACACCAGGCATCTAGTTGGGTAATTTTTAGCTTTCCATTTGCAAATAAGGTCATCTGTACATGATTGTCCTCTCTCAGAGGAAGAAAAGAACTATACATCTGTGATAATATTTTGCAAAAAATAAATATTATAGAAACCCACAGATTTTTCCTATTTCATCTTTAACTTACCATTTTACAATGGAATCTGGCACCAAAAATTCAGTATTACAGTTATTTTATTGCTGTAGTTTAATTTGATCATCATTATGACTAAGAAATATTCTAAGTAGGCTTGATCTATTTTGATTTTTATACAGTTCTTTGGGGATATTGACAGGTATGTATTATCTAGTTATCTATTTTCCCCCACTCATCTATCCATCCATATTTATATAAACTTACATATATATTACTACTTTCATTTGTATTCTTAAATTCCTAGATATAGGATGCTACTATTGCATTCATGTAATGGAGACTTCTGTATATTTTCTTTCATATGTGTCTAAAAATTAAGCAAAACACACATTCGGGTTTTAATCTACATAACACTATTTCTCTAAATACTAGTTCTTTTTCTCCTCTGGCATTTTTAATCTGCCATTCCAGTATCAGAGTTTCACAGGTGTAAATAAACTGCACCATTGATTTTTTCCCCATGGAAACATGAAAGAATTAACTACCAAATGATTTAAGACCACTTTTTGTAAATTAAGTGGCATATGAATGGTTGTAATAAAATAATCATGGTAACAATAAACTTCTGCAGCAATATATCTTCTCAGAAACAAATTTAGCCCTTCTCAGCAGAAAAAAAGATAGTTTGGCTATAATCAGGGCAAATCACAGGGAGGATATCTGAAATACTTTCGCTCTTAACAGATCTCAGGGTATACACACTGCTTAGAATAGACAGTTTTATTAGAAGCTGTATGTAGTCTTAGTATTGTTCCTATGTTCCTTAATGTTCCCCTAGTGTTAGATGAATTAATTAATGTGCATATTGTCATGAGAATAGCTAAAGAATTTGTCAAGCTGGGATGATACATGAATACATAAGGAAACTGATAAATTGGGATATATTTGAGAGAAAATTCTGAAATTCATGTTGTAAAGCCTTAGATAATGGGTCTATTTTAACTGGAATAGAAAGTGACAAAAATAGCATTCAAGACAGGGTCAGAAAATTTGACTCAATTAGAAATACCTGTATAATCAAATATGGCACAGATGTTAACAAAACAAAAAAGTTAATAGGATACTATAAAATTATATTATATATGAATTATGGCCAAATCAATTTACAATAAAAGCAAATTATATATAACTATCCATATGCAGAGGAACTATAAATTCAGCTTGACAGATGGCAAATAAAGAATAAATGAAAAAAAAAAAAACTTGACATGTTAATAAAATGTAGGGAGGGTAAACAGAATACTTGCAGACATGAATAACCTGACAAGAAAATAACAAATGTTGGTTCAGGAAATTAGTGATAGTTTCCATGTACTACCACTCAAGGAAAAGAAATAATTTCACTAACAAAATCCACTTTGACAGATACCAAATAATATTCATTTTGATCAAATGACAGACCTTGAAGTTCCATTACAGTTTCACTGCACCTTGTGAACACATAATTTACCACTGTACCTTTGCACACAACAGACACTTAGGAAATTATCTCTGAATAATTTTAGTTTGGTGATTCCAATGGGAACATAATAATTCATGTAGTAGAAGAAAGGAAAGTGTAAAAATATCCAAATAAAAGTCTATATTTTTTAGTGTCTGGAGTTTAGACTTTTTCTATATCCAACAAGCTAATTATCAAGTAGTATAACCCAACAGAGGCAAAGTAAATTATAGAATGTCATATCCTTTTATCAAGGTTATTATGGAATGGTACTTTTCTCTATTATTATTTTATGCTTGTCATTGCTTTATTTTTTTCTCAACTACATCTTTAGCTTTTTGTTGTTTTTTTTTATGCTTCCTACCTTCACTCATCCTCATCCTTATGCTCTTAATGAACTGATTTTCAATAAACTAATATTGATCATTTGAACATCAGAACTGAATGCATATACTAGTTTTAGTTCTGATGTATTTAATTTTATTCTCCCGCATTACTTGAAATACTTTTTTGACACAGGTAAGAACTCCACATTTCCACTTTTCCTTAATACAGAACACAAAGCAAAAACAGATGTAACATTTATAAAAACCTAGTAGCAGTGATTTGGGTGTCATGGGAAGTAATCTGCCATCTTTTGGTGTGGCATAGCAACAAAGTTTCTCTATGTCACCAAGCTCTACACAGGCTGCTCTGAATCCTTTTCTCAACTAGTCCCTAAATTTTGGGCCTCCATTGTCCAATTTTAGCAAGAATGCTGCTAAGTCAATTTAACTGGAACTCTCCCTCCTTCATATCTGGTTGTCTTCAATGTCTGATCATGTTCATCATTCTCCACCATCCCCCAGGTGACAATGATCACCTTGACCCTGCCTTCACCAGAATCCTGTTAGGCCACTTCAGCCAGAATACTTCTGGGATGTTTCCCCTTAGTAAATTCCCATATACTAAATTCTTGACCCTCTCCTTGGCTATGAATTCCCACTTTTCTTTGTGCTATTTGGAATTGAACCCGATTTCTCTCTCCTATTACAAAACCCCATTGTAGTAACCCCAGCATTCTTATCACAATTATGCTCCTTGAATAGTCTGTCTTCCCATCTTTAACAAGTGTCATAATTTTTTCCTTCTTAAGAATATTTTTTAACAGTATCTCTTTCTTAACAGTATCTTAATTCCCAGGAGAAAGCTATTTAGTAGTGAGTTGTTAATAAATTATTTCTTACTATGTTTCTTTATGTAATTATTTGGAGGTAGTTTGTGAAATTGTATTTTCATTTGTGCTAACTCCCAAAAATAAAACTATCATACTTTTTTTTTTTTGCTTGTTTTTGGACTGAGATAGCTGTTCAGAAAAGCAAGAAAACTACTGTTTTTCTTCAGTACTCAGGGAATGCCAGATGAAGTCTCACACCTGGAGTTAGCATTCTTGGATTCCAAGCTGCCTCTGTGGTAGACTCCGAGACAACAGAAGTGCAATCCCCTAGCTATTAGAATCAGATGGGGGTAAGAGCATGTTAACGTGGTCACCAGATCTAAATCAATAAATCTCAAGCCTGGGTCAAGGAAAGAAATCGCAGTGCCTTTTCAAAAGTTTAATAGACTAGCAATACAGTGAAGGCTAAAAAAAAAGTTGTCTTCTAAAGTAGTAGGAAATCCCATGCCTGCACTGAGATAGTTTTTTTGTCATATAATCACAGCCTTGGGATAAAAGCCTGGCTTGCCATTTGATCTTGAATAAGTCTCATTTTGTAACCCATTCACTAAACCAAAGCACAGTGGGAAATATGACTCTGATTGAAGCTGTTTCTCAGTCTTCTACAAAGATGAACTACATCAATAGCCTTTACTTATGTCCTTATTACAACTGGAGTGAATACTGTAAAACAATCTGAAAGCATTTATAACTGGACTTGGAATTCAGTGCAAGAGGGGTGTAGGCAGAAGGGTGTGTGTGTGTGTGTGTGTGTGTGTGTGTGTGTCTATTTTCTGGGCTAACTGGTCAGCAGCCTTTGAGTAGACTAGTAATTAAAAACTTAACCACTTATGTGTTTAAGTAATACTGTCTGAAAATACTTTTTTCACTTTAATCATTTATTTATCAACACACCTATAAGAGCTTTCATTTTTCTATTTCTTTTAGAAGAATAATAACCTGATACTTATTTAAAATTTAGAATATTTACAATACCAAAAAGCAACCTGCTTTACATTCTTACAAACCCAAAGACAAATTATACTGTTTCATGTTGCCTTCCAATGAATACCTGCCCATATTATTGCATTAATGGAAAAAAGTAACTCAATAACAGATGTGACCTTAAATTTTCTAGAGATATTTCTACTTATTTATATAGTACTAGGGAATTACAATTTCATACTAACTGGAAAAAAAAAAAACCAAAAAAAGCCTTGTCAAACTGGGTCAACTTCTATAGGAATCCTTCCATTTTCTGTACTTTATGCATTTTGCCAGAAACTATCACTAGAAGCATGTTTCAATAAATATACAAACTAAATATTTTCTCAGCTAAAGGTTAACATTTGCCCTAAAACATCATTTGACTTTAAGTTCAAAGAGGAAAATAATAGTCTCTTCTAGTGGCATTTAAAACAAAACAAAACAAAACATAAAACAAGGCAGAACAATGGTTTCTTCTATCTTTAAATCTGATAGCCCAAAGGCATGTCATTTCCCAAGAGTCCTTTATGACACCCCCATTTTTCTAAGAATACAGTTGGACTTCTTCTAATGAGGTAAAATTCTTCCTTTGGCACTTGGAGGGGTCAACCTGCTCCCAATTAAGATTTGTAAAGCCTTTAAAAAGTGGGTCAGTCACTTTATTTTAGTAAAGATGCTTCCAGCAAGTCAAAAGATAGATCTGGAACTGCTAATATCCCTTGCTGACATTTGACCCCTTAACTTTAAAATTTCTGAGGTCAATAAAGACAGGACCTGCCTTGGCTACTGGGATTTAGTAACTCCTAGGATCAAGCACATAAGTTTGCATATGTCTTGCCAACATCACTAGTATTATCTTAGTATGACTGAATTTTATATATTTTTTTGGTACCCAAAAGCTTAGCTGTGGTAATAAAACAGGGAGAATGGGAAGTCGTGACCTCTCCTCAAAGTAATGTCCAAATATGAGTCTTTTAAAGGTAATTTGTGACAGAATATTTACAAACCTTAATCTAAAAGACATTAGAGGAAGTGGCATGAAAGCAAGACTTGGAAAAAACCAGAAAGGCAAAAAAAGTTAGCATCATTCTTTTTCCCTTTAAAAAAAAAAAAAAAATCAGGCTGACTCTCCAACCTATCCAATCCAACTTCTCCTTATGCCTCTGATAGTAGAAATTGGCTATAGAAAGAACAAAGTCCTTAATAAAATATTCTATTATCTTTTAGGATACTACATTCATCCTCTTTATTCCTCCCTCCTTAAATTTTCTCTTGGTGATGATCAGATTAACAATAAAACACACATGAAGAAATGTCTCACCGTGATACCAAAAGAGCTGCCCTTCAGTGTTAGTTGGGGCTAAATCTAAATTATATGACATCAATAAAGAAGCATAGAGACTTAAACATGTGTATGTATAAGACATTTCACACGAATATGATAAATTGCCATCCTCAGGTTCTTTATCCTCCACTTACATTGAATAGAATTATGGCAATTAGTTGATTATTTGGGATGCTCCTTTTTCAAGGCATCTTTGTTCAAACTGTGTGTGTGTGTGTGTGTGTGTGCGTGTGTGTGTGTGTGTGTGTGTACATACTGTGTAAAATGAGCATAACATAGGGACTGCCTGGGTGGCTAAGTCAGTTAAGCGTTGCCTTCAGCTATGGTCATGATTCTGGGGTCCTGGGATCCAGTCCCTGAGCAGGGAAATTGCTTCTCCCTCTGCCTGCCCTTCCCCCTGCTTGTGGACTCTCTGCTTAAGATAAAAGATAAGATAAGATAAGATAAGATAAGATAAGATAAGATAAGATAAATGTGGGGTTTCTTGGAAGGCTATAAAAGCATTTCACAAAAATAAAGCAAGGATTTAGAATGGGGAACTAAGAACCTGTCAGTCATGTAGGGAACTACTCTCCTGCTTTCTCTCTCTCTGCATCTGTTAGTGCCTGTGGCATTGTCAGTGTTGGCTAAATGTATAATCACTAGCTCTCAGGGACAGGGAAGCTCTGATTTGGAGGGTTTGCTAGGTTCCATGGTGTAAATATACCACCATGGCAGATTTTGAACTATCAACTGAAGTCAACCTGCCTGCAAAAATGCCTTAAAATTAAGCAATTGGTTCTTGCAAAATGGAATAAGCTGACTTCTGTACACTATTGTTGTAGGCCACAATGGTCTATTGATCCTTTCTGTCTATATGTTTGATCTATCCTGGTTCTCCTTGAAGACTGCTTTCTACACTGATTTACCCTAATGCACATGCCTGAAAATGTCTAGCCCAGCCCCATCTCTATCTTGGTTAACATTTCAAAGATTTTGTTCTTAATTTCAATATTTGAAGGAGTTATCTCATTGGATTAGCCTATGCCTTAGGGGTAGCTAAATTTAAGGAAAGGAGAGGTGTTGATGGTAATAAAGTTGGACAAAATGGTAATAAAGTTGGATAGCCAAAACCTGAGTGCTATTTAAGGCAGACTGAACTCCTTTCTTGGGATACCATTATACAAGGAGAAAAAAGAAGATTAGAAGCTAGGACATTGTACACATGAATAATTAGCTATAAAATATATTATGACAGCATATGTGAATTTTTAAATATATTACTGAATTTTTAAGGAGAAGAATCTTCTGTTGCAATCCAAGTATAAACATAAATAGTATTAGATAAATGTGCTATTATTTTACATATTTAAACTATCAAAAATGTTGTGAATTTATACCTAATCTGTGATTTTCATTTGCTGTTGGATAAATGATGAAATAATAACCACAAATATTAACACTCCTTTTGATATCAAACTTAAAAACAGCATAGCTTAAAGTTATTTCTAAATCAGATAAAAGAAAACTATTCTGGGACAAATCTACATATACATAAGAACAATGGTTTGTATTCAAAGAAATATAAATAAGATAGTTATAAACATTTTTTCAAATATGACATCAAATAATATACCTTTTATTTTTACAAGTGGTAGGAATTAACAATATATAACATATATACTGTATACATACATATTTTTATTTAACTATATAATTTTATTATGTGCTTTCCACTTTTACAGGTTTTTATATAAATAATTTTAAACAAATAACACTGTTCCTAAGTGGCTTTTAAGGTTACTGGTGACATAAACATGTATATTCAATCTGGATGAAACAATCTCTTACAAATGGGCTTTCAGCCTTTAATCATTGCTAAGTATCCATCAATGAAATGTTTTATGCAAGCTAATAATGAATCACTCAATTTATCTGATGCTAGGAAAATTTCATCAGCCTAAAGATATTTGCACTGCTTTCTTTCTTCCCACTGAAATACATTTTGTTTTATAAAAGGATTAACCACTCAGTAGAAAATTGGAACACATAAAATCAATAGATTTCCATGCTTACCAAATCAACATGATGTATAACAGCAAGTACTTCTGAAATCCATTAAAACAGTATGATTTTAAAAAGAATGTGTAAATTCAATTGAAAGCCATAAGCATTTCATCTTATGATTACATGTCAGAGAGATGATACTGTTAAGTATAGAGACACACACAAAATTCAAGCTGATTCTTCCTATAAGCACAAAGCTTGGTGACATCAGAGAACCAATTGAGAAAAGCTCAAAATGAGAGAGGACCAAATAAATTTCTATTCACTGTTTCTTGTGGTTGTTTTTTTTTTTTCTCTTTTCTTTTCAATGACACATTCATGTGAGTTTTTTTATTTTTTATTTATTTATTTTTTAAAGATTTTATTTATTTATTTGACAGAGAGAAAGATCATACGTAGGCAGAGAGGCAGGCAGAGAGAGAGGGGGAAGCAGGCTCCCCACTGAGCAGAGAGCCTAATGAGGGGCTCAATCCCAGGACACTGAGATCATGATCTGAGCCGAAGGCAGAGGCTTAACTCACTGAGCCACCCAGGCGCCCCACATTCATGGGAATTTTACAATAATTTCTACATTATAAACTTAAGTCTAATATTACCAAGTATGTTAATTATTCCACTTGTTATTGAAGACATATCTGGAAACAGGTTTAATTCCTGGCACATAATATATGTTTTCACTGAATAAATAATTAGTGAAGAAAGACATAGTGACATCTGTAAGCATCAGTTGGTTGTAAACTCCCTGAAAATGTATAGAAAATATTTAATAAATGTGCAGGTCAGACCAATACACCTAAACATCCCTGGGAGTTTGAAGAGTAAAGTAGGCTGATGATTTGGTGTCCTTCAATTTATTCTCAATATATCTGTCCAGCATTATTGTGGAGCTGAAACAGATTACTCTGCTTCAGGGAAAGTAAAGAAATGAAGCAGTGGCAGCAACAGTCAGCCTTTATCTTCTGTCCTGGATTGCCGCCCTACCCTGGTATAATCCTTTCAGTAAATATTGAATCTTGCTGTTAACTGAATCCAACCTCTTGAAAGGGCAGTTATAAAGCTTTCTGTTGCTACCAGAGCTTCTGCCTGTGGGCAAGGTCTCTAGATCTGGTCACAATGGCATCCAGCCAAGAGGACAAATAAATGTGGAAAACCAATTTGTATTTAGATTCCTGAAGCTGCCCACCATGTCCAACTGGGTCCACTTAAAAGGCCAGGAGTATGCAGCAACATGCCACATAGGCTAGAGGTGGCCCAAATCTTTGACCTTACCTCTCCTTTCTTAAGAGAATTATGAACATAATTCTTCCAGCTATATACAGGATAATCCCTAAGAAGAATTCTCTTAGAGCAGTTTTTCTCTATCTCAACATAATCCTAGTGCCACGTTAGTGTTACTCTTAGATTAGCACTATGATAATTGCTCAGCGGGCCATTACTAAATCCAGCTCATGAATGAGCATTTGTGAATTTTCTGGAGCAAGGGTACATAGCTCTTTATCAGATTTGCTAAGGAGTTTATATCTCAAAATAATTGGAAACTACTTTCTTAGGATATTGTGAAATTGGGTGATATCATCAGGACTCACTCTTTAAACTGATAACAAGGAAAATGACTACATCTTCTATTTGTAGCAGTTTATTATATTGAAAAGAATATGGACTTTGGTTTAACTCCCTTTTCTCTCAATAGTTACATGATCTTAGCTGGATATAATATTTCTGAATCTATTTTGTCATTTATAAAATTCATAACTAATAAGCATTTAAGTATTTATCATCTCAATTTAGAATAATTGTATCTTTTGCATGTTAAATATTACTTAGAAGCCAGTGCTTTTTAAATTTATACTATAAAATCATTTAAGGCCAATATACTGTGGTATGTTTATAATTACTAATTAATATACCATGAATGCTGAAAACTCTATTTGGTTAATGATAGTAAAATCTAATAATTATATTCACCAATCCCACCGGACCATAGAGTCATGGTATTATGATACAGAAAATAACATTCTTTTAAACACATTAGTTTTTGGGTTAGCTTAAAGATAAATTTAAGACGAAACTCATGACCTATGAATTTTCTGTTAATAGAAACATGGCAATGAATAATAGTCTTTTAGTAAACAATCATGGTTTTTAACCAAGATGTTTCACTTTTTAAACCCATTCCACATGTCAGCTGTTTGTCTAGCAGGTTTGAGTCAGTTCATTATCTTTTTATCTGTCTAAATTGCCTGGGCAATTACTAATTTTCATGCTTCTGCACTTTCATAATCATGCAGAGTTGAGTGACTAAACAGTACAAGTAACAACCACACAAGGTTTTATAACCCTTTTTTTATAAAAACATACATTTGCACATCAAGTTTTATAAAACTCAACTGTACCCAGTTTCTAAGAAGAATTAGTTTCTAAGAAAACAAGAACCATGCTATGATTTATTTTAAAATTATACAAATTATAAATGAAAAACAGGATGTCTACTTCATCAAAGCACTAAATTTTATGAAATGCAAAAGAAGTATCTAAATTCATATTTTGCTTCATACAGCAAGAACATATTTGAACCTAGAAGAAATATCTGACATACTGACAAAAAAGGAATTTGAACTCCAAATGGGTAAGGGATTTTAAGCAGGAATCTAACTACTCTAATTTAATTGGAGTTTTCTTATACAGACTCATTATATCACAGTGTTACATGGAGACGTTTGTGTGAGTCAACGATTTCATCAATGATCCCTGGGAAACAGTGAGACTGGGGCAAGTCTGCAACACCGGCAGTGAGCAAATGAGTCTCAGCCTTCAACTGGCTTTATGTTGATCCTGAATGAAATTACCTACTATAAATGGAATGGTTAACAGTTTCTGCAAAGGAAGGGTAGCAAACAAAGAACCAACCTGGTCTTACCCCAAACCATTTGACGGCTAAACATTTCCCCTGCATCAAAGTAGAATTAATAACTGAAATACTCCAAAAATATGGGAAACTATGTATGCATGTTCATTCTGTTTCTTCCCTTTTCACAAATTCAGACAATTCCAATTACATAGGCAAAGCAAAAATACTTCCTTTTCTCCATTAATAGTAATCACTTAGAATTCTCCTATTTTCCTCTCCCAATCTTATTTCTTTTCTTTTCTTTTCTTTTCTTTTCTTTTCTTTTCTTTTCTTTTCTTTTCTTTTCTTTTCTTTTCTTTTCTTTTCTTTTCTTTTCTTTGCAGCTACTTGATTTTTCTCTGGATTTTAGCCCTGCTCTTGTAGTTGGTACAGTGCTTTTGAAACCTCATAAGGATTGTGATTCTGGGGTCAGCTTTTAAATGTGCCTGCTCCTGGTCTTCTCAGAGACATTGCCACCTATCATCACTGGCCCACGAGCTGATGGTCCTTACTGACCTGTGCCCAGAGGGATGAACAGGTATAATCATTCTGTTTTTCAGCAATGCACTTGTTTTTTTCCTCATGGTAATTTTGTAGAAGATATGCAGCTAAAGAAATATATTAGATGCTGCAAAGGTAAGATGAATTGGAAGTAGGTGCAAGAATGAAAGGTGCAGAGTAATGGGTCAGTGCATAGTTCCCTGGTAGCCTGGCTTGCATGTGTTCCCCACCCTAGTTTCAGTGTTTCATCACTGATTCAGGGGGAATAATCATCAAGTCCACAGAAGACAAATTTGGGAACCTAGCCAATAGATACATGGGCTAACTGAATGAGATTCCAAAAGACTGTTTAACAAGTTAGAGCCACAGGCAGACTCTACCGTAAAGTATTATACCAATTACACTGTAAAAAAAAAAAAAAAAAAAAAGAGGAAAAAAATGTATACATGAGGGTGATATGAAAGCTAGCAGCTCTTATACAAAAGGGATTTATAATTTTCTATGACAGCTCCTTGTGAATAAATAGCATGAGACTGCCAAGAAGCTAATGCAATCTTTGTATAACTTAGCCATATCTAGATTGCTTGAAGTGATAGTATTGATCAACCAGTGACCATAAGAAGTTAGAAAAGGAAATGAAGATGCATTACACAACAAAGGTATTGTATGGAAATATTTTAGATACTTTCATGTTTAACTCTCACAACCTCTCCAAGGTATTTGTTGCTATTGCCATTTTACAGATGAGAAAACTGAATATTAGAGAACTTAACTTCCCAAGATCACAGGTACTAACGTTTGGAAATAGTGCTTTAAGCCACATGTGCATGAATCTAAAACGTATGGGTTTTACACCATACAAATGGATCTGGGTATTCAAACTGAGAAACTGGAAGCCACTGCCCCACCAAAACAGAAAAGGAGCTAACATGTTAAGATGAGGCAAGAGAGGATTTTAGTTAGGCAAGATCTTTATATTCACATACTTCAAAAGATAGGGAATTACTAGTCTCTGAGAGATTTAGCACAAGTTGAATGAACATTTGTGAAATGGACTATACACGTTAGGCAGGTATTTGGACTAGGTAGTTTTAAGGTAATTTTTGACTAAAAGAATCTCTGATTCTAGAATATATATGACTGACAGGGTTCCAAAACTGAAGCGGAACACTTAAGTATGAGAAAAGAAGATAAATCATATTCCAGTGCATATCTTAGTAATATGCATACTTAGTCTACACAGCATCTGAATCAGAAGTTGACAGGTACCCTGAAATGGGTTTGAAAGAAACAGAAGACTGTGAAGTAATCTTTTGTATATAAAATTGCTCTGGACCACTAACTCAACATTAGACCTTAATCCAGTATAATCTTTTGATGATTTTATTCAAATTAATGAATTTGAACTCTTGGCATCCTGTTTATTTGATACAGTATTTGGAGATCAAAATAGAGCTTATAATACATAATACATCTTTCATAGAAATTTTTAAATAGACACTCATTGCTTTCTAATAATGTGCCAAACACTAAAGGAGATGAACATAATATTAAATAATACATGGTTCTTTGTATATGAATTGACAACCAAATGTAAGAAATATATTTCAATGTCTTTTAAAAATAATTATGCTGTGCCATTCATTTAACTCTTGGCTTCTTGTGACCAATTAATTTCTAAATCTTATGAGATATACATGTGTAGTTGATTGCAAATGAACGCAGTCAGGCTTGAAGCCTTGATTTAAAGAGCATGATCCTCTAATCTAAAATAAAATATTTAAAATTAGCTAGCATTTTAAAATTGGATACATGCAAATAATAGGTTTCCTAGTTTTTCCCCTTTCACTCTATATGCTCTCACTGCAGAAGAAAATCTAACAAATGAAAGGAAATTAATAAAAAAAGTTCCAGTGCTGACTCACCTCCTGTTTGCCTTTGGGCCAAAACTCAAAAACTTTTTATATAAGTGATCATCTTTTGAAACTAGACCATTAGATACTGGGATTCTTTTTCAGGGAGTTTGGTAATAGGGTGATTCTGTTTAAAAGTGCCTATTATAGTAGTTATTTGATACATTTAGATAAAATATAGTGGTAGTGCCCCTATAATATAGTTAACTCCAGCATCCTAAAAGGCCTTTCATTCTATAACAAAATGAGAAAGTACTTAGGGGATAATGTTAAATGAGTTCACACAATGACTGCAACTACATAAAGAACATATGCCCACAAAGAATATGACAGGAGTCCTCACTCTTTTTTTAATCTCTATTCTCATTCTCATCAATTTAATCTCAATTCTCATTTAATCTATATTCTCATAATATTCTGAGAGAATATTCTCTATTCTCATTCTCTTTATTTCCCTCCTCCTTCAACCTCTTAGCATTCTCATTCATTTCAATGATACCAGTTCCTGCACACGTAGTAACGATGCTGAGTTACACATGCAAATTTGCAGCTGCCTATAGAATAAATAGATCTGGTTGTGCCAAAGTCTCATGGAAGATGACAACATTTCCTTTTTTTTTTTTTTTAAGATTTATTTATTTGACAGAGAGAGAGTAAGAGAGAGGGAAAACAAGCAGTGGGAGTGAGAGAGGGAAAGGGAGAAGCAGGCTTCCTGCTGAGCAGGAAGCCCAATGTGGGGCTTGATCCCAGGACCCTGGGATCATGACCTGAGCCGACTGAGCCACCCGAGCCACCCAGGCGCCCAAGATGAAAACATTTCAAAGGTGAATTAATATTACCTTGCACTCTCAGTTTCTTCTCCTGCATACCTTACATTAGTTACTCTATCACCATGCAATCAGTCATTCAAGCTAGAAACTCCAGTAAATGTCCCACTTCTCCTCTCCTGTATTTTCTTCATCTAGCTGGCAATAAATATCTGACAGTTTTCCTTGCCTTCATTCATAGTGCAACAATTTCATCCTTGGATTATTTAAATTGCCTCTCATTTAGGCTTCCATTCATAATCTATCCTATACATACAATCAAAGCTTCCTTTCTGAAATGAAGATGCAATTAAGTGATTCTCTTTCTCAAAAACAAAAACAAAAACCTATATCCATTAAATATAGGTAAAATTATTTTAAGTCTGTTTAATACCTGACCTTAATTTGGCCTCTGTCATGTTCTACTACCCATCATATAGCCCATTTTCCAGCTACTGGAAATATGTTTCATGCATCCTCTATGCAGATCAGAAATCAGGCTTAACTGACAAGGATCAGCTCAAACACAACTTCTTTCATTCTCTTTATTTTCTAGTAAATCTATCAAGAATTAGTTCGATTTTCAATGCTCCAACAGCATTTTTCACAGTGCCAGAGCGCTTTGATCCAATTGCATTAGATCCACTTGTATAGAAACATTTTCCACCACACTTGTGAGAATTTTGGAAAAAAAAAGCATCCTATTTATTTTTCAATCCCATATGTACACAAAACAGTTCCAGAATGGTTTTTAAATAAGTAAGTGCATTCATAATTAGAAAATGTATCTTTCTCTTATGATCTTAATCAATGAAGAAAATAATAAGCTATAGAGTTAAAAGAATATTGAACATATATTAAATGAGAAGATATAGGACCCTAGTGATGATCATTTGTTAATACTTACTGAGAAGAGACAATTTGAAAATAAAATTACACTAAACCTAGAATCATCAAAGTACATTTCTGAAATTATAAAATAATAAAAGAACAGAAAATAACATACACAGATGTGCTTAATACATAAATTTTGTGGTGATGTAGCTATGAGAAGACATATCTGAAATTAATCCAATAATTTTAATGTATATTAAATTCAGTTGTGTTTGCTAGTAAAAGTAAAATCCTTAATTTTAAGGAATTGTCCATACCAATTTATAACATAGCCATTTGTTATTACTCAAAAATCCAGAGCAAAGTTTTTAGATTATTTTTGATGTGAATTAAGCTTAATCATTATTAAAAAGTGGTTGATGTGACAAGCTCTTCTAAGTATGGCTCAAGGTTATAAAATGTAATTGAAGGTATGGAGGGTAAGGGCCCTTGTTGATCAAGGAGCTCCTCTGTGATAATACTGCTTTTGCTACATCCAATTTTCACTTTTATATTCTGAATGAATAGCATAATAACAGCAGATGTTATGATAGAAGTAGTAATCACCTCCTCATGGTGCTCAGAAACTGGCCATCTGTCCCGAGATACCACACACAAAACCAATAATATTTCTGCAGAATTCTAGTGTAAAGAATACCTAGAGTTGATCTATAAATGAAATAAAAAGTGATTAAATCTCTTACATCTCTCATGACTCTAGATATACACAAACTGTTTTATTTTCTTCATAGGTAAATTAAAAAGAACAAGTCTATGGGACATTTTTCCACTAGATATGTATTATTAAAGATCTTATTTATTTATTTGACAGAGAGTGAGAGAGTATAAGCAGGGGGAACAGCAGAGGGAGAGAGAGAAGTCCCTGAGCAGGGAGTCCCTAGATCCTGGGATCATGACTTGAGCCAAAAGTTCAACCAACTGAGCCACCCAGGGAGACCTCCACTAGATATTTTTTAAAAAAGATTTAACTCTGTGTACATGGCAGTAAGAAATACAGTTAGAACAGTTTCTACCTTAAAAGTACCCCTACCTTATAGTGATGAATTTAATTCATACACACTAGAAAAAGCATAATAAAATGCAAAACGCAATAAATGTTACAACAGAAATACAGATGAAATGCTATGAGGGTTAGGTGAGAGAAATACAAAATCAGAGAGAGGGGAGGGGAGGGGAGAGGAAGAGATGGGAGAGGAGGGGAGGAACTGACCTTGAGCAGTATTACTTCCAGATGGAAAAAAGAGAAAAGCCAGGGAAGATGTTTTTTGTAGGTACTATAGTATGCCACCCAGATCCCCTTCTATGGACTGAGTCCTTCATTACATAAGCTGCAAAGAGTGCTGCTAATGGAACACAGCTGAGTACCTCTTTGGGAACTTACCTTGAGAAAAGGAGAAGCTGCTCATATAAAGTGTGGTGTGCAGCTCATATCAATGGCTTGTTCATGAGGGGAACAAAGGGGATCCTCTTGCCTCAATTAGGGACAATTCTGAACGGCCATTTTAGTTCCAGAGCAATCTGTTAGAAGCCATTTTTGCAAATGCATCTCAATTCAGCTTCTGCATCCACCCAGTCATAGGTCCCTCACTCCCTCACAGGTAGTGTTCCTTGGAGGACTCCCCAGTAAATGTCTTGAATGCAAATGCTGCTTCTAGGTCTATTTCCAGGAAATCTGACCTCAACAGGATCACTAAAATTAAAAGCAGCCAGTTTATACAGGTAATTTTCAGAACAAATAATGTAGAAATATAACCATTCTGGATAAACATTATCTATAGGATATTGTTGAGCCTAAGTGAAGCAAAAGTAGATGAGACAAGGACTTGACACATAGTGGAGACTCCAACTGATAGTTGTTTTGGAATGAGTAACTAAAAACAAGTGAAGTATGTTAGAGGTACAAGGACAGTAAGCTACAATGTTGAACGAGGTTCACAAATATGACTGGATATAGAGAAAAATAATGACTTTCATGTGACTCATTAGGGAAATATGGAGGCTGTTCTGTCAGCTATTTGTAATGATGATTTGGCCAGAGAGCAGTATTACCTTTATGGTGGAAACTTTAAGACAAGGGGGATAAAACCTGAAAGGAACATGCATTAAGAAGTCCATACAAAGAGACACAGATCCATTCCTGAATCTTCTGAAAAAAGACCTATGAAATATTTCTTAAGCAAAGAAATTTCTCAAATGTTAGTAAAGCATCAGACTATGCTAGAAGAAACTTCCCTATGGTGTATTGTTTCAGCCAGAAAGACTATGTTGATTAAGCTTCACATACAAAGTTACCTTCTTTATGCACTTAGGGGTCGACAGAAACTATTATCAACTTTGAACCAATACAATTCTCAAATCTTAAATAAACTGGAGGAAGAGCACTTAGCTTTTCTCCTCCTTTTTAAAGTTCCCAATCTGATTAGTGTCCCCAAATAGGTCTAAATATTGTAGAAATGATCACCAAAGATAACGGACTTATTTCTCTAATACTCTTAATTGTAAATGACATCATTCAAGTCCAAAGTGGAATTAAATTTACTCAGAATATCAAAGGACTCATGAATAGTTGTGCTGTTTCTGTAAGCAATAACTTTCAGATAAGTTATTGTCCCAAGCTAACCTTTTAGAAGTTTTAAAATAAAGACATGCCAACACATAAAATAACAACAAAAAATCATTTATACACAAGAGTGTGAAAAGATAGAGATTAACATTTTCTCACTGTTTGCTATTTGTGCAAATCATCAAATGAATACCATATTTTTATAAATCACATACTGTAAAGTGATATATTGGACAGGGAATTTTAAAAACATGATGTGGAAATATAGTTATGACAGTCCCATGCCTGCTTGGAGACAGGCAAGAGTATTACAATTAGTGATAAAATATAAAATTACAAAATGGAAACAAAGAATAAATAAATGATATTTCTTATTTTACTCTGAAACTAAGTTAAAATATAGCATATTTAAAATACTGAATCTAGGGCTGCGACCTTTCTTTAGTCAAGATGAGCATTAGAACCATGGTTAAGTGGCAGTCTAGTTAAGAGCTAAAATTCTCTCGCTTGCCAATCAGATGAATGTGGAAGAGCAATGTCTCGCTTACAGTGCTATGTACTGAGCAATTCTATCCTTCAGGGATAAATTTTAACAAATATCGTGGAGCTTTACTAAAAAATAAGTGCATCCTGCTCGAACAAAAAAGAGTGACAAAAACAAAAACAAAAACAAATCCAAAAGATCTTGGGAAAGTTGTAAATTGCAAGAAAATATGTTACAATAATATAAATAAGGTCTTTCAGTGTGCATCTAACCAGAAAAGCAATTACATTTTTGTTTCTAGGGAAAAATATAATTTTAACGATTCATTTAAATGATGGTGACCTGCCCACCCAGAAGTTGTTTTTCCTTCCTTCCAATTTATCTGTAGATGAAAATATGCATTACATATTGCCACACAGCTGTCACTCTCTACTTGGCAGGAAAATTGAAGCTATGATAGCACATATTGCTTATTATGCTAAAAGCTGAAAACAAGTACTTAACTAGGTACATGTCAAATATGATTTTTAAAAAATTCACTCACAACAAATGAACACTGCAATAATAGATCCTAAAAACCTAATTCAAAGGATATATTTTATAACATGCAAAGAAGAAATTCATGAATAAAAATTAAGTTTTCTCACATGAAAATTCCACATTGATAAGTGGATTATCATTGCTGCTGTTCATAAGCTCTATGATTGTACATGATGAGAATCTCTAGGTGTATAACTCAGAGCCTTTAATCCCTGCCTGAGTTTGGGGGAGTTTCCACTAGCAGTTGCAGATGTACACTAGATGGTATCATTTTTCTATGTAAAGCTCTCTCCAAACCTTTCTCTAAAGATCTCCAATAATAAAATTTCCAGGAAAAATGTTGCCTTCTTACTATCATACAAACCATTTAAATATAAATATACATAGTAATCATATATTCCTACAAATTATGACAACTCTGGTGTAATCTTAGTAAGATTCAGAACAAGTCACATTATCTCTCTGAATTCCAATTTCCTATTCTATAAAATGAAGGACTTACATCGGTGATCTAATATTTCTGGGTTTCTAATTTAAATCAACAACAGTAATGAGTGAAATCTGGAACAATGTGGTTTAACATGGGAAAATTTTTTAAAAGAAAGTGAATCAGACACAACAATCACATAGAGTTGAGTCTGATTTCCAGCTGCCATTTAGCTGTGTAACTGCGAGCAGTTATCTGACATTTCTCCTAAGAGAGAGTTACGTAAGAGGCAAATTGCTATCATGGAGGTAGTACCATTACCGTGTCTAAGTAATTTGCGCCCATCATCCATCCATGCCTACAAATATTTTATTCACTTTAATCCCTATGTATGAAGGTAATTCCACCTTCTCACTGAATAGTGTTAACTGAAAATGTAATAAACATGTAAAGTATCTATCTCATATAGGTAAAGATTAAAATCAGGTTAGTTTACCTTTTCATTTCCTCAAGAAGTAAGAAATATAATGAAGAATATTTAAATGTTCCTTAATGTCTCTTAAAATTTCACTTTCTATTAGATCTAAAATATGTTTCTCAATATGATGCCTCCCATATACACCAGCTCTTCCAGTGCCAATGATTGTTTTGGTTAAAACTGTTAGGTTAGCATATGATCATGTCTATACTTATTGCGACTGTCATTAAATGATTTGAAATAATTATAACTTCTGTCTGCCCTCCATTAGACCATCTGCTTCATAAGGTCAGGAGCATTTGTCCATTCAGTTTACTGCTGTTGGCATCTGTCACAGTACCTTGCCTATGCTCAATAAATATTCTGCAATTAATGAATAAATGAATGCTGCACATCTTCTTGAAATCCTCATCTTCGAGGTCTTTCCTTCTCATTTGCTCCTAGCCTCCTTTTCTGAGTGTACACAAAAAAATCTCTGTACCTTACAAAAGCTGAAAAAGTAATAGCTCCTAGCATCTTCACTTTTTTCACTACAAATAATAGCATTATTGACAATGATTTTTCCAAGTCTTAAAATTTAACTTGAAAATGCTAATGAAGCTATATATTTGAGACCCTAATACCACTATTCTTTCCTTGCAAGAGTGAAAGTTTCATTCTTTTTTAGCTCCACTGGACGAAACTAGGTCCATGGGAAATGGTCTTATTTAATACCAAAACTAACTTTCTAAATCTACCTTTCACCTTAGGCCTAAACAGCCTTCACCCTAAATTTGAGCCATGCATGTCTACAAAATGCTAGATTCCAAGGGCTCCATTTACAGACAGCCTTCTCTGGAGAAAGAACTCATTCAAAGAAAAGTGAATATTGACTAATTTTGGCTGAGGACAGAAGCTTAGAAATACTCATTCATTCAACAAATATTTGTGAACTAAATCAAATAAATCATATTTTTTTTATCTCAGTCATCTCATACTTCAATAGGAAAAGCTTGACAATAAATCAATAGTTACACTTCCTTATAATTATTGTACCAAGTGCCATAGGATAAAGAGGTGGTTATAAGTATTGACCTGTCATCTGCCATCCTGGTTGCCCTATGCTCAGCCCTAGGAATGTTATAATTGCCATGGAATGGTTCCTATATTTGGTCATCCTCAGAGCCTTGGACATCAACACTGGAAGCCAGAGCAACAAAGGAAATTGTTGACTAAAATATTGCTAATATGAAAAAAGTCCTCGGAGCACATTCATGTGAACCCTTAGAAAGTTCCAGAAATAACCAAGAGTATTTGAAGAAGTCAAATCCCAAATGGAATAAGAGCAGTACCAGAAATTCATTAGTTTGTTAAGGTTTACATTGTCCACCCATTCTTGAGGTAGCTTGTGGAAGAAAACTATTTAGAAATGGTATAGGCTACATTATAAGATGATATATTCTCTGCTTGTATCCTCTCAAGCAGTGATTTTGTCAGAGTTATATGGAGGGAGAGGGTAAGCTTACTGAAAGACTCCTTCTTCAAGCAGCGATTTTGTCAGAGTTATATGGAGGGAGAGGGTAAGCTTACTGAAAGACTCCTTTTAACTCTTATATCTTATGAGTCTACAATGTCATATGATGCAGCATCACACATGTATTTTGGTCCCAGCATTGTGTTTTTTTCCTATGTACTGCCTTTCTTTCTTGGCAGTATGGCCGTGTTTTGAAGAAATAGACATATAGGGTCTATCAACGCAACGAAGTTGTGCCATTTCCAGAAGCTCCTTTATTGTTGTTTCCTGTCCAGTCCTATACTAGAGTTAGAATGAACCAAATCTGCAAATATCAGTGGTTCATGCTGACTAAGCTTATTTTGGCATTCACTGATTGATCTTAAATGGAACATTTGCTATCTAGTTGGTTTATTGATAGTAACAAGCATATAGTTTTCATGTGTTCCATTTCATACGGAGCTCACTACTGACTTTCTCTTAACAGTCCTTTCCTACTACTTCCTGTTGTGGATAACACCATGGCAGCTTTTACCTAGCATGCAGTTTACCTAGGTTTGCACCACATGATATGGGAAGTACCAGTTAGAATTTTAAAGGTTTGAGAGACAAGAAAACGTATCCTGCTATGTTTTCAATGAGGCCAAACTTAGGAGGGAAGCTTAGGTCTCTTATGTACAATAACAGTTTTGGCACTTGAAAAGTATCATGTAGTTTTATTTGAAAACCTGAGAACATAAACCTTAAAATTAAAAAAAAAAGTTTAAAGTATACAATACATAATTCACTTTAAAAGGAATGACCTACTAACAAGTAAAAAGAAATCTCTAGGCTGAAAGAACTTACAATCTACTTGAGGGAATAAAATGGAGAAAAATAATGAGGAATACCAAAAGAGAACATTCATTAAATGAATTAAGTGATAAATAATGTACAGACTCTGTTTACTGTCTATAGAAATTCAGCCTTCATAATCTGTCAGAATCAAGGAAATCTGCATGGAATAAATGCACATGAAATAAGATTGGATAAGATTAGAAATGAGCATTCCTGAGCAAAAATGGCATAACCAAAAGCATGCAAATAGGGTTAGGACAACTAGTACAGGAAATAGACATGAGGTTCAGCCAATTACAAAGAACTAACCTTATGGGATCTAGAGAGAAAATAGGCTCAGTTTATGAAAGGACTTTCAGTAAAGGTAGAGATGTATGGACTTGATCCAGTGGACAACAGGAAAACAACATACTGTCTTGAACAAAGGAGTCAAATGAGGATTATTATAAACAAACATGGACAGACAATGTTATTCAAGATCACTTGAGTATGGAAGAAAATAGGAATGGATGCAGGGACCCCAGGTAGAAAACAAGTTTGAGAAAGCCAGATGAAATTGTGAAAGCAGCTCTTCTCATTATTATTAACTTTTGGCTCTTCAGTCAGTTTCCATGCCCACCACCATCTACACATACATAAAATACATCTTAGTGAAACTGTCATATAGTTGTCAATATTCACTTATATAAAATATACTATTAATATATCAGAACCATGAAAAGTAGTGTGATATGAGACTAGTGCTTTAATTCATTCATCCATTCATTCAATCTTTGAGTACCTAGAATGAGCAAGGCAGTTTGGTAGATCTAAAGTTAATAAGGATGGTGAATTTTGTATAAGTATTTCTTATGCCAATTTCTTTGGTAAGCCCAAAGGTTTATTTCTCAGTCACTTCACAGTTCAGTGTAATTGGTAGAAGGACTCTGTTCCATATGACCATTCAAGGATCTAAGCTATTTTCACTTTGTGCTTCTTCATAGTCTTGATGCTATGGAATGTTCTACTGGATTTTATCATAGGATATAAAATGAAAATGGGAGAAAGCCTGGCAGATAATATGGGAAGACACTTAATGGGCCAGGCCTGGAAGTATATTTACTGCTTTAATCTTCTTAGTGGCCAGAAAAATTAAATGACCTCACCCAGCTATAAGGAATGCTGGACAATTTCATCTAGATAGGTGGCAAAAAGAAAAAAAAAGAGAATTAGATGAACACATAGTATTGTTTCTGACATACACTATCTGACTGGTAAGAGATATTTTTTAGGAAATTTCTAATGTTTCAATAAATTAACATCCTTAAAGAAAAAAAGTGAAAATATTTGTGAATACTGAAACACAAATTATATGCAATATTAAACAGATTTCTTACAAAAATCGGTTCTTAATTTTAAAGACAAACAAGTGTTTAACATTTTAAATGACCAAAAAAGCATTTCCTAGTTAGAAATTATAAAGTTGACAGGAAAGAATGTTTAAATTTTATGGTTGGCAAAGCATGATGGGAAAGTTGTGGATCAGTTTGCTGAAAATAGATTACCCAACTGTGATTAACAATAAGGAAGCTTAAACTAAATTAATGAATATACATGTTGACTTTCAGCTTCAATTCACTGGAATAATTACTTCACATTAACATATCAACAAGCCTGCAATCAACAGTCTAAAGTCTCAGGTCACTGACTACTTCTACAAATATATTTTTTTAATTTTTATTATTATATAGTCTTCTGAAAATTTTCTGTCCATATTGTTACATGCTTAATTGCACAGAATCTTATAAATTCTTACTGAACGTATTTTCTTAATGTTAATTTTATCATTATGTTAATGAGAATATAATAGAACTGCACTCTGATAGTAATGCTGACAGCAGAAGCCACCAATTTGTTAGCAATCATCAAAGAGTAGCAAACACATTTATCAATGGTGGACAGAACAGCACAATAATTATATCTCTATTTTCTGGATAAATATAGTAAATTATACTATTATAAATTATTATATAGTCTCCAAGGTGTTCCAGATAACCCATTCCTTTTGTAGATCTATAATAAAAATATTATCTTTTCCCACCTTACTGACTTCTTTATCATAAAAGAACCTAGAAACAATCTTAAGAGACCCAACTACTTTTTCATCATAACTTACGCAAAGATATTTCACATAATATACCCTAATCATAGGACATTAACTGATTCATGTTTAAAATCTACTCAGATCCCTGTTTTAATTTATCTTGCCCTACTTTGCCTGAAATTGTTTTGTTTCTTCCATAAATTGTGCTGCCTAACCAGGTATAATGCATAAGAAATGTAATGTAAAAAAAGCAAGAAGAGGAGTGCCTGGGTGGCTAAGTGGGTTAAGCCTCTGCGTTTGGCTCAGGTCATGGTCCAGGGTCTTAGGGTGGAGCCCCACATCAGGCTCTCTGCTCAGTGGGAAGCCTGCTTCCCCATCTCCCTCTGCCTCTCTGCCTACTTGTGATCTCTCTCTCTGTCAAATAAATAAATAAATAATCTTAAAAAGAAAAAAACAAGATTTAAGTAATCCTACAAATCAAAAACTAAGTCAGCAATTTAAGTTTATAACTTCCAACAGTCCTAGAAATTGAATAACACCCAAATAATTTGAAATACATACAAAAACAATGAATTATTTAGAGGCTTTAGAGATCTGGAATACGGCCTATCACAGCATACACCATGGAATCTGACTCTATTCAATCCTTGATCTACCACTTGCTAGCTATGTAAACTTGATATTTCTGCACATCAATGACTATATCCACCAAATGAGGAGAGTTATGATGCCATCTCAAAAGATTTTTGTGAAAAGTTTGCTAATTTCTATATATGAAGCACTTGGAAAATTCCTAAATACATTGTTTTGTTTTGTTTTAAGGATTTTTTTTTTATTTATTCATTTGACAGACAGAGATCACAAGTAGGCACAGAGGCAAGCAGAGAGAGAGGGGGAAGCAGGCTCCCTTCTGAGCAGAGAGCCTGATGTGGGGCTTGATTCCAGCACCCTGCAACCATGACCTGAGCCAAAGGCAGAGGCTTTAACCCATTGAGCCACCCAGGCACTCCCTAAATACATTGTTAATATGATGTGTGAATTATCCAAATTCAAATTCTTAATCTTAAGATTTATTTTACACTGTTATTGAGAAATTTTAATTTGACAGGATGGGAAATGTGACATTTTTAATGATATCATTCACATCCACAAATCTAATTTAATAACCACTGCCTACACTGAATTTCCATTTTAGATATATTAGCTGTATGCATTCTTGTTTATCTGATATGTGATTAAAGTATTTTTAGCGTAAACTTTGATAATTCATCCAGTTACTAAAAAACATCTACCTATTATAAACACACATTTGACATTTGACATGTGTGTCACTAAATATGAGACATATTTCAGAATTTAGGATCTTCTGGCAGTAAAGATGTAAATTTTAGTCAAATAAATATTTTACAAAGTAATATATTAAAAGTGTCACCTGGTAATTTCATTACAAAAAAAGAGCCAATGTGATTTTATATATATTGAAAGGGTCACTCAGCTACAAGTAACATTTTAACATCCATAATCCTTTTCCTGGTTTTCAAATTCAGTGCTTTTAATTCAGAACTTTTCTTCTTCTTCTTAATTCAGAGCTTTGCTCCTCTTCTTCTTCTTCTTCTTCCTCTTCCTCCTCCTCCTCTTCTTCTTCTTTTTTTTTTTTTTAAGATTTTATTTCTTAATATTCAAGAGACAGAATGAGAGGAGAGAGCATGAGAGGGGTGAGGCGAGAGGTCAGAGGGAGAAGCAGGCACCCTGATGAGCAGGGAGCCCAATGTGGGACTAGATCCTGGGACTCTAGGATCATGACCTGAGCCGAAGGCAGTTGCTTAACCAACTGAGCCACCCAGGCGTCCCCCTCCGCCTTTTTTTTAAAGTTCTGGTATATTTCCTTCCTCCAGAAGGAAAGGAGTGACATTTATGTAACTGGCTATGAGTTGTTCGCTTTGACTACCAAGGAACAAAATATAGCAATGTCGTCAAACTTGATGGTTCAGTCATTTAAATTATTCTTTATATCATTTTTTAAAAGCTTATATTTTTCTTTGTATTTTTCCTTTTATTTATTTTTATTTCCTTTTATTACTGATTTATTTATATGTTATTCTTTTACAATATTTATTTCTTAATTTGAGAGAGAGAGCATGTGCATATGAGCCAGGGGGGAGGGGCAAAGGGAGAAGGAGAGAGAGAAAAATCTCAAGGAGACTCCCCTCTGAGCATGGAGCTTGCTTCAAGGGGCTTGATCTGACCCTGAGATCATGACCTGAGCTAAAATCCAGAGTCCTATGCTTAAGGGACTGAGCCAGCCAGGTGTGTCTATTTATATGTTAATTTTATAAACCACCTAATTCTTCAAAAAACACATATATAACTTTGAATATGCAATACGTATCTTATAAAGAATTCTTACAGGTTCTTAAACTATATTTTCTCTTTTATCTCATTATAGCAAAATATAACTGCTTTAATGAGAAACATTAGTGAAATGTCTGAAAGTTGGATTTTTCTCTGTTGGAATGTGAATTTTCATTTAAGTGATTCTTTATGACTGTACATATTTTCAGGAAACTAACCGAAGAAAAAACTGGAAGATGTGGGAATTTAATCTTGAGTTACTTATAATTTAAAAAGTTGGTTAACAGGGGCGCCTGGGTAGCTCAGTGGGTTAAGCCTCTGCCTTAGGCTCAGGTCATGATCCCAGGGTCCTGGGATGGAGCCCCACATGGGGCTCTCTGCTCAGCAGGGAGCCTGCTTCCTCCTCTCTCTGCTTGCCTCTCTGCCTACTTGTGATCTCTGTCTGTCAAATGAATTAAAAAAAAAAAGTTGGTTAGCGGATGATAAAGGTTTTGTTTGACTTGTTTCTTTTTATCAATATAGGTCTAAATTTGTGTACAAAAGTAGGAGCTTACTCCATATCCCTTATATTTAACTAAGTACTAGTTTCTGACTTTCAATTTTCAGTTAAAATAGACATTTTTATCATTAAAACAACCCCTGACTATTCAAAGCTTAAGAAATGTAAGATTTTGCAAAAAAGACCAGAGTTTATCAATGATTTTAGCATTTAAAAATACCTGAATATATTGTCTATTCTTACATATTTCACTGAGAATTTAAATGTCTTGGTCAGTATAACCTATGATAGGTTATAGTCTTCTTTTGAGTTATATTCAGTGGTTTAGAAAATCATAAGGCATGAGGTAAAAGGTCAAGCACTCTCTACACTTATGAAGTCAGTAAACCTTACTCTTAATCATTACCCTTGAACAAGTTTATGTACTGCTATGAAATGCTCATAGGTTTAAAATATATGTATACAGTAACATACTTTTAAACTACTCTAAATACAGCTTTGCTACAAAAATTCAATACTCAAGTAAAAGGATATATTTGTATCTACTTAGGGTAAATATGCATACCAAAATACACATTTTACAAATACATTTTCCTCCATATAGTCAGATATATATAAAATCATTTTATTAAGCCAAAATTAGAAATAACAGAAATTCAATCAAAACCCATTACACCAGCTCAAAGACGTCCTAATCATCATATAATGACTTTTATATGTGTCCTCAGTCCTCAGTTTTGGAACAGGTGTTAGGCTTAAAATTCCCTGATGTATGTGTGTGTTTGGGTGAAAGACTGACCACTGAAACTTAAGTGTAGTAAAGGGGGAGAGTGATGATCCAACTTTATTTAATACATTTCATTACTTAGAATTAGGTTTGGCTGAATTTAACAAAAAATGCAAGTAAGCAATTAAGAAAGTTATTTCTCTCTCACAGAAAAATACACATGTAGGCAATTCATGGTTGATAGAGTAGTTCTGCAGTAGTTCTCCAGCTTTCTTAACTGTATTACCAGGATGAGACCCTCAAGTTTTTGGATCCAGATGCAACCATCATATTCATGTTCCAAGCATCACAGTAGATGAAAGGACAAGAAGGCAGAGGTTCCCAAAGTGTAGCTCTTGAGTTAGCAGCACCAGTATGACCTAGAAACTTGTTAGAAATGCAAATTCTCGATTTTGCTAAATTGGTGCTCAATTTGCTAAATTGGAGCTAAACTGGTGGCATAGCAGGAGGACCCTAGGCTTGTCTCATCCCTTCGACACAACTAGGTAACAATCAAACCACTGTGAATACCCAAAAAATGGACCTGTGGACTGAGAATGAACTCCAAAGCTAGAAGGAGAGAAGAGGCCACACTGAGGAAGACAGAGAAGTAAAGAGACATGGTTTGGGGGAGAAAGGGATCATCTGTGCTGGAGAGGGGAGGGGGCCCCAATCTAGAAATACAAATTCTCAAGCTCCTCTCCAGACTTACTCAATCTGTAACTCTGAGATAGAGCCCAGCATAAAGCCCAGCTGTTTTTTTTGTTTTTCTTTGTTTTAAGATTTATTTATTTGAGAGAGAGAGAATGAGAGAGAGTGTGTGTGAGCAGGTGGAGGGACAGAGAAAGAAGAAAAGGGAGAGGATCTCAAGCAGACTCTCTGCTGAGCATGGAGACTGAGTGGGGTTCAATCTCAGGACCTTGAGATCATGACCTGAGCCAAAATCAAGAGCTGAAGGCTTAACTGAGCCACTCAAGCACCCCACAGGTGTTTTTTTGCTTTTTTTTTTTTTAAAAAACAAGCCCTTCAATTGATGATTATACACATTAAAGTTTGAAGCAAGTTCAAAGGATGTATCCAAGAATTTATGCATAGCACTTTTTCTCACATTTTCTTAGTCAAAACTTAGTCACATGGCCACAGATAGCTATAGTGGCAAGGGAGTGTAGTTATTATTTTAAGTTTTTGATTAACTGGGTATTTATTGATTTCAATGACAGCCTTTTCTCTTATTTAATTTTTAAATCAGATACTATTCATAAAGAATGGGGATTATTTTTGTCCCCATTTGGAAGATAAAAAAACGGAGACCTCCAAATTCTAAATTTTTTACTCAGGAATTCACATACCTTCATTGGTAGGAAAAGTCAGACCTAGAAATTAGGTTTCTTTACCCAAAGTCCTTCACATTTTGTATTATATCACATTTATTTACTGAAGGTCACCCTCTTTACCTATAATGTTTATAATACCTCAGCTTTCTACTTTCTTTTCCTGTCCCCCAAATATTTTCTTCTTGCCAATCTTGCCCATAAAAATGTTGAAGTCGTTTAAAATGTAATATCTAAAATAATAGTTTATGTAGCAAGACAAAAAGAACTTTACAATTATACTACTAATCAGAATGAGATACACTTGACATTTTCTTCTATTTCTTGTTTATATTTCAATCATTGAAACATAAACTAAGTAACTGAATTTTAATAACTGAGAAATGTTAATAACTCAAGATAAATAGCTGCCCAGCACTAATATTTCTAAACTTTGTTGGAAGTTAAGCTAATGTGACAATGCAGTCTTTAAGAGACTAGGAAAACTAACATTAAATTATTGCTTGCTTGTTCTTCCATTAAAGAACAGAGAAAATATTGTTAATGACAGGAACTATGAGAGTGGAAAGTGATTAAAAGTGACTGTTTACGTTTGATATTGTGATCAGAATATTCAACTCTATTCAAGTCACTGACTCTATTGCCTAATGTTTTAGAAATATTTATTGGTAGAGCTGTAATAACAGAAACCGTCTGATGATTTGCTCCAGCTTTTTAAAACTTCCATATGAAAACAAAAAAGATGCTATGCAGTTTACAGATATGAAGATAAATCCGACATAATCAATGTAGCACAGTGTTACCAGCAGGCATATATTTTAGAACCCAGAATAAAAGAAACTTTACTGAAAGGCTAAATCAATTTGATGCTACAAAACACTTCTTATATTCTAACTGGCATAGGCTTTCCAATGCAGCAAGAGTCAGCAGCATCAAGGGTGGTCTGGCCATGACCTATGTAAGACCAGAGGGCACTCCTTTGAATATCACATATCCTATCTAAAGCTCATAGTTATTGACCAAAAAGGGCCATTTCCTTAGCCATAAAAAGAAAGCATTTGGTATTACTAAGCCTGTGGGAAAGAATGTTCATAAAATAAGGACACAAATAGTTGTAACTTTATAAAATTATAAGATTTACCCACTATTTATAATATTTGGAATAGAAATATTATATCACTGTACAGAAGAGAAGGAGGAGTATGTGATCATCTTATGTATATGGAGCACAGAGCATATGATGATGAAAATGATTTTAGCATGCACCATATATTAAGAATTCATATTATGTCTGACTATATGTCAAATACTTTATGTACTTTATCTCATTTAATCTTCATTACTGATCTTTCAGGGGTATTATTCTCCTTTCCCTGTGAGGAATCATAATTATAAAAATTCATTTTTTTAAAGTCATACAGTTAGCTTGGTGAGATGCCTGGATATGCACAAAAAATTTGTACTCCCCTTTTCAAAATGTATCACTGAAGATAGGAAGTAGCTTTACAACTAGGGATTTTATTTCTTAGCTCCCCTTTTTATGAAGGTAGGTATGTTGACTTATTCTTGCCAATGAATGAGGGTGATTGTATCAATTCTAGGTCAAGATATTTAATAAATAGTTCCGGTTGGAAGATGGTGGCAGAGTAGAAGGACTCTGAGTTCACCTTTTCCCATGTATCAAATCATCCTAAAAACCCCAGAAACTGACTTGAAGATTGGCAGAACAGCTCTACAACTAAAGGTAGAGAAGAGGTAGGTAAGAAGTTCAAGAAGGTAGGTAGTGCAGAGATAGGGTTTGAGAAAGAAATGAATCATGGTTTCTGTGGTAGAGAGGGAGCACAGTCGTGGAGAAGAGCAAGAGACAGACCAGCATAGAGGAGAGTGCACAGGGGAAAATGAAAGCCCATAGCAAGTGACATGGTAGGTGAGAGTTGCTGAATTTTATGACTTCTGGCAACCAGCAGGGCTCAGCCTGGAGTTTTAAAGGTCAACAGGTATGGCAGGGATAGAGACTGGAGGACATTGTGCTGCTTTTTGAGAAAGGGTAGGTAAACAACTTGCAGCCATACAGCCTGGAAAGACTGATCTGAGGAGCTCTTGAGGGACACAGAGGAAGTTATTTGCACATTTTATAGTGTATCCCAGAGACACAAACATTCACAGAGAGACGGCTCCAGGAACAAAGGAACTGGCAGGTACCATTTCCCTCCCCTACCCCTCAGCATAACCCTAGGGCCTATACTCACTACCAAGCTTCACTCCCAATGCTCTGGTGGAAACACTCTTCCCAGTCTCCCTTGCTTCAGTCCCAGCACAGCAGACCTCCCTCAGAAGACCTGCCCAAGCCCCTACTCGCACTACAGCTCCAAACTGGGGAGTTTTACAGAGCCTCAGTTCCAGCAGTATCCAACAAGTATCATTTTACAAGCAGACCAGAGTTAAATTGGGCCACATTCATGCCAGGAACCAAAACATGCACACAACAGGAAAAAGAGCCTCTGCAGATGACTGGCGGCCCAGCCCTAGGGAACGGGGGGTACTACATGGCAGAACACTATATCTCTTCTTCATAAAGCCATTACTACCAAGAACTAGAGATGTAGCTGACTTTATTGACATACAGAAACAGGCAAAGAGATTTTGACAGAATGAAAGACAGAGAAATTTGTCCCAAATGAATGAACAGGACAAGGCCATGACCAGAGAACTAAGTGAAACAAAGAAAAGTAAAATGTCTGATGGACTATTTAAAGCAATTATCATAAGGATACTCACTGGACTTGAAAAAAGAATGGAAGTCATCAGTGAAACCCTTATCACAGAGATAAGAAATAACAAAGGATAGATAAAGGGCTCTATAAACAAAATAAGAAGCACACTTGATGGAATGAACAGTAGGCTGTAAGAAGTGGAGTAATCAATTAGTGATCTACACAAGGTAGTAATGGAAAGTAATCAAGCTGAACAAAAAATAAAAAAATAATTATGCAAAATGAAAACATAGGGATCTTGGTGACTCCATCAAATGTAATAATGTTTGTTTCTAGGAATTCCAGAAGAAGAAGAAGAGAGAAAGGTGGGTAGAAAATTTATGTGAAGAAATAATGGCTCAAAACTTCTCTGATCTGGAGAAGGAAACAGACATCTAAATCCAGGAGGCACAGAGAACCCCCCAAAAAATCAACAAAAAGAGATGCAGACCAAGACATACTGTAACTAAAATCACAATATACAGTGATAAAGAAAAAATTTAAAAGCAGCAAGACAAAAGAAGATAGTAACATACAAGAGCAACCCCGTAAGGCTATCAACAGATTTTACAGTAGAAACTTTCCAAAACATGAGAGAGTGGCATGATATAATCAAAGAGCTGAGTGAGAAGAATCTGTAGCCAAGAAAACTCTATCCATCAAGGCTATCATCATAACACAAAGATAAAGAGTCTGCAAGCCAAACAAAAACTAAGGGAGTTCATTACCACTAAACCAGACCTGCAAGAAATATTAAAGTGGAAAGGAGAGAGCAGAAGTGACAGTAAGAAGTCAGGAAACAAAAAAGCAGTAAAAATGAATATTTCTGTAAAAAGCAATCAAGGAGTTCACTAAATAATAGGATGTAAAATATAAAAGCATACATCTAAAATTTGGATAGAAGAGAAGTAAAGGATGGTTCAAAGTTAAGCAAGCATCCACTTAATATACAGTGCTATATGCAGAAGAGGTTATATACAAACTTAATGGTAGCCATATAACAAAAATCACTAATAAATATACAAAGAATAAAGAGAAAGAAATCCAAATATATAACTAAAGAAAATACCAAAACCATGAAAGAGAGAAAGAAAACAAAGGACCAGAGAAAATCTTCAGTAACAACCACAAAACAAGAAATAAAATGGCAGTAAATAAATATCTATCAATAACTACTTTGAATGTAAATGGACTAAATGCTCCAAAGACACAAGGTGACAGAATGGATAAAAAAATAAGACCCATCTGGGATGCCTGGGTGGCTCAGTGGGTTAAAGCCTCTGCCTTTGGCTCGGGTCATGATCCCAGGGTCCTGGGATGGAGCCCCGCGTTGGGCTTTCTGCTCAGCAGAGAGCCTGCTTCTCTTCCTCTCTCTCTCTGCCTGTCTCTCTGCCTACTTGTGATCTCTGTCTGTCAAAGAAATAAATAAAAAGTCTTAAAAAAAAAATAAGACCCATCTATATGCCGCCTGCAAGAAACTCATTTTAGTCCTAAAGATACTTACACTGAGAGTAAGGGGATGATGAAAGATCTATCATGCATCTACCATGCTGTTAATAGAAAGCTAGTATAGTGATAGTTATATTGAACAAATGAATTTAGAGCAAAGACTCTAACAAGAGACAAAGTAGAACACTATATAATAATAAAGGAATAATCCAACAAGAAGATGTAACAGTTGTAAATATTTATACACCCAACATGGAAGCAACCAAGTATATAAAACAGTTTACAACAAAAAAGGAGGAGCATCTGGGTGGCTCAGTCCTAAAGCACCTGCCTTCAGCTCAGGACATGATTCCAGGGTCCTAGGATCAAGCCCCATTTGGGGTTCTCTGCTCGATGGGGTACCTGCTTCTCCCTCTCCAACTCCCCCTGTTTGTGTTCCCTTTTTCACTGTGTCTTTCTCTGTCAAATAAATAAATAATATTTAGGGAAAAAATAAGGAAATAATTGATAATAATACAATAATAGTAGGGGATTTTAACACTCCACTTGCATCAATAGATCTAAGGAAAAAATCAGCAAGGAAACAATGACTTTGAACGATACATTGTAATAGATGGATTTAACAGCTATATTCAGAAAACTTCATCCTAAAAAAGAACATTCTTTTTAAATGCACATGGAACACATTCCAAAATAGATCACATATTAGCCCACAAAACAAACCTCAATAAATTTAAAAAGACTAAAGTCATACCATGCAATTTTTCTGTTATGAATCTAGAAGTCAACCACAAGAAAAAATCTGGAAAGACCACATATATATGGAGGTTAAATAACATGCTACTAAACAATGAATGGATCAATAAGGAAATAAAATAAAAAAAAATAGAAAAGTACATGGGAAACACAATGGTCCAAAACCTTTGGGATGCAGCAAAAGTGGTTCTAAGAAGGATGTTTACAGCAATACAGTCTACCTCAAGAAGCAAGAAAAATCTCACATAAACAACCTAATCTTACATCTAAAGGAGCTAAAAAAGAATAACAAACAAAACCCAAACCAGCAGATTCAAGGAAATAACAAAAATTAGAGCAGAAATAAATGATACTGAAACTAAAAAATCAACAGAACATTCAATGAAACCAGGAGCTGGTTCTTTGGAAAGATCAATAAAATTGATAAACCTCTAGCCAGACATGTCAAGAAAAAAAGAAAGGACTCAAATAAATAAAATCACAAATGAGAGGGGAGAAATAACAACCAACACCACAGAAATAGAAATATAAGAGAATATTATGAAAAACTATATGCCAACAAATTAACAATCTAAAAGAAATGGATAAATTCCTAGAAACATACAAACTGCCTAAAATGAAACAAGATGAAACAGCAAATATGAACAGACTAATAACCAGCAAGAAGACTGAATCAGTTAGCCAAAACTCCCAAAAAACAAAAGTCCAGGACAGATGGCTTCATGGAAGAATTCTACCAAACATTTAAGGAAGAGTAAATACCCATTCTTCTCATATTATTCCAAAAAAATAGAAAAGGAAGGAAAACTTCTGAATTCATTCTATGAGGCCAGCATTACCCTGATATCAAAACCAGATAAAGGCACCACTAAAAAAAGAGAATTCCTGGCCAATATCTCTGATGAACAAAGATGCAAAAATCCTCAGTAAAATACTACTGAACTGAATCCACAAATACATTCACCATGATCAAGTGGAATTTATTCCTGAATTTTAAGGGTGAGTATTTGCAAATCAATCAATGTGATACATCAAATCAATAAGAGGAAATATAAGGACCATATGGTCATTTCAATAGACGCAGAAAAAGAATTTCATAAAGTACAACACTTATTCACGATAAAAACCCTCAATGAAGTAGGTTTTGAGGGAACATACCTCACCATAATAAAAGTTATATATGAAAAACCTACTGCTAACATCAGATTTAATGGGAAAAACTTGAAAGCTTTTCTTCTACAATAAGAAATAAGATCAGGATGTCTACTCTCATTACTTTTATTCAACTTAGTACTGGAAGTCCTAACCAAGCAATCAGACAACAAAAAAGAAGTGAAAGACATCCAAGTTGTCAAGGAAAAAAGTCGAACTTTCACCATTTGCACATGACATGATACTATAAAAAGAAAACCTGAAAGATTCCATCATAAAACTGCTAGAACTGACAAATAAATTCAGTAAAGTTACAGATTACAAAATTAACATACAGAAATCTTTTGCATTTCCATACATCAACAATGAAGCAGCAGAAAAAGATATTAACAAAATAATCCTATTTATAATTTCACCAAAAATGGTAAGATACCTAGGAATAAACCTAACCAAAGAGGTAAAAGAACTGTACTCTGAAAATTATAAAACACTGATGAAAGAAACTGAAATAGATAAAAAGTAACAGAAAGACATTCCATGCTCATGTACTGGAAACATAAATTCTGTTAAAATGTCTATACTATCCAAAGCAAGGTACACATTTAATACAATCTCTATCAACCAACAGCATTTTTTCACAGAATTAGAACAAACAATTCTAAAATCTGCGTGGAACAGCAAAAGACCCTAAACAGCCAAAACCATCTTGAAAAAGAAAAGCAAAGCTGAAGGCATCACAACTCCAGACTTCAAATTATATTATAAAGCTGTAGTAATCAAAATAGTATGATATTACCACAGAAATAGACACATAGATCAATAGAACAAAATAGAAAACCCAGAAATAAACCCAAAATTCTATGGTCAATTAATCTTTGACAAAGTAGGAAAGAATTATAATGGAAGAATAACAGTCTCTTCATCAAATATTGTTGGAAAAACTGGGCAACTACATGCAAAAAGAATGAAACTTCACCATTTTCTTACACCATACACAAAAGTAAATTCAAAATGGATTGAAAACCTAAATTCGAGACCTGAAACCATAAAAATCCTAGAAGAAAACACAGGCAGTAACCTTTTTTTGACATCGGGTGTAGCAACTATTTTCTAAATAGGTCTCCTGAGTCAACGGAGACAAAAGCAAAAATAAACTATTGATATGGTATCAAAATAAAATCTTCTGCATGGCAAAGGAAATAGTTAACAAAACTAAAAGCACCCTAAAGAATAGGAGAAGATATTTGCAAATGACATATCTGATAAAGGGTTAGGATCCAAGATCTATTAAGAAATTATAAAGCTAGGGACTCCTGGGTGGCTCAATGGGTTAAAGCCTCTGCCTTGAGCTCAGGTCATCATTCCAGGGTCCTGGGATCAAGCCCCACATCTGGCTCTCTGTTCAACAGGGAGCCTGCTTCCCCCCACCCCCACTGCTTGCCTCTCTGCCTACTTGTGATCTCTGTCAAATAAATAAATAAAATCTTTTAAAAAAATGAAGTATATGAAAATTTGAAAAAAAAATTATAAAGCTCAACACCAAAAAAAGTATAATTAAGAAATGGACAGAAGACATGAACAGATATTTCTCTTAAAAAGACATCCAGGTAGCCAAGACACATGAAAAGATATTCATCATCCCTTACCATAAGGGAAATCAAAACTACAATGAGGTATCACCTCACACCTGTCAGAATGGCTAAAATCAATAACACAAGAAACAACAGGTGTTGATAAGGATGGGGAGAAAAAGGAACACACTTGTACTACTAGAGAGAATGCAAACTGGTGCAACCACTGTGGGAAACATGGAAGTTCCTCAAAAATTTAAAAATAGAACTATCCTACAATCTAGCAATTGTACTCTTGGTTATTTACCCAAAAATACAGAAACAGTAATTCAAAGGGATACATGGCCCCCTAGGTTACAGCAATATTATTTACAATTGCCAAATTATAGAAGCATTCCAAATATCTATCAATTGATGAACAGATAAAGAAGAGGTGGTGTGTATATATATATATGATGGAATATTATTTAGCCATAAAAAGAAGGAAATTGTGCCATTTGCAATGACATGGATGGACCCAGAGAATATAATGCTAAGCAAAATAAGTCAGAGAAAAACAAATACCAGCTTACTTCACTATGTATGTAACTTAAGAAACAAAACAAATGAGCAGAGAGAAAAAATGAGAGAGAGAAAGAGAAATCAAGAAACAGACTCTTAATTATAGAGAACTGATGGTTACCAGAGGGGAGGTGGGTGGGAAGGATGGGTTAAGTAGGTGATGGGGATTAAGAAATGCACCTGTTGTGCATTGGGTGATTTATGGAATCGCTGAATCACTATTTTGTATACCTGAAACTAATAAATCAGTGTATGCAAAAAAATAAAAAGATTTTTAATAAGCTCATGGGCCTTCTTCATGTTCAACTGGATGGGGAATATCTTGAGGCCCTACAATGAGTGTAGAGTTATGAGATGGTAGGGCCTTAAATCATTTTGTGCAGTTTAGCTGCAGTATATTTCTATAGCGTTAAGTTACAGACATTTAGGATTTTTTAATTTAATTTAATTTTTTTTTTTCGCCACAGTGTAACTCTAACTAGTATAGCCGGTTATTTGTGAAACAGAAAAAGAATCTCTTTGTCTGATTCCAAGATCTGTGTTGGCCCTTATATGGCCCCCTGATGTTCCCAGCCAGATCTGAATGAACTGCTTAATATAATGTTTTCTTCCACAAAGGAGTCACACTGAAAACTGAACAAAGCACCAATAACATTAGTAACAAACTTTTTATATATCTCGAGAAGAGAATGTTAGTACCTCATCAAAACAATATGATCATGATGACAATAATAGATATGTTGAAAAAATTGATTCAGTTTTTGTAGACATGCTTTTGCCTACAAAATTTGTTTAGTAAAACAGACCTCAAAATTTGTAATTAAGGAGAAGTATCAGGTCTCTTTTTGCTTAAGTCTAAGCCTTATCATCTAAGACAGTTTTATAGAAGCTATCTGGTCTCTATATGAATATTAACATATTTTGTCTATAACCTTACTTGCTGTCATCACTCCCATTCCAGCAATTACATTCCCATTGCTTGTCATAAGAATAAGATGTGGATTTATACACACATTGTTAAACTAAAGAAAGAGTAATGTGGTAAGGGCTTGCAAAATCAAAGCTCTGCTTTTCTGGGTAAGTTTTATTTATTATTCATTTAGTTAAGTATGGTGGGGATGATTAAAAAACAAACACACAAAACCTTGCTAACCAAATAATACATTAGAGAGAAAAAAAATTTTTTTTCAGAATATTCTGTCATACCAGATTTGATTTCCCATGATAGTGGTTCTTCCATCATAATGAATGGGTCCTTTTCCTTTTTCGTCCCTCCCCCAACTGCCCTCCCCCCCAACCCCAGCACATCACAGCACTGACTCGGAAGGTGAAGAGAATGCACCTAGGCAGTTCTTTTTTTAAAGGTTTACATTTAAAAAATATATATTTTGTTTATTTATTTGAGAGAGAGAGAGAGTATGAATGCATTCATTCAGGCACGCAAGTGTGAGGAAGGGGAGGGACAGAAGTAGAGGGAGAAGCAGACTCTGCTGACCAGGGATCCCAATGAGGGTTCTATCTCAGGGCCCTAGGATCATGACCTGAGTCACAGACACTTTACTAAGTCATCCAGGCACCCAGTGTTTCTTCTTTTTCTTAAAGTACCACAAGTGATGCTAAGACAACCAGACTGAAAGCCTCCTGAAATAACAATTTATAGCCCATACCATTAAAATATTGAAATACTAAAAAGTAGCTAACATTCCATGAGTGTGTGATAGGTCCACAATAAGCAGAATATGGCCATTTTTCCCTTTAATCTTCACATTAATTCTTTAACATAGATACTAGCCTAATCTTACAGAATGAAAAGCTGATGGTTAGAGACAATATATTTCCCAACGCCACAGAGTCATTATGCAATAGAATACAAATAGTTGTACTCTTGCTCTGCAGACTCTAACTTGCTTAGATTCTGGGGGCAACACTAGCTCTGATTGTGCCCATCTGAAAAACATGATCCAGTGTAGCTTTCCATAGCTTTTTGTCTATTTTTAAGGTTCTGATACTCTGATCCATGGTAGAAAAGGTCTTAATGTTGTTGATTTCCATTAGTTTGGGTAGCTTTTCTTTGGAAATCATGTGTCGAGTGAAAAAAAATGCCAAGACTATTTTCACATTCTGAGGAAAAGATCAAGGGACAATTTGTTTTGCAGATAATTCCACTGTCTGAAAATTGGTCAGAATAGGAAACTATAGAACTCAGTTTTCTTAGGACAGTGTTATTTGTGTCTGTTATCCCAGTAAAATGGAAAAAGAGTAACATTTTAATCACAGGGCTGTTTTGAGGATTGAATATAAAAATACACATGAAGTTTTTGGCAAATGGCTGCACCTGCTAAGTACGCTATAAATGTTAGAGATTATTATAATTATTAGTGGCCATTGCGAGGTGTTATAAACATCTAGCTCTTTTATTCTCTATAACATATGATTTTGTATTTTTCTTGGTTCTAGAAGTATAATATTTATGATTTCTGTAGGTTCTGTTCTCCATACTATCTAAGAAAGCAATTTTATTTTATTTTATTTTATTTTTAAAGATTTTATTTATTTATTTATTTGACAGACAGAGATCACAAGTAGGCAGAGAGGCAGGCAGAGAGAGAGGAGGAAGCAGGCTCCCTGCTGAGCAGAGATCCCCATGCGGGGCTCGATCCCAGGACCCTGGGATCACGACCAGAGCCGAAGGCAGAGGTTTTAACCCACTGAGCCACCCAGGTGCCCCAAGAAAGCAATTTTAAAAAGTAAGTCTCAGGTTCTTAAGTTTTTAGAAATTGTGTTTACTTGTGGTAATTTTGTTTAGCCAATGAGTCCATCGTGAATCCCAATTTGAGGTACAGAATGGTTAAAATTGAGATAATGACTCCATTATCCAAGCTGAAACACAATATTTCAGCTTTATATGTGCTGTATCAAAGAAAACATGGTACATAGGTGTTTCCCTTGTGAAATGTAAACAAATTAAACTTAGGTCATATGAGACAATAAATCAGAATTTGTTTTTTAGTTACTGTAGATTGCTTTTTCCCTTCCATTTCTTGAATTTTCAAATCTTGTATATGCTATAATTTACATACTTACTGAAGTGAATATATTGCTGCACATTATAAATTGAGAGTAAAAAAGAAATTCATAATGTCTAACCATCCCTTTCTTTTAATGTAATGCCTGACAGGAGAAAAAAAAGGTGTGAATTTATAGTGTGATTTACAAGTAAATGTATACAATGTTCAAAGCCATGATTCACATACAAAGAATCCACACTATTTCTTTATTTTCTTTTATTGCAAAAGGGTTCACAGCACTTGTTATAAAATGTCCTCCTCAAATAATCTAACCAAAATGGCAATAGAATTAGTAACTTATTTCATTTTGAAATAAATGAAGTAGCAAATAGCTTGTTTCAACCAAACTAAGACAAATTCCCTATTCTGCTTTCTAGCATGAGGAGGACATAATAATTTTGTGAAAAAGGCCCTTGATGTCTCTTTATTAGGACATAAGATATGAATAGCAATTACAATAATTAAATATAATTACATTAAAATAATTAGTACTTAAACTATCAATTGCCGTGCTCTACTCAGCAATTAAACACACAGACAAGATTTCAATATAATTTATATTGCTCTGTTCCTTACTCAGGAAGTGGTGAAAATAATCTCCCTGTGTGTTTTCAATTAAAGCAGCAACACATCAGTTTTCCAACAGTTTTTAAAGCTAGGGAGGTCATAAAACTTATGAATCACTGAATTTTTTAAGTGGTTGTAGTTTGATGGGTTTACCAAATGCTCTAGAAAAGTCATTTCTACTTCTAGAAATTCCTAAGAGGGAAGCCGGCCCTGCTGTGGAGACTGTGACAGATTTTCTTATCATTTGCACATCATAGGGTTCAAAGCTGCTACTCAGATAGGACTGATATTAGGTTCCATACAATAGGTTTGAATAGTTCTGATCTCCATTTGTTTGGGTATCCTCCTTTGAAAACAGTGTACAGAAGTAGAAAATGATAATTTCCAAGATTCTAAAATGCTCCTCATTTTGTAGGGAAGTTAAGGGAAACCTATTTTGCAAGAGTTTCAGATCATTGACATTTTAGCATTACAAACATCACTGGATAAAGTTACTACAGAAAAATAAGTCCATAGACCAATGACTCAAGTACTATTTAAATTTGTAAAAATTAAATTATGTCATCAATACTTAGAAAAGTGGTCTGTGAAAAGATCATATACTACTCAGCATCTCATTAGCAAGTTTGATATTTATTGTTTTTAATAATAATTTTAAAATTGTTTTTCCGACGATTAAGAGTCAGAGCTTCTATTTGGCCAGCATTCACTAGTACAACATTACAGGTTGGTAAAGTGTGAATTATTCTCTACTGATTAGTAAATGCCTGGTAACCAAACTTTACAAGTTACCACTTTGCTATACTAGTGATTATCCTGGTTTCCCTTTTTCTAAGTTCTCCAAGATTCAGTAAATAACCCTGGCACAGAAGAAGGTGTCAAGGTGTCAAGGATGCTACGACTCCCCATAACCAGCATCTATTCAGTATCTTATTGGCTATAAACCACATGCAACCTTGGAAAGACGCTGTGCTAAACCATCAGTAATCCACTCTCCAAACTTTCTTAGTGTCTGGCATGTCACAGATAGATATTGCTTTTAGCTAAAACCATTTCCATATGTAATGTTGAATAAACCAATGTTGATGGCATGAGCTGGTGTTTAGCATTTGGGGGAATCCTGGGACATAGACACTGGGAAGAGATGTTAGGGACTGACAAAGCAAAAAGAGAAGGAGAAAACCCAGTGCTCTCCCAAGCAGACACTGAGATCTAAGGTGCAGAATAATCCTGAAGGGCACATGGAACAGAGAAGCTAAAAGTAAAGACACAGAGAACAAAGCGTGTTCCAGGAAATCTGTTTCCATCAGATGAAGAGATGTGAGGAACAAGACTGGCAGAAATGAAGCAGGAAAGTGTACGCTAGTGGTTCAGGAGTGTTTCTCCAGAGCTCTGGACAGACCTGGCCAGTTGAACAGCTCCAGGTATCAAAGAACAAAGACAGAGTGAGTCCCAGGAAGGCTGAATGACTTTCTCATATGAGTGATCCTTGCTTAGTATTTGCCAAAAAAGGCTAATGAGATCAACTGTCCAGCAAGAGGGTGTCTGGGTGCCTCAGTCGGTTAAGCGTCTGTCTTCAGCTCAGGTCATGATCCCAGGGTCCTGGGATCGAGCCCCACATCCAGCTTTCTGCTCAGGAATTCTGCTTCTCCCACTCCCTCTACTATTCCCCTTGCTTGTGCTCTCTCTCTCTGTCAAATAAATAAACAAATATAATCTTAAAAAAAAAAATCATCCGACAAGTCATAGTGACTGAAATTCCAATATGAATTTAAAAGTAATGTAAGCTTCAACACAAATCCTAGGGCTTCCACTTAAAATTCTTGGACCTCAGAAGTGACTTAACATCTCTGAACATGTTTCCTCAACTGAAAAATCTTTTAATGAGAAATAAGGAAACAGGTATTTTTAAATTGCTTTGGATTGATCAGCATTCAATCAATAAAAACTATGCCGATAATGTTTGCATTGAATAGTAAGGAAACTTCATCAGCAGAACCTCTGGTATCTTGCTAGTTAAAGCTCCATTTTGGTCTGGAGGGAATGAGTATGTGTGAGTGACTACTCATTACTATTACCTGAGTGAGGCTCGGATGAAACAATCTACACATTCCACTTTAATAGGCAGACCCTTGCAATAAGAATCAATTTGCACCACAGTACTCAGATGAAAAATAACTTGAAACTTTTAGTGTTCCTTTTTCTCAAGCAATTAAATCGGGCTCAGAATACCCCACCTGACTACCCGGCAGGTTCTTTCCCCTTTGTTAGGATCATAAAGTGTCTGTAGTTTCTTACACAGTTCAGAAATCTTGGGAAAAGAGATGAGTTTTCAGTTCAACTGAGAATTTCATTTTCCATGTCTCTTTAGTCTGATCATCTTGCCCACTAAATTTAGTAATTTTAGTCAGTGGAACATTTCCTGTTATTTCCAAGCCCCTGAAATTTGAGGCTCAGTCTTCAGAAATAGACCCTCTATCAGAAATATTTCCATGAAGCTCCTCCAGTACCTGCTGCAGAGACTCCAAAGCACAGGTGCTTCTGCCCCACTGTCCTCAACTTCCAAAATCCACCACCTCCTGTGTGGCCAGCACAATTCTTACTCTCTTAAGCCATCTAGGTCTTTCTCTTCCCAAAGGTTAGACCTCCCTAAAAGGAGCCATTAAATTTTTGCCCTCCAGCAAGGGCAGTGCCTGGACAGAAAGAAGGCTCCTTTGTGACATGCCCACAGGAAAACAAAACATAAGTCTGTTTTTTCTTTTTTTTCTTAAAGATTTTATTTACTTATTTGACAGAGAGAGATCACAAGTAGGCAGAGGGGCAGGCAGAGGGAGAGAGGAGGAAGCAGATTCCCCGCTGAGCAGAGAGTCTGAATCAAGGGTTGATCCCAGGACCCTGATATTATGACCTCAGATGAAGGCAGAGGCCTTCACTGAGCCACCCAGGTGCCCCAAGTTTGTTTTTTCTATTGGACTATACTCAACATGCTTTGCAGTGATCTCAAAAACCATTTCTATTTCTCCCCTAGTAATTCCACAGTATTTAATTGCTTTTAAAATAATTTTACAAATATGCAATTTGATGACAGACTAAAATTAAAACTTTTTAAAAAGTTATAAATTATAGATAAGTATACTCTTCAGATATGAAAATTAATAATTCATTAAAATGTATTCATCAGAATAATAAAAAATTCCTCAGGTATAAAATCTTTTGATTTTTCTCTATGGTAAAAATATATTGAATGGTTATTATTTAAATAGATATTTAGATCTTTAGGACATTCAAAATACTAAATAATATAACCAATGAATGTTAAAAAATAACTGCCAATGTAGGTATGCATATATGTATGTATTTCTATGTGTTTGTGCATATATTTATATTCCCTAGTAAGCCCATGTATCTTAATACCCTTTCTATTTTCTAAATGTATCACTAAGGAGAGTAGGACAATAAATTTAATATTGTACAACTAAATAAAAAACTTGAAAAATTAAAAATGAAAAAATATAAATTTTAATATTTGTGTTACTATTAAATTCAATATTGTTCAAAAACAGTGAATTTGAAATTTTTTATAGTAAGTTCAGTACAGATTATAATTTGAGGAATGCTTGTTTGGCATATAAGTAAATTAGAGTTGAATATAAATACTGAAAAAGATGAGACTTTTTGTTACACACAGAAGTATTAAGCTTCAGCATGGAGACAATATTATATCTCAATATTTTAAGAGAGTTATTACACATAATTATGCATTAATGCAATAATTTCTAAAGAATGTTAAAATAATTTTAGTTTATAATGTCATAAATAGCTGTCAAATGGGAATTTCATCTTATCAATTTCAAAGAAAAGACTTGATTTATTTTATTGATATGAAAGAATTATATCCAGTCTGGCTAACTAAAAAGAGATGAAAAGCATTTTAAGAAATAAAAATAAAAATAAAATAAAATCTCAATTGTGTTTCTGAGGCCTAAAATAAATGTAACAGAAACAAATCCAATAGTAATATTTAACTCATATATCATTTCATTTTATCTGAATTTGTATAACATATTTGTTTTGATAACACTCAGATCGTCTATAAATGAAATGTAAATCTGTGAAATATATTAGGCTATCAACAAGCAACTGTGATATCCGACTCAGAGAAAGCATGTGTCACAGAACATTAGGTACTCTTTAGTACACTCAAAGTAACTTGTGTAAGGTCATATGCAGCCATTTTATAAAAGACTCACTCTTCATGAACATGCTGGCCATGGGCTATGTCACTTTATGTTTAGGGCATCATTATTTCAAGTTTGGTACAAATTTTATGACTCAGTTTGTCAAAGTTCTTCAACTCCAGAACTCAAACTATCACTTTCTGAGAGTAAAAGAGAGTACACAAGTAGAGGACATATATTTCCAAAGACTAAGTCTATGAAATTATGGTTAAAGTAGAATTACACTTTCATATTCTGACATATAACATGAGCAAATTATTGTCTGGTAAAAGAAACATTTCTTTATATAAAATTTTGACTTTTTTGGTCATGTGATGCTAAGTGCCAGAGTGAGTTATAAAGTGTTATTGGAACTCATTTCAAAAACAGTAGAATATTTTGAAGCAATCGTGTGTCTTGTGATCTTAAAATATTTTAACAGTAAACTAGTACTATTCATAAAACTTTGAAGTGCTAAAAGTATTTCTATATAATTACTCAAATCATGAAATATATTTTGTTAATGATTTTAAGAGCTCTCTTAACTACCTTTAGATATACAAGTGGTCTTTGTGATATGTAGATAAGGAAGGTTTTAAAAATAAGGATAGTTGGGGCGCCTGGGTGGCTCAGTGGGTTAAAGCCTCTGCCTTCAGCTCAGGTCATGTTCCCAGGATCCTGGGATCAAGCCCCAAATCTGGCTCTCTGCTCACCAGGAAGCCTGCTTCCTCCTCTCTCTCTCTGCCTGCTCTCTTCCTACTTGTGATCTCTGTCAAATAAATAAATAAAATCTTTAAAAAATAAAAAAAATAAAAAATAAATAAAAATAAGGATAGCCAAGGGCGCCTGGGTGGCTCAGTGGGTTAAAGCCTCTGCCTTCAGCTCAGGTCATGATCCCAGGGTCCTGGGATGGAGCCCCATCGGGCTCTCTGCTTAGCAGAGAGTCTGCTCCCCCCTCCACCCCGTCATCTCTCTCTGCCTGCTTCTCTGCCTACTTGTGATCTCTGTCTGTCAAATAAACAAATAAAATCTTAAAAAATTAAGGACAGCCAAGAAATGTGGTATATGCATTATTCTCACACTTTTCTATCATTATCACATACCTCTCCTGTGGTTATGAGCAAACAAAACTGTGTCAGACACTGTGGAGTTACTGTCATCTATTTCAGAAAGTCTATGCTCCAGAGAGTCTTATGAACAAACAAAGTATTTTTAAAAAATCCTATAATCAACATTATCTATAAATACAGCAGCAAATATTAGATTAAGAAATGCAATTTTAAATTAGAATGGAAGACTTTACAATCAAAAAAGAAAACAGGACAAGATCTTCTGGAAAACTGATTAAATATAAGATGCAACACTCTCCAAATATATATAAATAAGGACAAAAAAAGAACAAATCACATAATTGGAATTAAAGGGGAGTAGTTAGGAAAGTTTTTTGATGAAATGAGTATTGTCAGGAAAAGGAAACTGTTGGCAAACAGAAACTGAGAGGAATTTCGGACAGTAAGAATGATAACCACAGAGAATGAAGGATGTCTAGACAAATTTAAAGTACAGCCAGCAGCTGCATTAGACTCAGTGACAAAAGAATCTTGTGCAGAATGCAAAAGGCAGAGAACTCTCCACAGAAAAGCATTTCTAGTATAATAATGGAAAGCTGGAAGAGTTTGCGTTATTCCAGGGCAGCAGAAGTGTGTGAGTGTGTGTGAGAGAGGGTATGTATACACTGTATAAGAACCATATACAGAATGCGAACCTTAAAAGAGTCAGATATTGGGGCACCTGGGTGGCTCAGTCTGTTAAGCTTCTGCCTTTGGCTCAGGTCATGATCCCAGGGTCCTGGGATCAAGCCCCATGTCGGGCTCCCTGCTCCCCCGGGGTCTGCTTCTCCCTCTCCCCTTGCTCTTTCACCCCTTCTTGTGCTCTCTTTCTCTCAAATTAATAAAATCTTTAAAAAAATGTTTTTTTTTTTTTTAAAAAGGAGTCAGATATTTGGCTCTGCCATTTTTGTTTTGAATGATGCAATTAAATTTAACAACTGATGTTTTGCAATGGATGAAAAGTAGGATAAAATTTCTTCCTTAGAGATACTACGGACAAAAAAAAAGAGTTTACTATAATTATAAAAATAATTTTTTTCTCCATACTGTAAATACAATAGCGTCTCTTTGTTTATGTTAATATACCTATGTTAAAAACATATATATATATGTGTGTGTGTATATATATATATGGATATGTGTACATATATCCTTATATATTTTTAAGAACTTTAATAAAAACACCATTCATCTCTAAACCCTGAAGAAGCATTTTAAAGTTTGACATGTCTCTGTTAGACATTTTTATATGCATTTATATCCATTTCAAACACATAACACACACATATAATTTCTATTTTAAACAAAAGTGGATTCATACTAGTTATACTGTTAAGTTACTTATTTTTTCACTTTGCTCCCTATCATGGGCAGCTTTCAACTTTAGATTTACCTTGTTCTTTGTTTTTTGATTTTTGGTGGTGGTGTTTTTTTTTTTTTTTTTTTTTTACTTACTGACTGAATAGAATTCAGTGTATACATATACAATAATTCTCTTATTTTTCTTTAAAGAAATTGTTAGATTTTTTCATTTAGCAATCACAAATCTTGATTCTATGATTATCTTTGTGTATTTATATTTGAAAATTTTCATGAACATGATTTTTGAATAAATTTAAAAGTGGAAAGGCTGGAAATTTATATTTGAAATAAAGATTTTAAATGGTGGTAAACATTCATTTGTAGATAGTACTGAACATAAGTATAGATTTTGGTTGAAGAAAATATTTAGGAATAGAAAAAAGACCTGAGAAATGAACATAATTACAGCTGGATAAAAACACTACACATAAAAGTGGCAGGCAGAAACACAAAGGTAAGAAATTAAGGATAAATCTTGTTATGCCTTGTTTCTTAAGTTTTGTAGAGAAGTATAAATGATAAACATAATAAGCTTGTGATTTGAAAAAGATAAGTGCCAGGAAGTAAATTCTAAAGAGAGCCAAAACTAGTAACTAGATAATGGGAGGTTATTACTGAGATCAGCCATGAGATCACTGTCACATTAAGGAATAGTTTTAGTGAAAGACTCATAATGAAGATATAAATTAGGAATGGTCAAGCAGAGATAGATAAGTGGAAGTAGAAACATGTTTCCTAAAAAGTATGGTAATGGTAGGAAAAGTAGATTTGAGACAGCATCAATCTTCATAAAAGACACTTGTTGAAATAAATTTAAGGAGGTTGAGCACAAAATAATTGTTAATTCTCATGACATGAATTAGTTGGGCTGGAAATGATTTGCTCTCATGTGGTAGATATGAATTATAGAATGGAATATTAAATTAGAATGGACAAAAAGGGATTTGGAGATATTTTATTATAGATCATAAAGCCAAAGCATCTTCTAATTCAAATATTTATAACACGAGATAAAAAGTGAGGCAGTGAGATCCTTTAAATTTTACCAGACTGCTTTCAACACACAGTTAAAGAAGACTATAACCTTTAACACTTATCACATTTTTAAAAAAGTGAAAAAAGTCTGTCAATACTGAATAAATTTAATGGTATGTACTGGTAATTTTGAGAGAAGATAAAAAATAAAGATGCTTACTGATTGTGCTACATGCTAAAGATTAGAGAAGTTTTCATGGGTATTTTTATTTACAAGTGTTACATGTATGGTCACCCATTCTTATAAATAACTGACAGATCCTGAATAAAACCAATAAGCATAAATAGAATTTTATACTAATGTGACAAGCTGTAAATTCATTGTGTTGAAATTGAATACAAGTTTTCTAAATTAAAGTTTTAAAAGGACTGTATGCATGGCCAACACCCTAACAATGTATGATACTGATAAATGAAAGCAAGGGAAAAATTGAATATAGCTAATGAACTGACACAGCAAACAGTTAATATGGTAAAAAGTACCAGAAATCAGACTCTTAACCATAGAGAACAAACTGAGGGTTATTGGAGAAGAGGTAGGCCGGAAATGGGGGTGGATGGATTAAATGGGTGATGGAGATTAAGGAGGGCACTTGTGATGAGCACTGGGTGATATAAGTGACGATTCACTAAATTCTACACCTGAAATTAATATTATCTTCTATGTAAACTAACTGGAATTTAAATAAAAACTTGAACAAGAAAAATAAATAATAGCTAAAAATAAAAAAAAGGTAAAAAGTAATTTATATTTAGTGAATATTTTTATTTTAGTAGTATATATTGATAAAAAAGTATTATATGATTATACACATTATAATTATTAGAGACATAGTTATGTATATGTCATATACATAAATGATATTAAAATCAAATGAAATAATGTTAACTATTTTCTGCTTTCTAGATGTGTGAATCCCATGTTTAATACATGAAGTTTTTATAATATTTTTGCATTTTTCAAATATTAAAAGCAATATGTGCTTATTTTGAAAGCCAGAAATAAATAATGTAAATAATGTGGAATAATTGCATAACATCCCAAAACAAAACAGGTTTACAAAGGTAAACACTTAATGTTGTTTTTTTCAGAATTTTTGATGCAAATAATAAAATAGGTTTTTAAATAGGTTGACATATAAATTTTCTTCCCTAAAATTTTCTTTTATCAAGATGTAGGCAGCATTTTCTCATACTATTATTCAAAAATATGATTTTAATGGATGCATGCAAATTTCACAATCTTGATAATTTTTTATTTTGGACAGCTAGATAATTTATTTTTTCTTTAAAAATAATATTATAGTAAACATAAGTTCTAAACTCTATGTATTCATATATCCTTAGAGTAGAAGTAGAATCATATGATTAAAGTGTATGAGTTCTTGAAGGTCTCTTGTTATCCTGGCAGAGAACTATACTGTCCTGAAATCATTGTTGTAATGCTTATTCACATTAGAAGTATAGAGGTGTGTTAGTTTCAATATACTCTGCCCAGAAATAAAAATAAAATCATTTAGAAAATATGCATTAGCTTGAAAAGGAAAAATACTTAATTCAATGGGTATTAATTTATATCTGATTATAGTGAATTTGAGCATTTTTATTATACATATTGGCTGTTTTTATTTTTTAAGCTTCTCTGAACTACCTCTTTTTTTTATTTTTTAAAAGATTTTATTTATTTATTTGACAGAGATCACAAGTAGGCAGAGAGGCAGACAGAGAGAGAGGAGGAAGCAGGCTCCCCGCTGAGCAGAGAGCCCGATGCAGGGCTCGATCCCAGGACCCTGGGATCATGACCCGAGGAAGGCACAGGCTTTAACCCACTGAGCCACCCAGGCACTCCTGAACTACCTCTTTTTGTCCTTCATCTGATTTTCTATTGAGAAAGTAGTGTTTTAAAATATTCTATAAAAGCCCTTTACATATTAAAATCTTTATCTCTTCATCTGTAAAGTTATGATTTATTTTTAAATTTTATTATAATTTTTTAGAAGGTATTTCAAAATTCTTTATAAGTTTGTGCCTTATTTCAATAGACCCAATAATTAACATAATAGATAATAATGTAGATACTAATTCTACATTAATATTTGCTGAAATCCTGATTAGATCAAGAGTATTCTGAATTCTCCTTCTTAGGCCTTCTTTTTAGTGCCAATTTCACAGAAATGTTTTCTTTCTATATATGATGTGGCATTTTATTGAGGAAAACAAAACAAAGTTGTAGCAAAACCCCTCTATTTTTAAATAAAAATAATGGTGCAAAACTATAATAAAACATCTCTAGTTCTTAAAAAAAGAGGTCATTATTTTTAAAGTCTGTTTCTCACCATATACTGTAAATATAACTATAAACATATATAATGCATATATCTATGTATTTTTGTCACAAATGGTTAAATTATGTCTATAAATATATATGCATATGCCTTATACATAAGCACTACATATTCTTAAATTGACAGTTTGGGAGAATGTTCATTTCTCAGTGTGAGCTGATTTTTTTGTTGTTCAATTTATGAAATGCCCAGAAGTCATCAACTGTATTTCTGTAGGCCCTGTAATTTCTATTCTTATTGTTATTACATATTTTTATACAACCTGAGTTTAGATTCATTATATACCTTCTTGGAATATTCTCTTCTTGATGCCTCTTACAAAAATATTAGTAGAGGCAATTTTAGAGAAATTTTTGGTTTTAAATGAAAAAAAAAAAACTTTCTGAGGTAAGTTTTGTTTGGAAAATTAAGTCATTAAAAAGAAAATACCAAATATGAAATAGCTTTTGTATCCTGCCATTGATCTTCCTCCTGACCTAACCCCCTCCACATAAGCATACAAATTAAGCTGTCACAGCTTCAGTTACAAACTGATCACTTCTAGTACCACCGAGTTTTGCAATCCATTTTACGACCATGTCTCAGAAGGTCACATTATTTCATTAACTGTAATATTATGAATATATATAGAAGACTATATTGTCTTTAAAATGTGGCAAATATATGCACTGGTAAGTTAATTTACCCTTTGTAATAAAAGTAAAAGGGGAGAAATACTGTTTGCTATGCACTATACATTTTTTTTTTATAATACATGTAAAACTGAAAATCTTTAGCATTCATTCAGGATAGAATGATATAAGATAAAGTGCTACAGATTTTCTAAAAGTTAGACATATTATTATTGTCTTTAATTAAAAGTGTGGCACATAAACCTAGAAACCCCATAAAAATTCAGATTATTGCAGGAGTAAAAATATGACCCACAAAAATCAAAGACCAGATGAAAAACTGGAAAAAATTTGGAACACGTGACATGTAATTATCCAGTTTTCCTAACATACATATCAATATTTCCTTTAATTTTTAAATGAGCAACAAATTCAAACAGACAAGAACAATATAGATGTAAAACATGTTTCATGCTCCATATGTTAAAATTCTCTTTTGCTCTTCTTTATTATGTATAATTTAAGCCCCCAGAATTGTTTTCATTTCCCCCCTTAATATATTAATATAATTCTGGTATTTTGCCTAATTTTCTAAAAATTAAGGAAAAAAAGCTTCCTTTTTCCCCCAAAGCTGCAGAAAAGACACTATTCTACATCATGAAATATGTCCTGACAATGTGACATATTGAGAACATCCCTGAGTGTCTCTTCAGTCCATTATGTGCTCTCTAGTCCATTATGGAGATGTGTATGAAAATGTGTAACCCTGTTCTGTTACCAATCATTACACAGGACTTGGAAGTTTTATTTGAACTGAGAATCATTTTTAGACAGAAATCAGAGAATGATGCTGTGAGTTTGTGTAATGTAAAGAAAATTTCTAAAAGTTTTCAACTCTGCTTTATTGTTTTCCATTATTTATTGATCCAAGTAATCATATTTATTTCTGTTTCCTTGAAGATGTAAGAAAGAAATAAAAGTTTTGAGATTTTCCTTCTTTTTTTGAATAAAATTAAAATAAATCCTATGACTCTACTGGACTCATTATTCAAATGAGGAGTTTGAGAGTCTGTTTTATTTAAATTAACATAAAAAAACTCAAGATCATACTCCTGCTTTTAAAAATGAAAATATTGCTAAGCCACCATTTTAAATCAGCAAATTATTCAAGAATAAGATACATCATAGTGTCTAGAGGTTGCATAAAGTATGGGAAAACAAGCACTCTCTAATACCGCTTTTGCGGTGTAAATTGCTATCAATTTCTGGAAGAACAAACTGGAAATACCTACCAAAATCTGAAATACATGTACTCACTGACATACCAATTATAATTTCACTAATACTCTACACATGTAATCAAATAAGTACACAAAGGCAAGTGTGTTGATATTTTTTATATCTGCCATAAGAAAGGGAAAAAAAGGAAACAATCTAAATGGCCATCAAGAGGGAAACTGGCAAAAAAAAAATGATGGCACCCTCATAAAGTGCAACATGGAATATATTGTACATTTATGGAAAGGGAACTAAGCTTAAAATGTGTGTATTTATAGTATGTTTCAATTCACATAAGGTAGTATATATTTTTCACATATCAATAGAAAATTAATTAATCATAGGCAAAGGAATAAAGTGCATGAACAGGCACTAATAAAAGAAAAATCTTAATTGCCAATAAACCTGCTGAAAACACAATTTTGCTAGGAGTCATATAAATGTCAATCGATCTAATAGTGAGATACTGATCTTTCCTTTTCTGAATCTGGCATATGTGTTGCTTTAAAATCATAATTTACACATTTAGCAAAGGGGAGGCAAGTACCCTTATTTATAAATGAACTATTAATAGCAATAATCTTTCATATATACACTTATATGTGCATAGAGCATTTTCCAAAGGATATTCCAAAAAATCTCAGTTTTTATCTCTATGAGAGAGATATAGGTCATATGAAGATGAAAGAGTAATGTTTTATTTAACATACACCTTTCTGAATTATTTGGATTTTGTTTTATAAAAAGAAGGTATTAGTAACATTAAAAAAATTGTTTCTAGAAAGTTTAAGCAATTGCCATGATGTTAACAGAAATTATTAGATGTAGCTCTCCCTGTGCAAAGTAGCATCTTTCTAACACAGTAAGATCAGTTGTGTATACGTTCCTAAAGCAGAATCCACTGTGTGGCAAAATCTCTGGTTTCTTTTCAGGAATAAGAAGAGGACACTGTCTTTCTTGGTTCCTTTGGTATCTTAGTTTAGGCTGCTATACAGAATACCATAAACTGGGTGGCTTTTTATTTCTTATAGTTCTGGAGGCTGAAAGTATGAAATCAAGATGCCAGCATTGTCAGGCTCTTAGATGTAAACCTTCTCCTGGTTTACAGTCACGTTCTTGCTAGATTTTCACAGAATAAAGAGGATAAGATCATCTCCCCCCCCCTTTTTTTTTAAAGATTTTATTTATTTATTTGACATAGAGAGAGAGATCACAAGTAGGCAGAGAGGCAGGCAGAGAGAGCAGGGGAAGCAGGCTCCCTGCTGAGCTGGGAGCCTGATGTGGGACTCCATGCCAGGACCCTGAGATTATGACCCCAGCTGAAGGCAGAGTCTTACCCAATGAGCCACCCAGGCGCCCCTCTCCCCTATTTTTTTTATAAGAGCACCAATCCCGTTCATAAGGGATCCACCTTCATGACATAATTACCTATCTCCCAAAGTCTCTACTTCCACATGCCATCACACTGGAGATTAGAACTTCAACATATGAATTCTGAGGAGTGACAAAGATTCAGTCCACAGCATTTACTTTAGACTGTATTTATTCCTAACTTTGATCTAAATATATTGTAATCCTAGGAAATTGAATAATAGAACTAAATAAGTTAAATTTCTCCTTCCTGATACCACCTGTTTGTGGGTCTCCAAGCAGTATTTGCCTTTAGCTAAAGGAATCATTCTAATGGTTAGAAATTCCAATTTGAGTGTAAGAGATGTTTGGGTTAGCCTTGACTTCAGGAAATAATTCTATATTCTTTTCTTTTAATCTCTTGTTTGATAGCCATTTTAAATGTTCAGAAATAAAACAGGCAATAATCAAAAGAAACCAAATTATAGAGAAATTAAGGGAGAGGTTACAACATTTTCAATATTAAAATTCTTTTCAGTTCATATGACATTTGTCAAAAAGAAACATGGAGTTGAGTGAATGGATGTGCTTGATGAAAGATACATAATTCAGCTGCCAATGATTGCCTGTACTGTTTGAGGGAAAAAAGGTAATCTCATACTGCAGATGTAATATCAGACATTCATAGTTTCTTACTTTGGCTGTAAATCTACACCACATGTGACATGGAGTGCCCTATGTAAAAGAGAAAACAGTCTCTCCTCATAAAAATGTAACAGAAGATAGGATAATAGAAGAGGGCACATTGCTTTACTATTTTGCAAGAAGTTTTGGCTTCTGATGTCAAAGTTAATCTGAAGCCTGGAGTTGAAGACCCATATGCTGTGAGAAAAACACACATCACGGTAGGTTCCTAAACCCAATAAAAAACTCGTGGTTAATTTAAGTGCAGACTTGCACCCTGCCTGATGGGAAAATCTAAGGGTAGATTAATTAGTGTTTGGTAACAGTTGACATTCAGGGAACAAGCTGCCCCTTGTGGGCAAATTATATTTCCTAACATTCTCTTCCATACTGTTTATGGTAACTTATATAAAAATAAAGTATTTGTAAGTTACTTTAATCATTAATAAACTTTTCTATCTATAGCCCTACTAACTAAATATTTTTATATTATTCCAATCAGTTATTATATGACCTAACCAATGATTCTCAATTAATATCTGTCCCTTCACTAGTTAGTCTTAGGGCTCCTATAGCAAAGTACCAAAAACTGGGTGGCTTAAACAACAAAAATATATTGTCTCACAATTCTAGAGACTATAAGTCCAAAATCAAGACGTCTGAAGGGTTGATACCTTCTAAGGGACAATCTGTTCGATGCCTCCCTCTTGGATACTTGGCTTATAGACAGTGTTCTCCTTGTGTCTTCACACTGTCTTCCTGTCTTTGTCCAAATCCTTTTTCTATAACAACATGGGTCATGATAGGTTAAGGCCCATCCTAATGATCTCATTATAACTTAATCATTTGCACAGATCCTATTTGCAAATTAGGTCGTATTCACATATAATAAGTGTTAGGACTTCACCATCTTTATGTGGGACACAGTTCAACTCATAACAGTCCCTAAAGGCTGGAGGGGAAAGAAACTCCTATAAATAATATCACTTACTTCAATTATTTTTACTATAGGAGTAGAGAATGGTAGGGAGTGAAATGATATAAGCTAAAGAAAGAATAGTGGTGTATATGTGAAGTTTGGAAAGAATTGTTTAGGTTATTATAAACTACAATACCTACTCAGGAAAGTATCTCCACTTTGGAATCATTAACAAGAATAGATCTAATCCCATTTTTCTAGGGGGAGATGCCCAAATTAGTGATGGGGTATTTGGGGGTAAATAATCACCATAAGCACTTTTTAAAAGTCTAGATTACCAAAATTAATGCTATCAATTTATGACAAATGTCTCATAGGGTCTTGTTATGTCAGTTAAATCATATCACTTATCTGTTTTATGAATCAGTTCTATTATCTGACATGATTTTGAGCTCATATTCAGTGTATCAGACATTGATAGTGCACTGTGGACACAAAGACACATTAATCATCTTCTCTACCCTCAGCAAAATTATAGCTTAAGTTATTGAGCCTGCCCAGAACACTTGTTTCCCTACAAAGATAACTTTGAGCAGTGGCTCTCAAAACTGTATTCTAGTCTGACACACATGCAAGATACTCCTACTTTGCACAAAACATTCCCGGAAACATATAAAAATTGCTTTTAAAATGTCAAAAAAATTCTAGGGTAAAAACACTATAGTAATTCAAAAATCATCATCATATTAACGTCCTGAGAAATAGCCACTGGTGCTTTACTAATTCTTGTAATACCTCTTCTTCCCCCACACAGGAATATGTGAGGGACATTACAGAGATAATACTGTTAGCTCTACAATATTTTGTAAGAAAAACATCCATAAATGTCAATCATTTATTACTAACATTACATTGATTTTAATGCCTTACAAACCAGTATACCAAGAGGTCAAGGTTGATTTCCTCTGTTTCAGAGAACACAAGTGCTTTGGTAACCCCCATGACCTCCTCCATCCCCAATTTCCCCAATTACAAGTCCTCTTCTCTGACACCGCAGCCCTATTTTAGGAAAATGATGCATGTTATGAATTCATTTAGCCAAGCACATTGCAAATTATAAAATACTGAATATACATTATTTAATTTTTTTCTCATTAAGTGATATTTATTTAGTGTGATATTCCAAGCCCTCAGTATCCACCCTCCTAGAATTATATGGCAGTCCAGAGATATACATAATAAACAAACAGGAACATATGAAAAAGGTAACCCTAATTAATGATAAAAGCTTTGAAGAAAAACAAGAGATGCAATGGAGTGAGTAGTGGGGCAAGAGGAAAACTCTTTTAGATCAGACAGTCAAGGAAAGTTTTCTTGACCTGTGGTCTGAGATAAGAATGATGACTGTCAGTCATGACACATCCATAGCAGAGCACTGCAGAAAGAGGAAAGAGCAAGAACAAGACCACATGTCCTGAAAGAGCTAGGGATGTTGGAGAAACAGAAGTAGGCCACACTCCTTGGAAACATCATTATTATAAATATAGAGAGAAAATACATTATTAGCACACATTTTTTTTCCTTATTTTGCAATTGTAATGTGTAAGATGGAAGACATTAGCTTCCCCTCCTAAATCTGAAGCTCCATAGACCATGAATTATATCTTGTTCATATTTGTATTTCTGATGCAACATGATATTACCTAGTGCATGGCAAACACTGAATAAATATTTGAACAAATTTAGCATTCAAGAGATTACATGATGTATATTTATGATGTAGAGTTTTCCTACTTAGGGTTTTGCTAAATCAGATGGACATTGGTAGCTGGCAAAAATTAAATGCACACTTTTGAAATTTTTCCTTATTTACTGAAACTGAGGAAAAAAAGGGAAGAATTCCAAAATGAAGATGTACTATAAAGAAGAAATAATCTTCAGTATAGAGAACTCTATCGTGTTAAATGCCATTCTGAGATACCCTGATGCAAAAAACAAGGGAAATTTTCCCTCTTGGCCTATTAATTTGCTAAACTAGGTCTCTATTCCGTATTTTGTCGGTCTTTTCAGATTAATTTGCATTATCTGGTGTTGATTCTTTTCTTTTAATCCCTGTATGAGTCTTCCTACTATACTGATTTGGGTATACTTCAGAAAATATTTATAGCTCAGACATATAAAAACTTGATTTTTGAATTAGTTTCATTAAAACTAATGAAAATGAAAACTACTTCTAAATAATCTATACCCTAAAATCTTTACAGTCCCTACATAGCTGACTGGATAGGCTGAGAAGGCCCCAATGAGTCAGCTTAGTGCAAAATGTATGAAAAGGCAGGAGCCACAGACAACTGTTTTGATAAGGTAAGCCTACCTATCTCTTTCTCTTGTGTCTTATCAACAGAAACTTGTATCAATTGGAACTCTAGCATGATTCACCCGGAAATACTTTATAAAATCCTTGGTTTCCTAAGATTCCTAAAACCTAGAAATCCCAGGACAGACAGTCTGTTTTATAACTGAAGTCAATATATAAGTGACCTTTTGATATTCAAATATATTTAAAAGTACCTTTAACTCACATAGTAAGCAATTCCTATGTCTAGTTTTCATTAAATAAAATTTTACTTTTGAAATTATTTTGTAAATGTTATGTTTTCTTAATTCTTTGTTCTATAAGGGAGATACCCCTGGCAGAACGAACTGTGTAGAAGTTCCTAGAAAATGAGACATTTTGACAAGGGTGGTAGAGAAACATTCCTAATTAGGAATAAATTATAAAGAATTAACTAGAAAAACAAATACACTAAATTTACTTCTTCCTTGATTGAATTTATTAGAACTATAAATTTCTAAAATGACACACTGCTCATTAATTTATTCATACATTCAACAAATATTTATTAAACATCTACCATGAGAATTTTTAGTAGTTTCTCAAACATTAGTCTTAGAGAATCACTTATGATTGTGAACATCTGTGTTCCATATGTATTACTATATGTGATTTTTAAAAATGTTGCTTTAACAAACTTATATTTATATAAAAAGTAAACTTAAATGGTTACTAAAACATAAACAACTAGTATATTCTCTGAATAGAGTGAAAAGCAGCATACAAAATTAAAAATGGAATGAAATTATAAAAAGTTCATCCATGTACCACATAAACTTACTTAATACCACACTTAAAGAAATCTGGTCTTGGGAAATAGTAGTGATATGTAACAATGCCTTTAGACAGTGTATTTTCCCCAGTATTAACCATCCGAGCCTAATTATCTTGACATTAGAAACCACGTTTCTCACAAGGAGTGGATACACAGTAAATTAGCTATAGAATAAAAACTGCATAAATCCCTTGAGTTCTACACACTAGATTTTTTTTTTTTTTAAAGAGTAAGCCTATTTTACTCTTTAGGGATTATTTTATTTATAAATAAAAAGCATCTAATATTTTATCTAAATAAAAATCATGTATTCAGAAGAAAGCCCCCTGGGGCACCTGGGTGGCTCAGTCCTTAAGTGTCTGCCTTCAGCTCAGGTCATGATCCTGGGGTCCTGGGATCCAGCCCCACATCGGGATCCCTGCTTGGCAGGGAGCCTGCTTCTTCCTCTCCCACTGTCCCTGCTTGTGTTCCCCCTCTCGCTGTGTCTCTCTCTCCATCAAATAAATAAATAAAATCTTTTAAAAAAAGAAAAAGAAAAAAGAAGAAAGCCCTTTTGCCTTGATTTGATAACATGCATATTTCATGGGCTCTACTTTGAACATTTAACCAAGAGATTCAATTCGATTATTTCAGTAACAATTCAATTTGAAATGTCAACTATGTTCAGCATTTAAAAATTAATAGCTAAATCCCTTTAAAGATCAGGGAAATTTTGTTCTGGCTTAAAATAATTTTATAGCTTTATGAATCTCCTTGCGCATTGTTTGCATATTTTAAACTATTCTGAATAAAGCACTCCCTGTAAAGGCCCATTAGTTCAGAGAATTTTGACAATCACAGCTCAAGGTATTAATTTTTATACCAGATATATATTTTCAATTGGCAGTATATTTTTCAAACTCAAATATACTTTACCTAAATTGCGACTGTATATACTTTGAATAGTTATAGCAGTAAACAACCATGAAAAAATGGAGAATTTAATCAAACCTTTTCTCTTTCTATTTCTTTGCTTTCTGGGAAGAGAATGGCCATTAAAGGAGGAAGTCTGACGCAGCAATCACCATGGAACCAGTGTGGCTGGAGGAAGGGGAGCTGTGCAGTGCTGGAGTGGAGATGAGAGTAACGAGGAGAATAAGAGGAGGATATAAAAATATTTGATAATGGGGTACCTGGGTGGCTCAGTTGGTTAAACATCTGACTTTTGAGTCCAGGGATGGAGCCTTGTGGTTCCGTCCCGGAGGCTCCTGGCTCAGTGGGGAACCTGCTTCTCCTTTTCCCTCTGCCACCCCCTGCTGATGAACCTTCTCTCAAATAACAAATAAAATCTTAAAAACAAAACAAAACAAAAAAGTGAAAAGAGTAAAACCCCTGACCAGTATCACTTTTTGGTATCAGAAGCACTCTAGACTTAAATGACACTAATGAAGATACTCTTATTTGAATGGCACTGAGAAGAAGAGACAGAATATTTTCTAGGTTATCCAGACCATTGCAGCAAAATCTAAAATGATTTGTACAACTACCCACTCAGGAAGCATTTATTATTGACACTGTAGGATGTGCCAAGCATTCCACAGCCTACTCAGAGAGCAAAAATAGTCTCTTTTCTCTTGAGGTTTATAGGTTAGTGGGGAATACAGGTTCAATCAAATACTATGCATTGATCTATAATCACAAATTAAGATAAATTCCAGGAAGGAAGGGGAGTTGGATTTTGGGGAGTATTTTGTTAGAAAGGAATCTGTTTAGAATTGTTGACTGGGAGTGAGCTTCTCTGAAAACTTGACAGGACCTCAATTTTAAGCATTGCTCATTTTATTTATACTATTTGGCCCAAGTCATGGTAAAATGTGATATTTGCGTTATGCCACACATGGTTCTAAGAAACTGAGGATTCTATATGAACTGACAAAGAAAAATAGAACTAATTCCATGACAAATTTCGAGTACAAGTTTTCTTCTTTGGATTACACTCTACAATCTCAAGATTTATGCAGAAATTTAACATTTGGATACCTATTTTTATAAGGTGCTGGAACCAGAGCCAAGATTCTTTCACACATTATAGAATATGGATTATACTATTCCCTAAGCACTTGCTCCTTTCACGTGTCCCTGATTATTTGACCTTGGCTTCCTTCTCCAACACCATTCACAATTCCTCCAAGCATTGTGTAATCCATTGTGCCATTATCGATTTATTGCCCTTCAGCTCCAAATTTCATTCTGCATTGCTTGCTTTATGAAAATGAAGCTGGGCCTTAATTTAAATAAGTTTTCCGTACCAGCTGTGATGAAGTTAATCTTTGTCAGTACAGGGTGATGCAGAGGCATTAGAGGAAGAAGGGGTTTTCATTCCTGGTTCTGGTATATGCTCTGGACTGTTCCCAGTAGGTATGCAACTTATTCAGCAACTGCTACTGCTTCAGGCTCTTACAGTGCCAGAAGTTTCCTTGTCCAGCATCAGCTTTTTCCAGCAGACAGTTTTTCCAGCACTTGGCCCTATAGTACACAGTGGCCAGCTGCAGCCAGCATTTCCCCTGTTCACCCCTAGGTAGTCTGGTAGTTTAGTGAGATATCTCTTTGTGAACACCTTTCTTTGATACCTTAGAGGACCAGTTTGTGGTAAAGTTTCAGAGGACAAATTTTCAACAAATTCCATCAACTCCGTATTCCAGCAACTTCTCTGTCGTGCAGTAATTTATCCACAGCCATGCCCTCTCTAGCAAGTTCTGGATCTCAGTACTTGGGTACAAGGTTCAGGGAAGGGGAGGAATTTTATCAGGAGCTCTCTCTCAGCTCTAGGAGTGGCAACTACTCCCCACATCAGTTATTCCTTTACAGTTCTCTTATTTACTAGAGAATTCAAATCCTTAGTACTTATTCAAATCCTATTATAGTTAATAATTCTTCATATTAAATTTTTCCTGTCCAAAGTATTGTGTGTGTGTGTGTGTGCGCACATGCGCGTATGTGTGTGTGTCTCCTGATTGGATCTTGGACGCTAACACACACATGCATCAACGCCATCTTTTCAATTCCTAACTATACTAGGCTACATCACAACTATAGGATGTTTTGTCATTCTGTCTTCCTGGAATACCGATGCTTCATTATGCACCTGTGTAATTTATATTCAATTTTTAAAAAAGATTTTATTTATTTATTTATTTGACAGACAGAGATCACAAGTAGGCAGAGAGGCAGGCAGAGAGGGAGAGGAAGAGAAGCAGGCTTCCCGCTGAGCAGAGAGCCTGATGAGGTGCTCAATCCCAGGCCCCCAAGATCATGACCTGAGCTGAAGGGAGAGGCTCAACCCACTGAGCCACCCAGGTGCCCCATTTTCAATTTTCAAGACAGAACCCGAATATATTCTCTGTGAGTCTTGACCTCCTTTCTCCTCTCCGCTCTGCAAGGACTAAGGCTAAACTAATGTCCTTTTTTTACCCCTTCATCCTATGACCACCTCTACATGATTCCTAAAGCATCTCCCATATGATTACTTCTCTACCTCCTCAAACAGATCAGGAGCATTATAAAAAGGCAGACAATGTGGCTTTTCATATCTGTATTTCTAGCACCCAGCAGAGTACATACTACATACTGGAGGCATTTAAAAAGTTGTTAAATGAATTACTTTTTTCTTTCCTATTTCCTTTCTAATCTGGTGTCCTTCCCAGGCAGTACTGACTTCCAGAGATGGGGTATCCAAAGCTCAGTTTTCTTTCTTTTCACCTTCTCATTTCCTCTTACTTTCCCCACTTCCCCTCACCATAAACACAGAGTGGTAGAGTTATTTCCATTTTTAACTGATCATATGTTGTCCTTTTGGAATGCTTTCCAATTTTCTTAGCATCCAGAAACACAGGAATGAGCATTCCTTGCAACTTGTTGAGATTATTAAGGTTTCTTTGAGGTAAAGAACAAGAGGAGGAAGACTCTGAGCCCAGAGCAGACCGTCTTTTGCACATGTGGATAAGATCACTTACTGTAGCAGTGTCACCATTTGGCTCTCCAGTTCACTGTTGCTCCTTTTCCCCACTCTGAAATTCTTTCTCAACTGCATTCTGATCTTAGTCCTACTGTTGAGAAGGGAACTTACATAGTTCCCATTCTTGACCAGTTCTTGCCGCACATCCAATTCCTGCCTATGCCTACCAGTTCTGAAATTCACATTCCACATCTAATTCCTATTAACTCATTTCTTGGTGTTTGGGTCCTAGACAAAAACCTTTAGTTAGTTCTTCATAATATTCCACAACTCTTCATTTCTGTTGGAATCTCTAATCTACCCAAGCCACCATTATCTGCTTCTCTATTCTAGGGTAGCTTTTCCTTCTAGAAGGCCAGCAAAACTGTGGCTAATTACATGTAAGTTCTTATAATAATATGCATGATTATTTGGTGAAATGATGAAAATATTTTATGTTCTGTATATATACTCTGTAATGCATTAGTTCTCCTAAATTGTAAGCCACAGAGTAAAACAAGGTGCTTAAGATCATTAATTCAGGTATTCCTACCAACTCCATATTGGTTACTTAACTTCCAGTTTTCTCATCTATATAAGAGGATAACATCTAATAGAAGATTCAATGATATAATAAAAGTATTGTACGTAATGTTCTGAACACCGGAAATGTTCAATCAATATGAGCTCTTACTTTACCATGCATATATTCAACACATTTCTCTATGTTATGGTACTTGAGAAAAATATTTCAATAATTATAAATATTTATTATAATCTAAAAATTCTAACAATTATTTTTAGTAACATCTGGTGCCAAATTCTGGATCAGGAATAAAATTTCCAACAATCAAATTGCTAAGGTGAAAATACGAGCCAATTTCTGATGATGTAATAATTTGTTTTACAGTTTTCAGAAATGCATATAGGTAAAAAGTGAGATCTTCCTGTGCTCCCAACATAGTAACACTCTTAATGAGAATAAACCAGATATAACGTATTCATTTTAATGATGAAAAAATAAAACCCTGTATTAGTGGAACATCTGGCAGGAATTGCAGTGGGTGTTACACTTTTATCAAATCCTAAAACGATTATCTTCCCCAAGAAACAGGATTGTCCTAAAGTATCTGAGGTTTGCTTTTAAATGAAAGTATTTGGAATGCAAAAGAAAGAAATGTGTTTCCTCTGAGACAGCTAGTTTTATCTTGCATAGGCTATTATTATAAAGAAAAGCCATTTAAGAAAAATTTGATTCTCAGATATCAGATCAACAACTCTGAAAATCAGACATTTAGGGGTATTTATTTGCTTGTCTCTCTTCTGGGGTCCCTTCTCTTTGCCACTACAATCATGAACACAATAGTTTTCTTATTCTCCACTTGCTTCACTTTTGTATATTTTACTTAAGGCTTTTTATCTCCTATTCCTTGTGTTTGATCTAAAGACTCCACTGTTCAGACAGAGGTAATTCTTCCTCCCTACCAACCCCCTACACCGTTATAAAATGAAAAACCAAGCTCTTGAGGTTAGATTTCAGTTAAGATCAGACATTTTCTCTCCAGCATTATTCTGAGGCTTTTGTGTTTTGAAGAAATCATTTCAAATATGAAAATATAAAAACAATCTTATTGATATAAGCCACTAAGAAGCCTTATCCAGGCTACCTCTATTTGTGCATTCTTTAAACCAGCAGAATTGATTCACAGATCTTTAAAGGATTTTTAAAAGTTCAGTTTCAAGCTAAAAGTGATGATTCAGAAAGTCAGTATATGACTTATTTGGTCTTTTATATAAGAAAAGCTAAGCTATTGATTTAATTAAGGACTTCAAAAATTATTCCTTGTTCACTTGAATACCTGTATTAAAAACAATGACATACGTACCTTTGTACACGTGGAGGTATATAGCAATGTTTTTAAGAACAAATACAGATCATCAAATTTTAGAATGACAGTTAAAATCATTACCAATATTTCTGCTGCAATGCATTTTAATACTACAAATTATTCTAATTTTCTTACAACTAAGATATGTGATTCAATTTTTTTTAAATTAAAATAGGAAATCCATAGAAAAGTCAATATCATTATTCAGGAAAAAATGAGAGTGCCACACATAATAAGCACAAGAAGAGAATAAAACTAGATAATTCTTCTTGCTTTTTGTACAGAAATAGAAACATTAGTGCTTACCAATGATAAAGGCTTGGGGCCTAAATTTAAGGCTGCATCACAAGAATGCTCAATTCTCCCTTCCATTCTAAGAAATCAGACAAGAAATTCTTTCATGCCTGAAGTAGATGAAAGAATTAATATTTAGGTCAGCTATAATAGTAATTGAAAATATCTTATTTTATATACTTATTGGGGTATTTCCATTCTGTCAAAAAAATTACTATGTGATAATTGAGGGAGGTGCTTATATTAATGACTCTTAATGATGCTTCTACTTTTTGTATTTTTCTCACACAAAGACTCTGGGCTTGGTCATCTGATTTGCTTTGAAGAATTTGACATCATCAAACATGACCTAAGCAGAGGCTTAAAATATTCTTTCACATTGGGGTTTTTATCCTCCTGGAACACTGCTGTTGCCATATAATGCTTTCTTGGGAGGAAGGGCCACATGAAAAGACCCAGCTAGCTCAACCTCCGCAGCTGAGCCCAGCTCCCAGGTTATCCCTCTGCTCTATACAACCACCTGAGTGAGCCCTGGTGAGGCCACCAATATAAAATAGATACGAGAGACTGTTCTTAACATCTCCTTCCTTAGGCAGGATGAGTTAAGATATAGTTATTAAAGTTAACTATTTTAAATATTAATATATAGGGAAAGAAAAAGAAAAAGGGTGGATAGTTAAAAATAATTGTGATGAAGTATCCTGGACATCCCATTGAAAAGAAGCTTGTTTAAAGTAACATCATATTCTGGCCACTATTCTTTTCCTTTTTATTGTTTTTAGCTCATAGCAGTACTTGATTGAATATATGAATGGGTTTAGTAACTTCCTGCATTTTTTCAATCTTTGAGCAAGACAATAGATAGGGATAGTGATCATGTATATCCCTTTGACTTTAGAATATTTCCTCACATTTTCCTATTAGAAGTACATAATTTACCTGGAGGAAGCAAGAGTATTGAGAGCAGTAGTTGTGGTGGTGGTAGTATCAGTCAAAATAATAGGTACTATGTGTGCAGCACTCTGATAAATATCTTAACTCAATCATATCTCAAAACAGACCTGTGAGAAAAGGAAAAAAGGACTTTTAATAACCTCGTTTGCAGAGAAACCAAAGTTTAGAGAGGTTGAATGAGTTGTACAAGATCGCACAGCAAGTAAATAGGATGCTGCGTTGCAAATTCAGATCTGTTTAGCCTCAGAGGCTAAGTTTTCCACCACGGGGCTAAAACACTTTCTTTCTTTTATATTTAGCTGCAGTATTGGTACAGGGCTCTGTGAACACTGAATCTAGGTCCAAAAAATTCTTTTACCAAAATAGCAGTAGCACACTTCTTCTTAGATATTTTTTTCCCCCCAATTCTAGGAAGGTGCTATACAACACAAGAGGCTAGGACCCAACAAGTAATGAGACTTGTGAGCACAAACATCTCTAAATTGAGGGAGAAGGTCAAGCCAGGAGAGCCATCCTCTCATCTCTTGTGGCATTGCTTCTGCTACCTATCATAAGACAGTGATAAAAAAAAAAAAAAAGAATTTGTGAAAATGTTTAAATGGGAGAAAGGGCTTTTACCTACTAGTACATAAACATGTCAAATTCAGGATCAGCATATAACTTGTTATCTAAATCAGGCTAACTGGGAGTGAAGGGGGTATTGCTATTAAGTGGGCTGGGAAAACGAAATAGTAAATTTTGACTATTCCAGGCATATTGGACTACACAACTACTAATATGGATTTAAGGTAGTTTTAAGCACCCAAAGTTTTGGGATCGTCTACTCTGCTGATGATATTAGCTCTCATGAGATGAACAACATTTCAAAATATTTGGATGAAGTACTGATCCCAATTTTCTCTAAATGATTGAGGTGCTGGAAGAGTGGCATTGTGGTTCCAGTTATATCAAATGTCTTTTGCAAAAGGAAGTGTTAATAATACCAGGAAAATCATACTGTAAGTACAGAATATGCCTTATGTTGCATAGGAAAATAAATAAATTTGCAAATTAAAATAGCGTATTTTATTATGTCATATCAAAACTTTCCCAAGTTAAAAACACAAAACTGACTTTTCTGGAGTGCTCTATTCTTAACCTTTGCTGTATTTTTAAGTACTACAAATTTTCATTATTGTCATCCCTTAGGAAATACATTATTTTTATTTAAAAATAGAGAACACTAAAGGAAAAAATATGAGAATGCCATTTAATATAATTATAGCCTTGAAAAAAAACTGTATATATGATTTGTTATTAAGAAAAATCACTTCCAAGCATTTTATAAAGAAATAGATGCCTGGAGGACAGTTTTTCCCCAACATTACATTTTATCTAACAACTCATTCTGTTTCCTTAATGTCTCATAGCATACTCAAGCACTCAGCTGTTCATTTTAGTGTCAGTATGCAAACCCGTGTGTATTTCCAGATGAATCTAATTCCTGAAAGATTATAAACCTTTCTAAAAATTAATGACCCAGGCAAAAGTCTTTCTATAAACAAACCATTTCTAGTCATGAATCTTAATTAGCTAGAGGTTTTAAAAATAAGATTTCCCAAGTTCCCTGTATGGATGAAGAATATCCTTTTATTGTTAGCAACTGCATCATAATCCATTTGCAACACTCCTAAGACTTAAATAAGGTAAGGCTATATATAAGCCCATATTCTCAAACTTGAACGGGAATAAGAATCACTTGAAAAGTCTGTTAAAAATGCCTACCCCTGGTCTACAACCTCAGATGTTCAGGTTTAGGAGGTTTTGGCTAGGACATAGGAACTTGTATTTTTAACAAGCAACCCAAATCATTCTGATGAAGGTCACCCTAAAGTATCTCTCTGATTTGGTGCTTTTTAAGAGTTATTCTGCAGCATTTTGTAAAAGGAAAGTAAATTAAATGTGTCAGCCAATTCCTGTTCACTACTTAGAATCATGTAAGTATATATGTAATTTATATTCAGTTTTTCAGAAAAACAGTTAAGCAGAATCATCCTCATTATATCCCAGGGAGGGAGGAAAAGGGGTAACACAAATGGAAAATGGTGCACAGAGCAACAGAAAGAGGTGGTAAAGTTCTCATTATCCTTCAAAGATTTATGAAAAAAAGAAAAATAAAATAGTCACAATAGCTACTCAGTTACAGGGAGAGCTGGAAACATTTTTTTTTTTTTTTGAGAGAGAGTGCACACTATGTACATGTGCACAGGGAGAGGGGAGGATGACAGAGTGAGAGGGAAATAGAGAATCCCAAACAAGCTCCACACGCAGCACAGAGCCCAAAGCAGGGCTCAATCCCAGGACCCTGAGATGATCTGAGTTGAAATAAAGAGTCAGATGCTTAATCAACTAAGCCACCCAGGTGCCCTGGAATCTGAAAAGTTTTAATACGCACACAAACACACACACAGACAAAAGATACACATGCAGGCACATGTGAATGGATTTTTATGGAGACTAAAATATCTTTCTTGAATAAATCACAAAGAAACTAGAATCAAATCTGTCATATAAATGAAATGATGATTAGGTAAGAATCAGAAAAGGATTTTGTTTTTCTGAGAATAATACCTTTCTGAATTATTAATTAGAAGATATATTTCTTTCATATTATTGATAGTTGTTACACACAAAAATTTCTTCAAAATGAAATGCAAACATTTTACTCTTATTTTGGTACATAATGAAAAACTACTTGTAAAGTGAAATTTTATGCCTCCCTCATTTAAGCAGTTGCTTAAATCAGTTCAGTGACTATTCTGTCATATTTTATACCATTCTGTAATGATGCAGTTATTCAATTGTTTTAAAGGGAAAATAAATTGAAGTGGAATAGAAATGCTTTTTTGTAAGCTAGCTTAAACATTTTTTTCTCTATGCTAATATTTATGTTCAGTAGCCTCAAAATAATAATGTGTTTGTGAATAACAGAGGGCATCTGGAAACCTAGTTTTAGCCATTCATATAACAAGTCATTCTAAAGGAATATTAAATTTACAGGCCTTTGTGCAATGTTTATTTTTAGGGATCCAGGCAGTTTTCTTCATCTGTTTTTAGTTGTCAAATATTATGTCAGAAACTGCTGCTTTCCCTGTCTACATGCTTTTTTCCATCTGCTGATTGTTTAGAATTTTGTCATTTCATCTGTAGTATGAGCCCCACAGGAATTGGTTACCTCCTAACCATGAAAGATACAAAAGACAGCCAGTGGGCAGCAAGGTGTAACGGAAAAAACACTGGATTTGAAGTTTCAGTCCCAACCAATTCTATCTAGGTTAGGTAAAACACAAGGGCAGATCAAGGTTATTAATCCCGAAATTAGATAATTTGAGATTTCCTTTTAGATGAAGACACTAGGGCCTGCCATGGGGCCCATGAAAATGAGGTACCCTAAAGCTTAAGCTTTGTTAGCTGCGTGATAAATCTGTGTCTCGAGAGATACTCAATGAATTTCCATTACAATAAATGTAAAATGGAAAAGAAAATGTCTAGGGAACCTCCATTACCAGATGAGTTGTAAGGGGTTTAAATAAAGTAACATATATGGAAGTGCACTGAGTGTCTTGCAAATGCAAGTTGTATAGGATATGGTAGCTCATTATTAAGGTTGACTGCTGCTAGACCCCAAATTTAGGCTCCTTGGGATGTGCTCACTTTTGCATTGTCCTTCTTGGTTCTTAGTGCTTTACTCTCCATTGTTTGACTGCCCTATCAGTTCTAGTTTAGTCAATTTAGTAACCGAATGCCTACTGTGATCAAGAAACTAATCCTTATCATCCTCTCCTTTAAGTCCAATTCTGGCTTACTCATGGTTCTACCTTCATACTAACAAAATATTCTCATTCCCAAAGCATTCTTTTCTTCCTGTACCTGCAGCACTGCTCAAATTCAGCTTCCTAGTCTTTCTCCAGACCAGATTTACCCACATGTCTACTCCATACAAAACCCCTACCCTTGTCATAACAATCCACTCTGAACTATTCTCTTATACACCACACCCTTCCAATTTATTCCCTGAGATGATGTTACTTTCAACAAATTCAACTTTAAAAAGCTACATGATAAAATATCTTTATTATTTCATTCATAGGCTATTGTAATACCCTAATAAGACTCCTATCGATTTCACTTTTAATTTTGCCGTTTCCATCATAGATTTTCTGCAAAGGGCAAGATAATGTTTGATGCTTTGTGGGCCATGTGTGTCTCAGCTATAACTCTCATTTCTGCCACTCTAGTGTAATCAAAAGAGCCATAAGTAATGCTTAAATGAATGATCATGGTTGTATCCTAATACAATTGTACTTAAGTTCACCCAAATTAGAATTTCTCATAATTTTCACATGTCATGAATACTCTTTTTAGAGTTTTTGTGGGGGATGTCTGGGTAGCTCAGTCAATTAAGCATCTGACTCTTGGTTTTGTCTTAGGGTCATGATCTCAGGGTCATGAGATCAAGCCCTGTGTTGGGCTTTAAACTCAGCAGAGAGTCTGCTTGAGATTTTTTCTTTCCCTCTCTCTCTGCCCCCAATAAATAAATAAATAAATAAATAAATAAACAAATAAATTCTTAAGAAATTTTTTTCATACATTTAAAACTGTACAAATCATTCTTAGCTCTCCAGATTGCCCATCCTTGCTCTAGACTATCTTGCACACTCTTCTGGGTCTAGAAAATACTTCTTTCAATGTTACTAGTAATTCTTGGTTTCTAAAGCCTCCAGGCTCTCCTCTTTACTACTCACCTAGCATCAGCTAAATGTAAACCTTTTTCCTGGAAAGTTTTCCTGACTTCTGTTCTGGTTACTCACATTTCTCTTGCAACGGATGCCCTACCTTCCTGACCACTAGATCACAACTCCTTTTACATTTATGGCTTTATCCCACCTCTTGGATATGGGCTTAGCACCATTCCTTCATTCCTCACACTTTCCTCACTTCCATCCCCTATGACAAGTCATTGTCTCTCTGACTTTGGTTAGATAGAAGTAGGCCTCCCTGGGTAGAGATAAAATTGTATCCAGGACGATGTAGAATGATAAGACTAGCTTACAAGATTTCCCAGTTGGTCTCTGTAAGTTCTCTTAAGTCCCCTGGGTGGAAATAAGATGTATTACATGACTTCCTTCCTTCAAATCCTCAAAAATCCCCCACTATCTTCAAAAGAGGTCCAAACACCTCATTCAGACATTTAAGCAGCTTTAGAATGGCTTCTGACACATTTTTGGCTTTGTCTCTTAATCAATTCAATTAACTTAATTTACTTTGAGACTAAAACACACTTTTGCTATCCCATACATTTAGTGATGCATTCCTCCATTTAATCATTCACTTAGTCAATATGTATTGAATGGTTATTATATTCTAGACATTATTAAGGGAGCAATAAAAATATAGCACACTCCCTTCCCTCAAGGAGCTCACACCAATGTGACAGACCAAATAAATAAGTAAATAAAAGACTCTGCAATAGCTACGATAGGAATATCAGTTCTCAGGATAAGGAGGTAGGGAAAATATCTTGTAGGAGGTGACATTTGAGCTACAAACTGAAAATGGTGAAAACTCACCATATTAGAGGCTGGAGGAAGGTATTTCAAGGCAGTGTAAATGGATATGACATCGTTCAGCAATATGAGAGTGCCATGGGTATAGCATATAACACATACTCAGGTGACCTAGTATTAAAAGCGAGCACTCTATGTTCAGGCTACTTGGGTTTAAAAGGAAATTTTGTCATTTACTAACTGTGTGGCTTTAGCTCTGTTTCTCATCTGTAAAATGGGAATTACAACAGCATTTTACCTCATAGTATTTTTATAGGGATTAAACAAATTAATATTTGGTGCCTAGTAACAACAAAATAAATGTTGACTGTCACTATTATATTGATTATTAACATCATCATTATTTTAAAAAAATTTAAAGATTTTATTTATTTATTTGTTAGAGAGAGAGAGAGAGAGAGAACGCGCGCGAGCGAGCACAGGCAGACAGAGTGTCAGGCAGAGGCAGAGGGAGAAGCAGACTTCCTGGCAAGCTAGGAGCCCGGTGTGGGACTCGATCCCAGGACACTGGGATCATGACCTGAGCCGAAGGCAGCCGTTTAACCAACTGAGCCACCCAGGCGTCCCCATCATCATCATTTTGAAGTCTGCAAGCATTCACTATGGCTAGAAGATAGACTGTAAGATGTCTATCATGAACGGCCTTATAAAGAGGTTAGAATATTTGAAATACATCATCTGTTATGTTTGGCTGTGTGTAATCCCATTGCCCAGGATGCATACTGGAATAACACCAGAATCTCTGTGGGTGGGACCTCAGCATCAGTAAAGATTTCCAACTCACTCCATGCAAAGCAGAGACGGAGACTACTAACTGGATTAGTGAACTTAACTGAATTGAGAAACACTGGAGGTGGATCTTCCTGTAGGGAACCACCAAATATTGTTAGTTAATACCCAATGAGTTTTAAAAATATACATTGCTGGGGTGCCTAGGTGGCTCAGTGGGTTGAAGCCTCTGCCTTCGGCTCAGGTCATGATCTCAGGGTTCTGGGATCGAGCCCTGCATAGGGCTCTCTGCTCGGTGGGGAGCCTGCTTCCCTCTCTCTCTCTGCCTGCCTCTCTGCCTACTTGTGATTTCTGTCTGTCAAATAAATAAATAAAATCTTTAAAAAATATATATACATTCCTAAATCTCACCCAGAGATTTTGGTTTTATGGCTTTGGATTAGATAGGACCAAGGGATCTTTGTTTTAAAAAGCATTGTAGTTTATTCTGATGTAAGTAACATGCATAACAGATTTCCCATAACATTGTATGTCACTCACAGGGCACCCAACATCTAGTATACATTGTGTTATAATCGTTACATACATTTTTACCTCTTCTACAAAATAGCAACTCCTAGAGAGCAGGGTCCAGACCTTCAGTATCAGAAACCCTGGTTGACACATAAACATGCATACTTTATGCTTTAAAGAGATTTAATAAGCATTTCTTTTTTCAATTTATTAGAGGAAAAAAGGCTGCTCTCTAGACACTGTTCAAACTCCACATGTCCTCGTGGTCATTTTTAAGATATTTTGTCAGCAGAAATAAAATTTTTCAGGCTATTTAGTGATAAATGAATGAGTGATACATAGCTTATTAATTGTTTAACAGATTGCCTCTAGTAAGGTATGCCATTCTCAATTTCCACAATTCTCTGAGGGTCCTGACAAGCCTGTCTGAAATAGGGTCATAGGACATGTTTCCTGGATAAACTTATTCTTTCTGACAAGATCCATATTTCCAATCAATAAAAGCCTCATTCAAAAGGATTCTTTATACCAGGGCTAAGTAAATTCAACTTCTATATTAGTACGTAAATTTATTGAGTGAATTCCAAGGTTATGCTGAGGATCACATTTTTAAGTCTACTTTATTCCTAAAAAGTTAGGCTGAAATATAGAATGCTGATGCCTTCATGGTAAAGTTCTCCACATATGTAGTACCCAACACATGAACAGCAATCTTTTACTTTCATCTGTCTAAAGCTGAGAGAAGTTATAAATAGACAAATAAAGGAAGAACCATAAAAAGTAGTTGCTATCACAGGAAATCTCTGTGCTCCAAATAATAAGTGTCAGTACCATAATCATATATTTTTAGATTTGGAGGATATTACAGATATCATTAGCACTATTACCTTACCTTGGCCTGAATTCCCACTTAAAAAAAAAAAAAATAACTTCTCCAATATGGGGCTCCCTATTTTAGCTTAACAGTAATTTTTAATGCTTCTCAAAGCAACACACTCCCTTTTGGGAAAACATGTCCTTCCTGGTATGCAAATGAAATTTTCTAATAACCCACATATTTCAGCTTTTACACTCTCCTCTAGCCTTACTACTGGCTGTGCCTCTTACCATTCTGACACATATCCCAGCCCAAGTCCCACGCAGCCCAAGTCCCACGCAGCCCAAGAGCAGATAAAAGTCACTGAGTCTATCTACTAATTGATAAATGAATTACTTCCGGCATGTTTGTTTCTCACATTTTGCTTCAAATCTCCCTAATCAAGATCTCTTGGACATGATATTTGCTTTTGTATTCAGAGTCTCTCTCTTCCTGAGGTCATTTTTATTTAACAGTCACCCCAACCTCTCAGTGGTGTTGTGACTCATACCTGACCTAGGCTGAGCCCAGTGCCCTAGATCATTTGTTGAGGAGTGGGAGATTAGCAGAAGAAAATATCTGAAGTGACCTCTGTCTGACAGTTTTCAAATGACTTAAAGATATTTATCCTTACCCTTAATGATCCTCCTTTAATTCCTTTGAAATGTCAATGTTTTTTTACTAAAGCACATTTTCTAAAACTTTCTGTCTTGACCAATAATCCCTGGCCACAGATGACTTCTAAATCTAGATTAATAAATCCATTTGAATGCATTATCAGCCCTTAAAATTCAACCTGTCCCAACACCAGCATTATTATCTTTATCAAAAATCTGAAATTTGTTTATTTATTTGACAGACGGAGATCACAAGTAGGCAGAGAGGCAGGCAGAGAGAGAGGGGGAAGCAGGCTCCCAGGACCCTGAGATTATGAGCTGGCCAAAGGCAGAGGCTTAACCCACTGAGCCATCCAGGCGCCCCTGACATTCTTCTTAATGGCTTTGTTGGATTCATCCACTGACAGCCATACTTTCTCCAACTTAAACTGGCAGGTTAATGTTTCACAGCTCACAGTGCTTACTCTAGTAACCTCCTAACTGTTCTCCCTGCTTCCAATTTGTTTGCTTCAATCTATTTTCAACACAGAAGCCAGGGCAATCCTGTGAACATACAAGTCAGATCATGACACTTCCTTGATCAAAGCTTTCCAATGGCTCCTATCTCCCACTGAGTAAAAACCAAAGCCCTTACTCTGGTCTTACACAGGAGACAGCTATCTAGTACCTTCCAGATTTTATCTCCCATTTTTTCAATCTTCCTAGCCCCACTTAGCCCCCAGGTTCTTCCAAAATACTTCAGGGCATCTCTTTTTGCCACTCCTTGTATCAGGAAAAACTGTCCTCAAGATATTCCTCTGGTTGCTTCCTTTACTCTCTTCATGTCTTCACTCAAATATCTCCCACACAGTGAGGACTTTTCTGATAGCCTTGTATAAAATTTCTCACTTCCCTGTCTTCACCATACTTCTTATTTCCTCTTCACTGTTTTGTTTCTCTGTATAGAATTATACAGAGAAACATATTATATATATTATATATATATATGATACATATATTATATATATATAACATTATATATGACATTTATGTTTTTTGTTCATTACCTGTCTGTCCCTACTAGAAATAACCTCTTTGAGAGTATAGATTTTTGCCTGATTTTGTTCACCGTTTAATTTTCAGTACCTGCCAATCAATAAGTATTTGTCAAATAAATGAATTCCCCATGCACAAATATTAGAATTCTAATGAACTGACCCCTACAGGTTTTCTTCCATCAGTCCCATCTACCACTGATGTCACAGCTTGGAATGCCATTACATTTTATTGGAATTACTGTTTTCTTCACAAGATCTCTCAATGATTCAATAAATCCTATATCCATCCAACAGTAAGAATATCTTTGTGTTCAGTTACCTTCATTGCCACTGTTTAACAAGTAAAGTACCAACTCCAAAATATGGCATTCAAGATTCTTTTAATTTGATCCCTAGATGTCATATTCAAGCCATTTGTCACTATGTCTCATACTTTCTCACCTCTCTGCCTTTGCTCACAATTTCCTCGACTTGCAACAGTTCTCACTCCAGTCCCTGCTTATGAAACCCTACATTTCAATTAAGACACCTCAGTTACTATACTCTTAGTATTTTATTCACCCAGCCAAAAATAATCTTTTCCTTTCAACAAATTAAGCCATAGCACAACTAAAACTATTTGTCTTAACTTTCCTATTAATTTATAAGCTCTTTACCTAAAGTGTCAAAGTAAAAAAGTTTGTTTTATTGAATTATTTATATGTTCCATATTTTTTATTCTTTTTGATTTTAATAAAAACATGTTTTATATCTTTATCAACTGTATTGATCAAGCTAAAACATGACATTTCTATAAGTAGAACTTAGTAACATCCATTAGAGAATTCCATTAAAGTAGACATTGATTCATAATTCAGCAGTCCTAAAACTTGATTATTTCTTCATTTGTTTATAAGGCTATTGTGAATGACTGCCAAGCATCTTGCTGAAATTGATATCAACCACAGCATTTCTCTGGTAACTCCTTCAGTAGGAAATTAACTTACGTTGGCAATCCTTGCTTTTAGTGAATTTATATTCTCAGTGACTACTGCTTCTTTCCTTACAACTGACATGACACAGCCAATTATTTAATAACCCATCCTACTATATTACCAATATGAGATTCAAGTACATTGTACTGCAGACTGAAAAAAACTTTTTTTTTTAGTAATGTATACAAAGTTTTCCTTATCTCTAGACTTTAGGCATTTGATATGAGCTGTATATCTCTTTAATTAGAAGATAGTATTTTTACTTTTTTTAATGCTTTCTTATATTCTTAAAGAACTTTAGATAATAATTAAATCATTATGTTCAATAGTTTCTTTAATTTTTTGTTTTGTTTTTTAGAGAAAGAGAGAAAGTACATGAATGGGAGTTAGTAGGGGGAGACAGAAAGGAAGAGAGAGAAAATCTTAAGCAGGAGTCTGGCATGAGGCTGGATCTCACAACTCTGAGATCATAACCTGAGCTGAAATCAATAGTCTGACACATAACTGATTGAGCCACCCAGGTGTCTCTTTTATAGTTTGTTTTGATGGATCTTGTTTAAGAAATCTTTTTATATCCTATCATCATACCATACACAAATTCAAATCCAGCTTGATAGAAACTTAATATGAAAATCAAATATGTCAAAACATTTAAAAGAATATATGAAGTGTCTATGATGATAGAGTATTAAATGGATTTCTTAAACAAGACTGAGCAAGACAAATTTTAAATAAAAAGTTTGAAGTGAATTACTCATTGAAACAAATTATGTATCAGTTTGTCAACATTCATGATATGTATTTATATATTTTGAATACCAGAAGTTCTCATCAATGGTTTTATTTTTTGATCTTCAACAAAGTTTGTTTTTCTTCAAAAAAGTTAAAAAAATTTTTTTTTTAAGATCTTATTTATTTGTCAGAAAGAAAGAGAGAACAAGCAGAGGGAGTGGCAGGCAGAGGGAGAAGCAGGCTCCCCAGTGAACAAAGAGTCTGATCCAGAACTTGATTCCAGGACCCTGGAATTATGATCTGAGCTGAAGGCAGATACTTAACCTACTGAGCTACCCAGGAATCTCCTAAAAGTTGTTTTTCTTTAAAAAGATTTTATTTATTCATTTATTTATTTATTTATTTATTTATTTATTTAATAGAGAGGGGAGAGAGAGCATGCACATGTGTTTGAGCAGGAGGAGATGGAGGGAGAGAGTGGGAGAAAGGGTCAAGCAGATTCTGCCCTCATTGTGGACCCCAATGTGGGGCTAGAGCTTATGACTGTGAGATCGTAACCTGAATCCAAACCAAGAGTTGGATGCTTAACCAAATGGGCCACCCAGACACCCTCTAAATAAAGTTTTATAATTATTGTCTAAAATTTTTGCAAGACTTTTTGTTAATCTTCTCCTATTATTTACAAAGTTTTTGTTGATATTAAAAATGGAATCTTCCTTTCAATTATAATTTCTAATTGTTTCCTGTTGGCAGGTAGAAACACTACTTGTTTCTGCAAACTGATCATGTTCAGTGGTGTTGCTGAGCTTCTATGGATTTGTGTAGATTATTGCTGTATTATTTTGGATTTCCTTTGTGGGTACCAATACCACTGAATAATAGCAATCTATATTTCTTCTTTCCACTCATAAATGTTTTCTATCCTTAGAATGAGTGGATATAGCAGAATGCATGAAAAAATAAAGACAACAGGTATCTTGTAGTCTTTCACTTCATCAAGAGTTTCACAATAAAGCATGTTTTTGATTCAAAAGTTCTTTTTTGTATTAATATTCCATTCTATTCCTCCTATGCCACCAGTCTTTATCATGAATAGGTGTTGAATCTCATCAAAGGATTTTCCTGCAACTACTGAGATGATCATATATCTCCTTTAACCTGCTAAGGCAATAGATTGCATTAAAAGATTTTATGTTACAATATCCTTGAATACCTGAGATAAAACCAAGTAGGTCATGCTGTATTACTTTTTACTTTTATTGTACTCAGTTTCCAGTTTTCTTTAGGACTGTGAATGTCTTTGTTCAAATATGGAAATGGCTCAATTTCTCTTTTTTCAATACTACCTGTGTGTAGATTTAGTATTAAGGTTATATCTGCTTTAGGAAGGGTCCCTGTTTTCAATCAATGGAAGAATTTGCATAAAATGCACTTTTACCTTCTTAAAGATTTTAATGCTTTCCAGAAATCACATTGTGCTCCCTTAGTCCATTCACTTCCAGATTCCTGGATGTCTATTTCACACTGTCTATGTTTTCAAATCTCCAAAAACTCTACCTCCTATCACTCTCAGATACTTACCTTGTTTTTTATTTTATTATGGAAATTAACTCAATCAAAAGAGATTATCCACAAACCTCCATCATCCCAGGTACTCATATATAAATACATCTATACCCATCTTCTTTCAAGAAAAGGACTAAGTCAGGGATGCCTGTGTGGCTCTGTTAGTTAAGCGGCTGCCTTCGGCTCAGGTCATTATCCCAGCGTCCTGGGATCGAGTCCCACATCGGGCTCCTTGCTCGGCGGAGAGCCTGCTTCTCCCTCTGCCTCTGCCTGCCACTCTGTCTGCCTGTGCTCGCTCTTGCTTCTCTATGACAAATAAATAAATAAAAATCTAAAAAAAGAAAAAAGAAAAGGACTAAGTCAAATACTGCTGGCAAACGCATGGTCATTCTACATTACAACTATTCAAGAAATATACAGACAAAATATATTATCTTTGTGTAACAGGACTACAGGTAACGTGGTTTTTTAATATTCCTCATTTGTAAAAGTTCTAAAAGAGCATTTGTGTTCCTTTTAATCAGAAAACAATGAAAGTGAGCATCTTGGAATTTTATGAAAGATTTATCTCTATTTTTGTGTTACTTATTATACTATTGAGTATTTGATTACCCATCTTTTTATTGAGAAGAAAACTCAAAGAAGTCAAAGAAAAATGAAATAAAGAAAACTAGTGCTTCATACCCTTCACAAAAATGTTGACTATGTGATTTTTTTCGCTATTTATGGTAATTTATCATTTTGTGACATTCCAACCCTTCTTAATCATATTGTAATTAGCCTTGCATGTAGCCATCTGCCAGGAAGATAATCTTGATTGAACTCTATAAGGGTGTGAAATATCAGTATCAGATATTTTCTTTAAAATGGTATATTTGAGAGAGAATCTATATTTTTTTAAGTATACATTACTGAATTTAATCATTACCACAAATTTTAGATATCACATTAAATCTTAAAAATAGCATAATTTATTTAAATGTTTGCATCCAAATTTAGCCATGGAATAAATTATATGCAATTCATACAATATTAGATATTGAAATATATTCATAACTACATATTAAACTCCAACATATTCAAATTAGATAAATTTCTTCACAACAAAGGACTCATTTATAAGTTTATCCACATGAGAAAAGTTCTTTTTAAAAGAATTTCTAGGATGAAATGTTCTGAATATATCTGTTAAGTCCATCTGGTCCAGTGTGTCATTCAAAGCCATTGTTTTCCCTGTTTTCTGCTTAGATGATCTGTCCATTGCTGTGAGTAGGGTGTTAAAGTCCCCTACTATTACTGTCTTATTATCAGTGAGGTTTTTTGTTTGTCTGTTTGTTTTTTTAAGTTTGCTATTAATTAATTTATATATTTGGTTGCTCCCAAGTTGGGGGCATAAATATTTACAATTATTAGAATTTCTTGTTGGATAGACCCCTTTATTATGATACAGTGACCTTCCTCAACTCTTATTATAGTCTTTGGTTTAAAATATAGTTTTTTATCTGATATAAGTATGGCTACTCCACCTTTCTTTTGATGCCCATTAGCATGATAGATGGTTCTCCACACCCTCATTTTCAATCTACAGATATTTATGGGTCTAAAATAAGTCTCTTGTAAACAGCATATAGATGTGTCTTATTTTTTTTATCCATTCTGATATCCGTCTTTTGATTGGAGAATTGAGTCCATTTACTTTCAGAGTAATTATTGATAAATATAAATTTAGTAATATTGTATTACCTATAAAGTTGCTGTTCATGTAGATTGCCTCTGTTCCTTTCTAGTTTGCTGCTTTTGGTCTTTCCTTCCCATTCAGTGGGTCTGCTTTAATATTTCTTGGTTGGTTTAGTGTTCATGAACTCCCTTAATTTTTGCTTGTCTTGGAAACTCTATCTCTCCTTCTACTCTGAATGACAGCATTGCTGGATATAGTATTCTTGGCTGCATATTTTTCCCATTTAGCATGTTGAGTATATCATGCCACCTTTTTCTGGCCTGCCAAGTTTCTGTGGACAGGTTTGTTAGCCTTACTTGTCTACACTTGTAGTTTAAGGACCTTCTGTCCCTAGTTGCTTTCAGAATTCTCTTTGTCTATACTACTCAAAAAAATCTATACACTCAATGCACTCCCAATCAAAATTACACCAGCATTTTTCACAGAACTAAAACAATCCCAAAATTTGTATGGAACCAGAAAAGACCCCAAATAGCTTAAGTGATGTTGAAAAGGAAAAACAGAGCAGGAGGAATCACAATCCCAGACTTCAAGCTGTATTACAACATGTAATCGTCTCAAGACAGTATGGTACTGACACAAAAACAGACACATAGATCAATGAAACAGAATAGAGAACCCAGAAATGGACCCACAATTATATGGTCAAGTAATTTTGACAATGCAGCAAAGATATTGGACAAAATCCAATGGAAACTCTTCAACAAATGGTGTGAAAACTGGACAGCGACATACGGAAGAATGAAAATGGACCACTTTATTATACCATACACAAAAATAAATTCAAAATGGGTGGCAGACCTAAATGTAAGATAGGAAACCATCAAAATCCTAGAGGAGAAAACAGGCAGCGACCTTTTTGACCTCAGCTACAGTTAACTTCTTACTATACATTTCTCCAGAGGCAAGGGAAACAAAAGCAAAAATGAACTAACGGGACCTCATCAAGATAAAGTGCTTCTTCCTTCTTTCTTTCTTTTAAAGATTTTATTTATTTGTTTGATAGCGAGAAAGACAGTGAGAGCAGGAACATGAGCAGGGGGAGCGGGAGGGGGGAAGGAGGCTTCCTGCTGAGAAGGGAACCTGATGTGGGGACCCAGGGATCATGACCTGAGCTGAAAGCAGACACTTACCAACTGAGCCACCCAGGCACCCCAAGATAAAGGGTGTCTGTACTGCAAAGGAAACTATCAATAAAACTAAAAGGCAACTGACAGAATGGGAGAAGATATTTGCAAATGACAAATCAGATAAAGGGTTAGTATCCAGAATCTATAAAGAACTCATCAAAATTAACACCCAAAAATAATAATCCATTTAAGAAATGGGCAGAAGTCATGAATAGACATTTCTCAAACAAAGGCATACAAATGGCTAAGAGACACATGAAAAAGTGCTCAACATCATTCATCATCACGGAAACAGAAATCAAAAGCACAATGAGATATCATCTCGCACCTGTCAGAATGGCTAAAATTAACAACTCAAGAAAAAAAAGATTTTGGTGAGGAAGAGGAGAAAGGGGAACCCTTTGTACTGTTGGTGGGAAGGCAAACTGGAGCAGCCACTCTGGAAAACAGTTATGGAGCTTCCTCAAAAAGATAAAAAAACACCACTCTGTGACCCAGCAATTATACTACTAGGTATTTATCCAAAGGATACAAAAATGCTGATTCAAAGAGGCACACGCACCCCAATATTTATAGCAGGAATAGCCAAACTATGCAAAGAGCCCAGAAGTCTACTCCTAACTATAGGAAACAAACTGAGAGTTGCTGGAAGGGAGGTGGATGGGGCAATGGGCTAAACAGATGGGCATTAAGAAGGGTGCTTGTGATGAGCACTGGGTGTTACATGTAAATTCTGATTTCTACTCTTGAAACCAACATAATATATATTTTAATTAAAAAAAAAAAAGGTGAGTGACATTTTGTTGTTTATCCCACTTTTTCATTATATTTACTGTATCCCTAAAGTATAGTCCAACAATTATTTGAAACTCAAAAGCTGATTAAGTCTATTTATTACATACAAGCCTAGAGGTTTTTGATGGGTAGTTTGAAATGTCTTTACTTTATTGATCCTTTTCTTCTCTCCTTTATTCTCTACTCCCTTCCTTCCTGGGTTCTTTCTGTCCTTCTTTTATTCATTAAGCATTTTAACTGGTATCTTCATGTTAGGTTGGGTTGTAGAGAATTGTGCTGGTCAGATGGCATTGCCAGTGAAGTCTCAGAACACCCAAAGAAATCCCTTCTTCTTCACTTATCAGACATATCACCTTAAGAAAACTGTAGAATGATTTTAACTATCTGTTTTGAGACAAAACAGTTTTGAGAAAACACAACTTACATAATTTAGAGGATTAAATTCACTCATATATATAAAAGCACAGTGCACCAGACTTGGCATATAGAAGTTGATAAATTCAAAGTTAATTTCATTTTCTTGCTCAGAATGTTTGAGTAACAAAGAAATAATTATATTTAATGTGAAACATTTTAAGATGCTGGTATGAGCAAAATGCTAAGGAAACAAAGAAAGAATGGCTAAATCTTTCTGTAAAAGATAGGTTATAATATTTGGCTGAATCCTAAAAGTTAGGTACACTTTTGCCAGATGAAGGAAGACTGGGCAGGTATTCCATGTGCAGAAAGCAAATGTATGGAGCTTAAAATACCTGCAAATACATGAAACTTAAAATTATTAAAAATGCATGGAGACTCTATGTGGCTGGAGAGTAAGGTTACTTGGAGAAGTGGTGAGAGATGATGTAAGGAAATAGTCTGTGAAGAGGCACAAATGTCATTCTAAGAAAGTGAGTATTGTGTACGTAAACCAGGAATTTCCAACCCGTGTTGATACTGATCCCTTCAGCCATCAAGGCTTTTGGTAGGACCTGGGGGCATCTTTTGGGATCAATCATCTCTAGCAACAAACAGAGGTATGTTGACTCCAGAGTGCCAAACAGATATATTTTTCATGTTCTAGAATACTAAAAAGGCTTGGAAATATCTATATAGACCTTATGATAAAGATTTGGATTTCTGCACTTGTTAAATTTTAGATGATTCTAATCTTGACTGGATACTGGCAAAAGCAATGGACTTCAGGACAAATGAAAGAGTCATAACCAGAGTATTGAACTCACTCAGGGTTGGGGTTAGAAGTGAAGTGATGCAGCTGAAGAGTCTGCTTTAGAAAGGGACATTTCCCTATAGCTCCTGCAGTTTGGCACCAGGTCAATTAGGGCTCTCCCAGTGTTTGTTGAAGAGTACCAGCATGGAAAATATCTCTATTCTTGGAAAGGCATTTCCAGTTCTTGACACAAAATGACTCACCTATATTTTACAAATGTCTATTATATTCTTGCTCAGAGGATTAGAGTATCCCTCTAGGACATGTGGCTATACAAAGTTCCTAACGGGGAGAGCAGGCATCTCTGATCTGGGAATACACAGCTGAGTGGTTACCCCTGCCAAAGGAGAGTTGCCCTGTGTGTGGAACTGCTGCTGAGGTAGTACAACCTCCCTCTGGTTCTAAGATGAGACTGAGGCCTGAGGTATCTTGGCTTTGGCCCATGATTTTTTAGAAGATGAGACTCTTTTTTTTTTTTTTAAGATTTTATTTATTTATTTGACAGAGAGAGATCACAAGTAGAGAGGCAGGCAGAGAGAGAGGGGAAAGCAGGCTCCCTGCTGAGCAGAGAGAACCCGATGCGGGGCTCGATCCCAGGACCCTGAGACCATGACCTGAGACCATGACCTGAGCCGAAGGCAGAGGCTTTAACCCACTGAGTCACCCAGGTGCCCCTAGAAGATGAGACTCTTGTGTTAATTCTACATACTAAGGAATTTCAAAAACAATGAATAAAGGTCCAGCCTGTTATAAAAAAAAAAAAAGAAGTTGTTTCAGGATTAGACCAAAAAGGATGAAATACAAGATCAAAGCAGTATTCATGGGAGTCAGTGGTTCCAGCAGGGAGTTGCTTCAGTTTGCCAGTCTGCTATTACAGCTACCTTTCTGCTACCTACTGTCTGTTCTGAGGGCTCACCTGCTGAGATCAAGCTGGCAGAGAGAGCTGCACTGCTAGGGCAAGTCATCACACCAGGTCCTAGATTGCCTGCTGCAGAGAATGTGAGCAGTAAAGGGGTTGTCAAGATTATAGTTTGATCTGATTGTACACAGGGCAGTACATCTGATCTTACTGATATTATTTGGATGTAGATAAGTGTACACTTTTCTGCTCAGAGCCTAGTCTGAGATTCAAAAAGTTCACAGTCCCTCCTGCTGAGTAACCTTGCCTACTTGAAAGAAGGGGAGTTCTCTAATAGCTGGACCCAAGGATGGATCTACAGGAAGACAAACACTTAGCATCTATTTTCTAGTCCTACGGTGAGTTCAGACATGGAGATGTGTAACAAATGTTATCAAGAGGCATACTCCTCTTCAGTGGTGAGAGTGAAGTGGTGTGTGAAATACAAGAATTCAAGTAAAGTGAGAGAAGAGGTAGATGAACTCAGGAGAGAGACCTAGAATCTTTGATGTTATACCCTGAATGAATCTGACTATCTATATGTCCAGGGCTATTAAAGTTTGTGCTCCTTAAAATGTAACTACCGACTCATTCAGTAAATGAAAAGCAAACATCAGGACTGAAATGAAGTCAGATAATTGGGAAGAAGTGGTCATGGAAAAGGGCATCCTTTCCCAGAAGGTCTATATCTGGCTTTTAACAGGACAAGTTCTCCCAAATGATATAATTTACATCACACCACTACACATCCATCACCACAAGGGAGCATCCTGGGCTTCCAGGAGTAATGTCTAGTCCACTCAAAATTCGCAGTTCCGTTTGCAATCCTCAAGCATTAAATCAGAGGGACAAGGACTGGCAAGAACAGGGAGAGTATCTGATTTCAAGGATTAATGGTCAGGTAGCAATTAACAACATAAAAACATGGAACAGTTATCCTAAAGGAGGTGTGAATGTAATACTGTAGGAATGCCGAGGAGAAGAGAGAGAGTCAGCCCAACAGTGATGGATCCCTCTATTTGGATGCATTTGCCTAAGAATTCTTGGTACAGAGAAAAGAAACTAAAAATAGTGTGTTAATTCCTCTCCACTTTTTATGAACAAGCAAAAGTAGAAACAAGAAGCAATTAGAGAAGGAGGAAAAGAAAATAAGAAAGTTATCTGAATAAAGGTTATTTGAATTCTTGAGTTAACAGTCCTTTGGTGTTATATTATTTCCAAAACTGTCAGCACTAAGTTCTAAGTATCATAAGCAACGATATATTTACCAATGAAATTTTGAATCCATAGTCATACATAAAATAAAAGACATAGAGAACAAATGGTTAATTTAATTTCCCCATTCCATGGTAAACAACTACATCACTTCTTTGTTGTTACGGATTATAAAATAAGTTATCTCCAAAGGATTTGACATAGCCAAAGAATTAAATTATTTTATTTCAGGAATCATCTCCAGGGAGGATGAGAATCCTTGGATCTTTATAAGTATATTAAAATCAATCAGGACTGATCAGAGAAAGAGAGTTGAAATAATAATACAGAAAACACTCCAAGGAGTTCCACTTCCTACAACATGAAGAATTCATAATGAGCTTTTTTTTTTTTAAAGATTTTATTTATTTATTTGACAGACAGAGATCACAAGTAGGAAGAGAGACAGGCAGAGAGAGGAGGAAGCAGGCTCCCCGCGGAGCAGAGAGCCCGATGCATGGCTCGATCCCAGGACCCTGAGATCTCCCAGGATGCTGAGATCATGACCTGAGCCCAAGGCAGAGGCTTTAAAACCCACTGAGCCACTGAGGTGCCCCAAGCTTTTCTATCCTTAAGAGCAAAGGCCATGATAAACTGAAAATGGCTTGCACACCTTAATCAAGATCTATTATCTTATGATGGTTTCTTACTCTAACAAACTATTTTGATGTAAGAAATCAGACAAAATAAAGCTGTTTTGTTACGAAATATGATCAATATTTAGAATATCATTTAAAGTCCTTAACAGAATTCCTATAGTATATTAGCTCATTTATATAATAAATATTTTAAGTAGTATCTCCACATACTTGAGACTTGAGACCCAATTAGAAAGTATCTGAAAATTATTAATAATAAAGAAAATATGAATTGAGAATGCTTAGATCCACTTTTCCAAATGGACGTCAAGAATTCAGTGCTGACGAATGTATATATTTGTAATAAGGGATCATTATTATCATTAACAGCTATGGTTCTCTTTTTGATTACTATCCCTTCCCACTGGAGTCTATAGCATCAAACAACAGGCTGATAGATCAAATTTTAGGCTGTTCTGTTCTCTTTCTCTTTTCTGAGTCATGTTTCCTCTCCATTGTCTTCTGCAGTTTTACTGAACTTAGTAGTATAAAGGTTACAAGGGCACAATCAGAGGCTGCAATTTGCTCAGTAACCAGTTATATTACAAGGACTTACTGCCTCACAGCTTACTTCAAAATGTCCCCTGGCTGCAACAAAACAGCCAGGATCAAAAGCTGTAAACTTGTAGCAAAGAGCTGCCACTTTTCCTCTTAACTCTTCACTCTCTGCTACATGTGAGTTGTACATAACTCACTTCTTCAGGATATGAAACTAAAAATAAAAAAATGCTCAAAATTGCGATATATTTGAAATCAAACAAAACTATCTAAACTTATAATATTCTACTACCTCCTAGTTTTTCCCTATTTCTTGGTTCTATATTTCATAGAAAATTTCACCATAGGGTGATTTTCACATACGTGTGTGTGTGTATTTGTGTGCCTGTGTGTAACTCTCTCACAGAAATACAGGGTCCTTGAAGGCAGGGACCGTACCTTTAATAACTAGCACAAATATGGCACACTGCAGGTACTTCTTGGTTAAGAAAACTACTATTTAGTTTGTTTAAATAATTTTTATTCTGCTACAGTTTTAATTTTTTTAAACAAATTTAAATATTTTGCCTATTTAAGAAATCTCAATATTGGAGGTATTCTGTAAAAACCTCCTGATAGTCTATTGTGTTATCTTCAATAAGTTTACCATGACAGTATGGCAAAGCATTTCACATATATTTGATTGAGTCTACTTTCCAGAAGCAAATTCTAAGACAAAGATTTAGACACATGTAATGTATTGTGAATGTGTTTTCAAAGAAAGTGGAAGAATCTGGGTAGGACAGGGAAAGGAGCTATGCAAGGATGTGGTCTCGCAATCTTGCTTTAGTTGAATCCTATAAGTATGTGGATTATATCCCAGAGTTTTCCTTACTTTAAGGGAAGAGGTATGGCCTTTTGAAATGTCCTGCCGATCCATGAATTGCTATGGTTTTCTCCAGAGGTTTGCAGGGGCTATAACTTCCCTGGTCAAGCAGCTAGCAGCTGTGAGCCATTAGTGGCCAAAAGTCAGCAGTTAAAGGACAGTTGCACTCGCTCAGGAAATGGGTTCTGGACAAAGTTTCTAGAGTCCCATCACATACTTTTTCTTTTTTTTTTCATTTTAACACTCATCTTACAAGATTATTATCCCTATTTTATGATGACAAAATGTAATGCAAAAGATTAAATGATTCGTTCAAGAGAAAACTCCAGTACAGCATTCTGCCCAGAATGAAATCTAGGACTTTCGCTCTAAAACCAGCACTTTACCCATTGGATCCTGCTTTACATATGCAAAGGAGATCCTTAGAGGAGTGAAGACCCTCCAAGCTGGAGGACAGAAACGATTTACTTGTCAACGAACAACATCTTTTCAAATTAGGTAAGGAAATTACACACACACATACACAAAAAGATTAAAAGGTAAAAACACTTTAAGGCTCAATTTTTAATAATGATTTTGTTCTGCTCACCATTAGGAGAATCACCACAATAAGAATGGGTATAGTACTAGTTAACGTCTATATGGTGTTTGCTTATAATCATGTTGATACCTTTGAAGTTATTTTCATAATACTTCCCTTAATACTCCCTAGTCCGATGAGGTACTATTGTTATCCCTACCAAATAAGTGAAAAAGTAAGCTATAAAATTTTCCTCCTGCTCAAAGTCATAAGCCAGGAAGTTGCATATTTGAATTTAAACCCAGGTCAGCCTGATACTAGATTCTATGTAGTGACTATATTCTGTGACAAATCCATATCACTGGCAAAATGAAGTGAGGTATCTAATTCTGTACATAATAAAATGATTTTATTTCTAGGACAAAATTCTTATGAGAGAAATAGAACAAAAATCTCTTTTAAAGCAATAAAAAACTTAATGACATAATTCACACTTTATTTTTGAAATCACTCCAATTACTGAAATACAATAAGGAGTAAATCAAGGCATTATCATATATTTTGTCATAACAAGTGAAGAAAAACTCAGACACACAGCAAATGACTGCAAGAGAGAAAAATAGATATAACTCTAAAAGTGGAAATCTCAGACGACAAATGAAGAAACACCCATCTTTATACATAAGAAGCTGATATAAAGAAAATTATTTTTTAAAGATTTTAATTATTTATTTGAGAGAGAGAGGGAGAGAGCACAATTGGGAGAGGAGGGGCAGAGGGAGAAGCAGGCTCCCGGATGAGCAGGGACCCCACCATTTGCAGGGGCTTGCAGGACCCTGAGATCATGAACTGAACTGAAATCAAGAGTTGGACTCTTAACTGACTGAGCTACCCAGGAACCCTTAAAATATAAAGAAAATTATTTTGGAATATAGATTATGCTACAAAAATCATGTAATTTTGAAGGCTAAATTGCCAATAGGACTAAAAATACAGAAGATTTTTATTAAGGAATAATCTGTTCCCTTAAATAAATGCATTCCTTTTTCTTAAAAATGGAATCTTGAGGGCTGTTATCACAAGATTTCTTAATACATGAATCAAATATTAAATACTAAAGAACTAGTAATACTTAACAATACTAGAAAAAGCATATCACTGTTTCAAAATAGGCTTGGAAAGATATTAAGAAAGAGAAGGATGATAAAAGGGCATCATGTAAAAAGTGCTAGTGGCTATAAAAGTTATGTACCACTAGAGCTTACCTCTTCACTCTGTATTCTATACAAAAGAGAAATTTTATCAGTAAAGCATCCCACTTGAATTGCTGAAAAGGTAAAGTGCTTGCTCTAGCATCAGGAAAAGGGAGAAGGAAGGAAGGGGAAAAGTAATCTGGGGTAGGTAAGCCAAAACAACAGTGAAAAGTGTTGAAATGCTTGTGCTCTTCTCGGGAAAAACTGGAGTGCTCTTGACTTACAGCAATTAACTACATAAAGAATTATTTCACTTGTTCTAAGGGACTTTGTAGATACTCTAAATCTTAATTGAAAGCAAAACAAGAAACAGGGGTGTTAAAGAATGGGAGTTTACATTTAAATTCTTAGAAATCTGGCATTATACTCTGAAAATATAACTACATGTAAAAATATGGCTGTAATTCTATTTCTTATAAAAGGATTTTTAATAGTCATACCATTCAACAATGGTCAATGAAGTTTCCAAACTGTATTCTGAGGAGCCTTAGCTGCTGATGTTCCGGAAAAGTTTAAATAAAATGAAGAGCAAGAGAACCTCTGTATGTAACTTTATATTGTAGGTCCATGAACAATTCAATTTGGTACTAGAAATCAGTACTCTGTGTGTGTGCGTGTTATTTTTAGTAGACTGCTGATGTCACTTTGAAAACAATTGATGTAAGTAATCTACTAAAATTAATAGCTAAATCTGAAAAATTTAAAGCAATCAGGTAAATGAAAAGTAAAAAGAAAACCCATCCGCTCAGACACAGCTGACTTCTAAATGTTTTTGAAGGTGACTTCAAGCAAGGGATAATGCCTTTAAAATAACACACTTGCTGCATGCAGAAATTAAAAGAGATTCTAACAGAAAGAGGAACTTCTATTTAGAAAATCAAACGAACCATTCATATTATACTAACTGGTGTTTTCATGGACAAAAAATAATTTCATATGTTAAGTTTGTAAAAAATGAAAATACTGAGATTGTGATAATGTACAGTTATGGCACTGATCATTATGAACAGAAGCAGAGTTTAATTTGCTCTATCAGTTCACATTAACATCTCATTGGGGTCAAGAAGTACAAAACTCAATACTAGAATCAGATGCTTTTTTTTATACAAATATGAAAATATAATTCAGAAATAGATTATATTTTCATTTTAACAGCTGGAGCAACTTGATTATGTTAAGAAAAAAATTGCTCAAATTAAAACTTGTCAAGAAAGTGTTCTTTGTTTTTAAAGTGCCAATGTAGAAGGATTAGACTGTAGACTTAGGAAACAATATCCTTTATTGTATGATATAAAGGAACAGAATTGTGATCAATAAGAAGTTTAAAATGATATAAGACAACAACTAAAGTAAACCCCTTGAAACCCAAAGTCAGAGTTTTAAAAAACTGTTTTGATTCTTAATAATTCTTAGAAAAAGTTATTTGATTTATAACGCCACCATAGACAGTTGTGTATTTTTTTAATCATCAAGATCTCATTACTACAAAAAATATGTATTATAATTTTGGGGGTAATTAAGTATAATAGTTTTTTGTGTGTTCTTAGTACTATCCAGCTTTGACTTGGGGTTCTTTCTAGTCTAGTTTCATTGACCTTCAATGTTATTTCCATAATGAACTTGGATTTTTCACTTGTCTTCCATTTTTTTTAAAATAAATTAAGGGTTTTGTTTTGTTTTGACTTGACAGTCCTCACCATCTTATATTTAAGTTATTAAGAATATGTTAAATTTTTCTAAAAAATATGTTCAGCCTTATCATGCTCTACTTAGCCAAGCACCTTTATATAATTACTACTTTTTATAGTTAAAATCAGAATGTTTTTATTTGTTTGCTCACTAGTGATTCTTGAACAATTTATTTTGATTATTACTTCTAGAATTGAAGTGAAAAACCCATGATATATGTGGTGATGAATTAAAGATGTTACTACATTGTTTATTTGTGGTGACATACTGACCACCTTTTTACACAGGCATTATAATTAACTGTTGCAATTTTTCCTAAGTTAAATTTTATAATTATCTACAAGTTTTCTTCAGTTTAGATTGTATTAATTATAAGTGCACATTTAGAACACTTTAACTACAATCATGGTGATTAAATATGCAACCTGAAACTTAAATTGTTATTTCCTAAAGCCAGTTCATGGTATCCTTAGTAAAAACAAGCCCTGGGCAGTCTCCTCACATAACTCCTAGTTTAGGATTTTCTGTGTTCCTTCGTGGAAGGAGCTGTCACATTCCTAAGAACTCCTTACCTTTTCTTTCAGGCTTCTCAGTCCCTCCTTCTACTATGTACAACTTTCATAATATGGATAATCTAGTCACTATAGTTCATCAGTATTTTCTAGCTCTTTGGATTTAAATTGGCCACATCATACTTTTTTATGTTAAATAATACACATGTACTTTTCCTAATAAATTACACACACCCCCCCACACACAATTTCATAATTTAAAAAGATGGGAAATTTCCCATAATACTCTCATCATAATAAATATACATGATTCTTATGAAATCATATTTATAGTTGTATTAGAGATTTTGTCTTTGGCTCCTATTCCTAAAATTTTAACATAACCATAATATTTTATCTAATAGATACTTTTCTAACTCATTCCTTGACTATTAGATATTTAGTTTGCTTATAATTTTTCAGTAAAGTGAATTTGTCATGGTAATTTATAAAGTAATAATTAGGCACTACACACATCTCAATACTCAAGTTCTAAGAAGTAGCCAAACTCATTGAAAGGACTATACTAGAAACTCTGGAAGAGGAAGGGAAGTTAGGAGAACTTTTAGCGATAAGAAGGGAGATGAAAACATGTTAGAAGACTGAAAGGGGTTGCAGAGGTAGTGGGGATATAAGCTTTGTTCCATGGCTCTCTTGATGATGGTAAGACATCAAAGGGGTGGCTATCTGGGTGCCAAAGAGGCTAGCTTCTAGGCAGAGGGTGTCTCATTCCCTCCAAAGACAGCCTTGCATAGAGAGTGTCAAGAAAGTAGTAGTCCCCTGAATGGTACAGCCCAGGATATAGTCCAGTGCAGAACAATGGCAGATAATTTGAGAGGTGTCCCTGATTCATAGGTATTAAGTTAGGTTTCAGCAACTTGGTACAACTGGGCGAAGTCAGTAATAATAACTCAGGTTGAATTCCTACCTCTTCAGTAGAAAGGTGATTCAAGAATAGAATTAGATTGACTTGAGGAAAAGAAAAGAAGAGATATTTATTACACAGCTAAATATTTGGACTAAGATTAAAAACTAGTAAATAACCTACTCTAAAAAGAAAGTCTTTTTGTATATCATTTTACCTTTCTGGATTTTCCCATTGACAATTCATGGTAGTGGAACTGATATGTCAGTGGAAAGGGATATTTTTCATGAACCTGGAAATGTATTGCCAAGTTGCTTATTCAAAAGTATGACCAATTAACATTGCCATGGTCATCACATCCTTACCAGATTTAAAAGACACCATTATTGTTGCTGTTTGGTTTATCTTTTATGTTTTAGCCCACTGGCAAAAAAAAAAAAAAAAATAGTGCCTTATATTTCTTATATTTATTTATTTCAAACTAGTGAAGTGAAACTATTATCCTTGTATTTCTCTTATATAAATTATTTTCAGTCTTTTTCTCATTTATCTTTGAATCTTTTTCAATATAGGCCATTATTAAATTTTCATTAAAGGTATTGGATGGAATTTTAGTATTTTTAAAAGAACAAGATGTTACTACTTTCCCCTCTTACAGCAACTAAATCCTAAGTTAGAAGACATAAGAATGAAATTTGGAAAACACTTTTAAAAAATTATACTATCATATTTACATTTAGATAATTCAGTATTTTAAGGGAAGTAAATATTTACTCATTGTTCTGCTACATTCAGTCAAAAAGTGAAGTAGGCTGTTCCATGCATACTGGAGTTTTATTGTTACTTTTCAAGAACTGTAATAGAGCTGCAATTGTGACATATGGGAATCAATTTTCTAGTCTTTATTTTTGTTTTTACTTTGTAAAACTGCAATATTCCATTTACTTATTTTTAAATGTTTGACTCTATAACACTCATTTAAAAGGGAATAAAAAGACATTGATCTCAGGTAAATGCTCAGACTTAAGGAAAAAGCTTTTATTAGTTCAAGAATTAAATAAAATTATTAGATGACATAAGTTTATGTTTAATTATGATCTATTAGAATGCAAATACTTTATTAATTGGTTGTGTTTACTTACATAAGAAATTATATTTAACTTATATTTTGGGAACATGAAATCAAATAACATCTATAAATACCACAATTTTAATAAAATGGAAAATTGTCATTATTACTCTTAAGCTTAAACTTTTAGAAGTAGCTCAATTGTAAAGAACATTGTAATTATTCCAGAAGAAAACATTTTTTTCATTTTTTTCTTTGGAGAATAAGAGAGAGAGAGAGAGAAAATACTCCACAAGTAACCATTATAGCACAGAAAACCCTAAAGTTTTGTGTAATCACAGCTATGATTTCCTATTTTGATATTCACGGTGATCACATTACCTATAAAAAAGACCAAAGAAAGACATTTTTGCTGAGCTCCCTTTATTACCAGATACTATATTCCATGTTTAATCTATATTGTCTCATTTAAGCCTTCAACAGTCATAAGGGAGAAGTATTATCTTCATCTTGCAACCTAGGAAATTGCTGTTTAAAGTGGTTAAAAAAGTTCCACAAATTCAGCCAGGGAATGAAAGCTGCAATTTAGTTCTGCCCTTTATATAGTCACTAAATCACTTCTTCAGCTTTTTCTCCTCTATGTAAAATAAACCAGTTCCAACCAGTTCTTTCAAACATTTCTTGTTGGATAGAACAATCAAACATTATTAATCCTACTCTCCATATCCTCTTTAAATTCTCTTTCTTTCTTTCTTTCTTTCTTTCTTTTTTTTTTTTTTTCCTTGAGTAGGCTCCATGGTCAGTGAGAGCAAAACCTGAGCTGAGATCAATAGTTGGATGCTTAACTGGCTAAGCCACCCTGGTACGCCATAATCTTTTTTTTTATTTTCCATTTTGGAATACCAAAATAAACTTTTCAAAACTCTGAAAAGCTTAACATGATTAAAATGCTAGAGAGTAACAGAAAATTTGATCACTTACAGCTTTAACAAGAATTCTAGATAATTCCACTTTGGGGATCAGGATATGGGAATTAAGTATGGCGGAAAGAAGTTTGTGTCTATATTACATATCATTCTTGTTTAAGAACTGTTAGAAACAGAAATGGGTCAGCAGCAAGATATTTTACCCTAACCACATAATAGTAGTTACGGCCACAATGGGATGTTAATAAAAATAGACTTTCTTTAAAGGCAGTATACCTCTGGGACAGAAGCTATTTCCTCACACTTTTAACAGGAACTGAGACCATTATAAAGCATTAGAATTTGGGTTTTGGTACATTAAACAAACAACTGGATTCACTTATTTTCAGACAGAGGTTTCATTAACCTGTTAATGTTTATTCATGCCAATTCTTAACAGACCAAAAATAGCAAAAATTCTCCTGAGACCAATATTCTTCAAGCAGCATCAACACCTTCACTTGTAAGAAGTAGATATATAAAGTTTCTCTGCCCAGTTTCAAACCACCAATGTCATTTTTTCCCCAATCATCCCTCTCTTTAATCCCAACATACTCTCTTATTTAATCTCTCTCTCTTTCCCTCTTCCCTGTTTTTAAATTACTTTTTTATTAAAACTGCTTTTTGAAAACTTGTATAACAATAATAGCTAACATAGTGAATACTTAAAATGTCAAAGGGACTATGCTAAATCCTGTACGTACATTATCTTTTTCATACTCACAAAACCACATGACACAGTTACTGCTTTCTCCCCTAGCTTGTAATGGTTAACAGCATCTTTACTCTGAAAGTGGCAGAACTGAGCTTTGAACTCATTCACTCCAGAGCCTGGAGTGAAACTACACTGTCTTGCCTTGAACTCATTCACTCCAGAGCCTGGAGTGAAACTACACTGTCTTGCCTTAGAATTATACCTTTGGAAGCAACATTTCCAATGAAGTCATAACCAATTTCTTACAAAGGATTATGTTAAAAAAAATCCATTTTGCAGTGATTTCAGAAACCAGAAAATTTGTCACTAAACACTGGTGTGGTTTTGGGTTTTAGGTTTTTTTAGACAGTTTTTCAAATAAAACAAATCAGAATCAAGTCACTGAGAAAATAATCTAATGCTAAAATTGGAAGAAAAGATAGGAAGCAATTAGTGAGCAGCTTTGCAAATGTTAACTCTTTGCTGGCAAAGACTGTGCCTTATTTGGTGTGGTATCTTTGAATGTAACACTTGGCTCACAGAAGATGTGAGTTAAACAAATCATGTAAACAATAACTTGAACTTTGAAAATTTAGACTAGATTTTCTTATAGTTTAGACTCTTAAGTTTTAGATCCTCAAAGGAAAAAAAAACACATAAACAATAAACAATCCTGTGTTCATTTCATACTTTGTTCAAACTCTTCATGTTTGAAAATTTAAGATGTTTTAATTTTAGCATTTCTTTCAGATCAGTGAGAAATAAAATGTCAGAATGTGTGCTAATTCTAAAGACTAAAAATGGATTTATTTATAATGCTTACAGTTTATAGTAATAAAAATGATAATGTTCTTTATATGAAATCATTGCAAACAGTACTGGAGACACTGCTAATTACATCTTACTATTCTCTACCCATGACTGAGATCAATATTTTGGCTCTAACAGTTTCAAAGAAGTAAAATTTTAAACATATGGACAATGTTTGTTTATTTTGTGATTTGAAAGAAATTGTCATGTAGTTGAAAAACTCGCTATCTTCTCCCATCTACTGCCTTTTTCCTAGGCTAGGTCTCAGTAGAATGAGAAAACCAGATGGGACGATGATAGAATATGTTTATTTGTGTCCCGACTTTGATATGTAAATTTCTGTTCTAAAGGAATGAGAAATGAACTGACCACCAGATATTCTCATAAGAAAGTGGAGACTGTGAACTCTGAGAAGGATAAGCTTTGACATTTTACTTTGCGATGTAATGTATTCAAATGCAAAATACTGCCTACATTAAAATGCATAAAAATCAATTTCAGGGTATAAGGTGTAAATGTTGCAATAGATTCATTCTGCTAGTCTTACAGATGATTCTTTACTCAGGCTGATATTTGTCTTTATGAATAATTGAATTTTATAACTCCTTAGCAGAGAAAAAGAGCTATTTCTCTATTTGAGGATTTTTCTCTAAATGATTATAAGTAGAATATAACTTTAAAAGAAACACTATAAAAAAGTTCTTAAAAACCCTAGGAATAGGGGCGACTGGTGGTTCAGTCTTTAAGCATCTGCCTTCGGCTCAGGTCATGATTCCAGGGTCCTGGGTTCAAGTCCTGCCTCAGGCTCCCTGCTCAGCGGGAAGCCTGCTTCTCCCTCTCCCACTCCCCCTGCTTGTGTTCCCTCTCTTGCTGTGTCTCTTTCTGTTAAATAAATAAAATCTTAAAACACACACACACACACAAACTAGGAATTTACTTCTAAAGGTTTTATAACACAAAATTGGAAAGTGTATTTTCTCTGATAATAGTTTTTAATTCTGCTTACTTATATCTAATGTTTCACCAAATTAATACATAGTAATGATATCGGAACATGAAAAACAGGTTTTAGAAGACAAATTATAAAAATAAAAATAAGTAATATAAGAATAAAGTCCTTGAAATCTAAATAGGGTTCTGATTATGAGGAATTCCTTGTAGGAAAGAAATTCAAATTTGAAAAAAAATAGATGTAAAGGGAAAATAAATTATAATGTAAATTAAAACATAAAATACTTAATACATAAATTGGAAATTAAAAAAGAAAAATAAAAAAATTTTATATAACTTATAAAATCTGACAGTATGAATAATTACAAGTGAAATAAAAATAGAAAATGAGAATAAGTAGAGAAATTTTTCAGATATTCATTTTAGGTAAGATATATACTATAAACCCTATTAGGCTGTAAAATGCTACTGTAATGTATATAAATGGGAATTTTCCCACAGCCAGAAAGTCTAACAAAGAGCCAACTGGAATTTCATCATTGCTAGGTATATACTCTTAACTTACAAACTTTAACATTTGGGGCCAGCTATCTCAAAAATTAGATTATCAGGATTCACCAGTTTCAATGCCCTAGTCATCACAGCAATAATGAGTGATGAAAGAGAATGGTCTTTGGGGGTAATGTGAAGTGAGGCAGTCAAAAGAATCCATCATAAATGTAACATTAAATATAATATAGTTATTCCACCTAACAAGCAGTCTTTTGGGGGTTTAGTGAAGAATAAAGAGATAAAAAATGAGGGGCACCTGGGTGGCTCAGCTGGTGAACCCTCTGTCTTCAGCTCAGGTCATGAATTAGGGATCCTGGGATCATGTCAGACTCCCTGCTCAGCGGGGAGTCTGCTTCTCCCTCTCTGTCTACCCCTCCCCCTGCATGCATGCTCTCTCTCTTTCTCAAATAAATAAAATCTTAAAATAAAAAGAAGCTGAATATTGATCTGCCTCTTTAGTGATCTGAGAAATGGGACACCAATGACATAACTCTCAGAGGAAAGCACACAGCACATGGGACAAGCACTAGCCCTGAGAGGCCAGCTACACAAAGGATGTCAAGGGTGAGTATCAGCCTAAGAAGCAGGAACAACCAACAAAAAGAAGACTGCAATCTCATTGAGTCCTGTAAAAACACATTTGTCTGCTCCTGATATATCACAGATGGAGCTGATATCTACAAGTGAGAGAGAAAAGGGGTGTCTGGAAGCCAACCCACACCCCAGTGCTCTCAAAGCATAAAAGCTGTCAGTACAGATGGTATATGCAGAAAAGATTTGATTGGAACTTGAGATTGACATTTTAAAATGAATAAGTAATAGAGTAAACTAATAACCCAAGTATCTGAAAAGTTATGGTATCCAAAAAAGAGTCAAGGAAGAGCCCCAGGTGAGGAAAAAAGGAAAGAAGTTCCATTATAACACAGCTGGGAGCAATTACTGGAAAAGAGTAAAACAATATCACATTTAAGTAGAAACAGATTAAAACTGCTCAATAAACTAGTTACCCTATTCAGTGGCACACTTAGAATAACATTATTGTGTTCTATCTTGCTGGATAACTATACGGATCCAGAAGCTCATATGTATATCTCTGAGAAATGGCACAATAAATATGTTGTTCAAGTAAGTAGCACACCCAGAAATAATTATGCTGCCCCATAAACGGGAGCATTGGAAAAATGCATTCATTCTGCAAATGTTTTTCTGATGCCCCATATGTGCCAAGCAAAATTCTAGTTGTAGTGATCTTAGTGATGAGTGAACAGAGTCTGACATATCCCTGTTCCTGTACTATTATATTATCCTGGGGATAAACCATAGTCAAGAAGGAACTCTCTGAAGAAGGGATATTGGCAATAAGATCTGACTAAAAAGTCATCAGCCATGTTATGATCTAAGTGGTACGGGAAGGAGAGAATGTATTATGGCCTGAGCTGTGTCCCCAGATATTCATAACTTAACACAATATGACCTAACCTACAATATGACTGTATTTGTAAATAGAGCCTTCAAGAAGGTTACTAAGGGGAAGTGAAGTCATAAGGGCAGATTCCTAGTAAAATAATACTGATGTACCTGTAGGAATAGGAAGAGACAGGAGTGTACATGCACAGAGGAAAGGCTATGTGAGAATAAAGCAAGAAAATAGCCATCTGCAAGCCAGGAAGAGATATCTTACCAGAAACCAGTTCTTTTGGCAACCTGATCTTGGACTTTTCATCCTCTAAAACTATGGGAAAATAAATTCTTGTTGTGCAAGCCACCTATTCTGTGGTATTTTATTATGGAAACCCTAGAAGAATAATATAGAAAGGGAGATACTTAAGACAGAGAAAACAAATAATGCAAAGGCCCTAAGGAAAGGAGCTGGGGTGGCTCTACAAATCAAGTGATGTGAGTAGGAATGAACTCACATGAAGTATGGCAAATGTAGGAGATGACGCTGCAGAGGCAGGCAGGCAAGGGGCTAGATCATGGGGGCAGGGAAGGACTACCAGACCAGATCATGAACTTGAATTTTATTTTAAAGATGCCATAAAGAAAATGGAAGATAACAGACAAGACCTGCTACTCCTAGGAGAATGGATATTGGAGTTCAAACATGGAACTGTTAGGCTATTTCAGTCCATATTTGACCTATGAAGTTTATAGTGATCAAGAGGAGGGAAGAGATTTGGGGTAA